>NC_133537.1:341463161-341800317 GCF_048544455.1 Silene latifolia | reverse complement strand
GTTCAGTTACGTATTGCTCGATTTCTATGTGATTTCGGAAAGTTTTGTTCCCAGGGACTTTGGAATCCGAAAAACCGTGTATTATACACTTCAATTTGACCCGTTCGGAAGGTCTTCGTGGGACCCTGTTTCTTTTTCTCCTGTTTTTTCAATCACGCGTCCGAGCTCATTCGAGGAATCAACTGCCATTGTTGAATCAACTTTTAGGACCTCAAATAAGCTTGACTTTAACACATTTTCTGATAATCAGGGTTTGGCGAATCTTGGTTTGTACACGGCACCCCCAAATGTCTTCGTTGGTGCTCAAACTTTGCGTGGCGCTTTATCGACCGAAGAACTTTCTATGTGATTTAAATTTTGTTCCAGGACCGGAATCCGAAAACCATGTATTATACACTTCAATTTGACGAGTTCGGAAGGTAAATCGGGACCATTTCTTTTTCTCCTGTTTTTCAATCAACGCGTCCGAGCTCATTTTCAGGAGATTTCGCAACTTTATTCGATTTCACCTCAAATATGACTTTAACATTTTCATGATAATCGAGTTTAGTAATGATTGGTTTTATGGGCACACCGGCATCACCAAATGTCTTCCGTTGGTGCTCAAACTTTGCGTGGCACTTTATCGAACCCCAGGAACTTTCTATGTGATTTCCGGAGAATTTTATTCAGGGACCAGGAATCCGCAAACCGTGTATTATACACTTCAATTTCAGCCATTAGGAAGGTCGTCTGTTTGTTTCTTTTCTCCTGTTTTTCAATCACGCGTCCGAGCTCATTTCAGGAATAAACCCGTTCGATTTCAGGAATCAACCCGTTCGATTTCAGCCTCAAATAACGAGTTTTAACATTTTCACGATAATCAGAGTTTTTAGCGAATCTTGGTTTTTGGGCACACCGGCACCCCAAATGTCTTCGTTGGTGCTCAAACTTTTTGTGGCCGCTTTATCGAACCCCGAGGAACTTTCTATGTGATTTCCGGAGAATTTTATTCCAGGACCCCGAATCCCGAAAAACCGTGTATTTACACTTTAATTTCGGTTTTGGGAGGTCGTGCCTACCTCGTTTCTTTTTCTCCTGTTTTCAATCACGCGTTCGATCTCGTTTCAGAATCAACTCATTTCGAGAATCAACCTGTTCGATTTCACCTCAAATAACGACTTTAACACATTTTCACGATAATCAGGTTTGAATGTTTTGGTTTGTCAGTACACCACCCTCCAAATGTCTTCCGTTGGTGCTCAAACTTTGCGTGGCTGCATTATCTGACCTGAGGAACTTTCTATGTGATTTTTCGGATAATTTTATTCGGGATCCCGAATCCCTAAAAACCGTGTATTATACTTCAATTTATTGTTCGGAAGGTCGTAGGACCACTGTTCTTTGTCTCCATGTTTTTCAATCACGCGTCCGATCTCATTTCAGAATCAACCCGTTCGATTCAAATCAACTCGATCGATTTCACTCAAATAACGAGCTTTAACATATTTTTCACGATAATCCGAGTTTTTGGCGAATCTTTGGTTTGTGGCACACCGACACCCCAAATGTCTTCCGTTGGTGCTCAAACTTTGCGTGGCGCTTTATCCGAATTCGAAGAACTTTCTATGTGATTTTCGAGAATTTTATTCCCCGGACCCCTAATCCCGAAAACCGTGTATTATACACTTCAATTTCGGCCGTTGAAGGTCGACTGGAACCTCGACCATTTCTTTTTCTCTGTTTTTCAATCATGCGTCCGAGCTCATTTCAGAATCAACTGTTCGATTTCGTTCACCTCAAATAACGAGCTTTAACACATTTTTCACGATAATCAGAGTTTTGTGAATCGCCGATTTGGCACACCGCACCACCAAATGTCTTCCGATGGTGCTCAAACTTTGCGTGGCCGCTTTATCCGACCCGAGGAACTTTCTTTGTGATTTCCGGAGAATTTTATTCCGGGACCCCGCATCTCGAAAACCGTGTAATACACACTTCAATTTCACCGTTCGGAAGGTCGCACGGAACCCGTTTCTTTTTCTCCTTGTTTTTCAATCATGCGTCCGAGCTCATTTCGGAATCAACCTGTCGATTTGAATCAACTCAATTTCAAATTTCAAATAACGAGCTTTAACACATTTTTAACGATAATCCGAGGTTTTAACGCCGGTTTGGGAACACCGGCACTCCCAAATGTCTTCCGTTGGTGCTCAAACTTTGCGGGCCACTTTATCCGACCGAAGAACTTTCTATGTGATTTTCGAGAGAATTTTATTCTGGACCTCTAATCCCGAAAACCGTGTATTATATACACTCAATTTACGGAAGGTCGCACGAACCTTTTCTTTTTCTCCTTGTTTTTCAATCACGCGTCCGAGCTCATTTCAGGAATCAACTTATTCGATTTGGAATCAACCTGCTCGATTCGAAAATTTCAAATAATGAGCTTTAACACATTTTCATGATAATCCGAGTTTCGCGAATGTTGGTTGTGGCACACCGGCACAACCAAATGTCTTCCGTTGGTGCTCAAACTTTGCGTGGCCGCTTTATCTGACCCGAGTAACTTTCTATGTGATGTCCGGAGAATTTTATTCCGGACCGATCCCGAAAAACCGTGTATTATACACTTCAATTTCACTGCTTAAGGTCGTCGGAACTATTTCTTTTTCTCCCTATTTTTCAATCACGCGTCCGAGCTCATTTCAAGAATAAACCTGTTCGATTTAACGAATCAACCTGTTCGATTTCAACCTCAAATAACGAGTTTTAACACATTTTTCACGATAATCCGAGTTTAGCGACTCCGTTTGGCACACCGGCACCCCCAAATGTCTTCCGTTGGTGCTCAAACTTTTTGTGGCCGCTTTATCGACATGAGTAACTTTCTATGTGATTTCGGAGAATTTTATTCGGAACTCCCCGAATCCCGAAAAGCCGTGTATTTTACACTTTAATTTCAAATAGTTCGGAAGGTCGATCGAACCATTTCTTTTTCTCCTGTTTTCAATCACGCGTTCGATCTCGTTTCAGAATCAACCCGTTCGATTTCAGGAATCAACCCGTTCGATTTCAGCCTAAAATAACGAGCTTTAACACATTTTCACGATAATCCGAGTTTCGGCGAATCTTTGGTTTACACCGGCACCCCCAAATGTCTTCCGTTGGTGCTCAAACTTTGCGTGGGCGCTTTATCTGACTCGAGAAACTTTCTATGTGATTTTCGGATAATTTTATTCCTCGGACCCCGAATCCCAAAACCGTGTATTATACACTTCAATTTCAAATTGTTCGGAAGGTTGTACCGGAACTGTTCCTTTTTCTCCTTTTTTTTCAATCACGCGTCCGAGCTCATTTCAGGAATCAACCTGTTCGATTTCGGAATCAACCTGTTCGATTTGAGCCTCAAATAACGAGCTTTAACACATTTTTATCGATAATCCGAGTTTCGTGAATCTTTGGTTTGGGCACACCGGCACCCCCAAATGTCTTCCGTTGGTGCTCAAACTTTGCGTGGCCGCTTTATCGACCGAAGAACTTTCTATGTGATTTTCGGAGAATTTTATTCCCGGACCTCGGATCCCGAAAACCGTGTATTATACACTTCAATTTCACCGTTCGGAAGGTCGTACGGAACCTGTTTCTTTTTCTCTCTTTTTTCAATCATGCGTCCGAGCTCATTTCAGAATCAACCTTTGTTCGATTTCAAATTTCCTCAAATAACGAGCTTTAACACATTTTTCACGATAATGCGAGTTTCGCGAATGCCGATTTGTAGGCACACCTAAGCACCACCAAATGTCTTCCAATGGTGCTCAAACTTTGCGTGGCCGCTTTATCGACCCGAGGAACTTTCTTTGTGATTTCCGAGAATTTATTCCGGGACCACGCATCCCAAAAACCGTGTAATACACACTTCAATTTCACTGTTCGGAAGGTCGTACATAACCTCGTTCTTTTTCTCCTTGTTTTTCAATCATGCGTCCGAGCTCATTTCAGGAATCAACCTGTTCGATTTCAGGAATCAACCTGTTCGATTTCACCTCAAATAACGAGCTTTAACACATTTTTAACGATAATCCGAGTTTCTATGAATCTTTGGTTTGGGCACACCGGCACCCCCAAATGTCTTCCGTTGGTGCTCAAACTTTGCGTGGCCACTTTATCGACCGAAGAACTTTCTATGTGATTTTCGAGAATTTTATTCCTGGACCTCGGAATCCAAAAAACCGTGTATTATACACTTCAATTTCAAACGTTCGGAAGGTCGTACCCGAACCTGTTTCTTTTTCTCCTGTTTTTCAATCAAGCGTCCGAGCTCATTTCGGGAATCAACTTATTCGATTTCAGGAATCAACTGTTCGATTCCGGCCTCAAATAATGAGCTTTAACACATTTTCATGATAATCCGAGTTTCGGCGAATCTTTGGTTTGTGGCACACCGGCACAACCAAATGTCTTCCGTTGGTGCTCAAACTTTGCGTGGCCGCTTTATCTGACCCGAGTAACTTTCTATGTGATGTCCGGAGAATTTTATTCCGGGACCCCCGAATCCCGAAAAACCGTGTATTATACACTTCATTTCGATCGTTCGGAAGGTCGTATTAGAACGCTTTTTCTCCTATTTTTCAATCACGCTTCCGAGCTCATTTCAGAATAAAGTCGTTTCGATTTAAGGAATCAACCTGTTCAATTTCAGCCTCAAATAACGAGTTTTAACACATTTTTCACGATAATCCGAGTTTCGCGACTAGTTCAGTTTGTGGCACACCCGCACCCCCAAATGTCTTCCGTTGGTGCTCAAAATTTGCGTGGCGCTTTATCTGACCCGAGGAACTTTCTATGTGATTTCCGGAGAATTTTATTCCGGGACCCCGAATCCCGAAAAACCGTGTATTATACACTTTAATTTCAGTTCGGAAGGTCGTCTCCGAACCTGTTTCTTTTCTCCCTGTTTTTCAATCACGCGTCCGAGCTCATTTCGAGAATCAACCTGTTCGATTTCAGCCTCAAATAACGAGTTTTAACACATTTTTCACGATAATCCGAGTTTCGACGAATGCTGGTTTGTGGCACACCGGCACCCCTAAATGTCTTCCGTTGGTGCTCAAACTTTGTGTGGCCGCTTTATCTGACCCGAGGGACTTTCTATGTGATTTCCGGAGAATTTTATTCCGGACCCCTAATCCCGAAAACCGTGTATTTATACACTTCAATTTCAGCCGTTCGAAGGTTGTACCGGAACCTGTTTCTTTTTCTCCCTGTTTTTCAATCACGCGTACGAGCTCATTTTAGGAATCAACCTGTTGGATTTCAGGAATCAACCTGTTCGATTTCAGCCTCAAATAACGAGCTTTAACACATTTTTCACGATAATCCGAGTTTCGACGAATGCTGGTTTGTGGCACACCGGCACCCCAAATGTCTTCTGTTGGTGCTCAAACTTTGCATGGCCGCTATATCTGACCCGAGGAACTTTCTATGTGATTTCCGGAGAATTTTATTCCGGGACCCCGGAATCCCGAAAAACCGTGTATTATACACTTTGATTTCAGTCGTTCGGAAGGTCGTAAAATAACGAGTTTTAACACATTTTTCACGATAATCCGAGTATCGACGAATGCTGGTTTGTGGCATACCGGCACCCCCAAATATCTTCCGTTGGTGCTCAAACTTTGTGTGACCGCTTTATCTGACCCGAGAAACTTTCTATGTGATGTCCGGAGAATTTTATTTCGGGACCCCGGAATCCCGAAAAACCGTGTATTATATACACTTCAATTTCACTGTTCGGAAGGTCGTGACGGAACCTGTTTCTTTTTCTCCTCGTTTTTCAATCACGCGTCCGAGCTCATTTCAGAATTAACTGCTTCGATTTCGGCCTCCAAATAACGAGCTTTAACACATTTTTCACGATAATCCGAGTTTCGCGAATGCTGGTTCAGGCACACACGCACGCCCAAATGTCTTCCGTTGGTGCTCAAACTTTGCGTGGCCGCTTTATCGACCCGAGGAACGTTCTTTGTGATTTCCTGGATTATACATTTCAATTTCACCGTCGGAATGTCGTGATCGAACCGTTTTTTTTCTCCCCGTTTTTCAATCACGCGTCCGAGCTCATTTCAGGAATAAACCCGTTCGATTTCAGGAATCAACCTGTTCGATTTCACCTCAAATAACGAGCTTTAACACATTTTTCACGATAATCCGAGTTTCGCGAATGCTGGTTTGTGGCACACCGGCACTCCCAAATGTCTTCCGTTGGTTGTAAAACTTTGCGTGGCCGTTTATCCGACCCGAGGAACTTTCTATGTGATTTCGAGAATTTTATTCCGGGACCCCGAATCCCGAAAAACGTGTATTATACACTTGATTTGAAATTGTTCGGAAGGTCGACGAACCTCGTTTCTTTTTCTCCCTTTTTTAATCACGCGTCCGAGCTTATTTCAGAATCAACCTATTCGATTTCAACCTCGAATAACGAGTTTTAACACATTTTTCACGATAATCCGAGTTTCGGCGAATCTTTTGGTTTGGCACACCGCACCCCAAAATGTCTTCCGTTGGTGCTCAAACTTTGCGTGGCTGCTTTATCTGACCGAGGAACTTTCTATGTGATTTCCGAGAATTTTATTCCGGGACTTCGAATCCCGAAAACCGTGTATTATACACTTCAATTTCAAATTTCGGAAGGTCGTCCGGAACTCGTATCTTTTTCTCCCTATTTTTCAATCACACGTCCGAGCTCATTTCAAGAATCAACCTGTTCGATTTCGGAATCAACTGTTCTATTTCACCTCGTATAACGAGCTTTAACACATTTTTCACGATAATCCGAGTTTTCGGCGAATCGCCGGTTTGGGTACACCCAAGCACCCCAAATGTCTTCCGTTGGTGCTCAAACTTTTTGTGGCCGCTTTATCCGACATGAGTAACTTTCTATGTGATTTCCGAGAATTTTATTCCGAACCCTGAATCCCGAAAAGCCGTGTATTTTACACTTTAATTTCAAATTTTTGGAAGGTCGTGATCGAACCGTTTTTTTTCTCCTCGTTTTTCAATCACGCGTTCGATCTCGTTTCAGAATCAACCTGTTCGATTTCAGTAATCAACCTGTTCGATTTCAGCCTCAAATAACGAGCTTTAACACATTTTTCACGATAATCCGAGTTTCGGCGAATGCTGGTTTGGGCACACCGGCACCCCCAAATGTCTTCCGTTGGTGCTCAAATTTTGCGTGGCCGCTTTATCTGACCTGAGAAACTTTCTATGTGATTTTCGGATAATTTTATTCCGGGACCCCGGAATCCCGAAAAACCGTGTATTATACACTTCAATTTCAGCCGTTCGGAAGGTCGTACCGGAACCTGTTCCTTTTTCTCCCTGTTTTTCAATCACGGTCCGATCTCATTTCAGAATCAACTGTTCGATTTCGAAAATCAACTCGATCGATTTCAGCCTCAAATAACGAGCTTTAACATATTTTTCACGATAATCCGAGTTTCGCCGAATGCTGGTTTGTGGCACACCGGCACCCCCAAATGTCTTCCGTTGGTGCTCAAACTTTGCGTGGCCGCTTTATCTGACCCGAAGAACTTTCTATGTGATTTTCGGAGAATTTTATTCCTGGACCTCGGAATCCCGAAAAACCGTGTATTATACACTTCAATTTCACCGTTCGGAAGGTCGTCATCGAACCTGTTTTTTTTTCTCTCTTTTTTCAATCATGCGTCCGAGCTCATTTCAGAATCAACTGTTCGATTTCACCTCAAATAACGAGCTTTAACACATTTTTCACGATAATCCGAGTTTCGTACGAATCGATTTGTAGGCACACCGCACCACCAAATGTCTTCCAATGGTGCTCAAACTTTGCGTGGCCGCTTTATCTGACCCGAGGAACTTTCTTTGTGATTTCCGAAGAATTTTATTCCGGACCACGGCATCCCGAAAACCGTGTAATACACACTTCAATTTCAGTTCGGAAGGTCGTACGGAACTGTTTCTTTTTCTCCCTGTTTTTTCAATCACGCGTCCGAGCTCATTTCGGAATCAACCTGTTCCATTTCGTAAATCAACTTTGTTCCATTTCACCTCAAATAACGAGCTTTAACACATTTTTCACGATAATCCGAGTTTCCGCGAATCGTTGGTTTGTGCCTTTGGGCACACCGGCACCCCTAAATGTCTTCCGTTGGTGCTCAAACTTTGCGTGGCCCCTTTATCTTTCCCGAGGAACTTTCTATGTGATTTCCGAGAATTTTGTTCTAGGACCCCTAATCCCGAAAATCGTGTATTATACACTTTAATTTCAAAATCTGATGAAGGTCGTCGGACCACCGTTTCTTTTTCTCTCTTTTTTCAATCATGCGTCCGAGCTCATTTCAGAATCAACTGTTTCGATTTCACCTCAAATAACGAGCTTTAACACATTTTTCACGATAATCTGAGTTTCGGCGAATGCTGATTTGTGGCACACCGGCACCACCAAATGTCTTCCAATGGTGCTCAAACTTTGCGTGGCCGCTTTATCTGACCCGAGGAACTTTCTTTGTGATTTCCGAAGAATTTTATTCCGGGACCCCGCATCCCGAAAACCGTGTAATACACACTTCAATTTCAAATAGTTCGGAAGGTCGTCACGGAACTGTTTCTTTTTCTCCTTGTTTTTCAATCATGCGTCCGAGCTCATTTCGAATCAACTTTGTTCGATTTCAGAATCAACCTGTTCGATTTCAACCTCAAATAACGAGCTTTAACACATTTTTAACGATAATCCGAGTTTCGGCGAATCTTTGGTTTGGGAACACCGCACCCCCAAATGTCTTCCGTTGGTGCTCAAACTTTGCGTGGCCACTTTATCGACCCAAGAACTTTCTATGTGATTTTCGAGAAATTTTATTCCTGGACCTCGGAATCCCGTAAAACCGTGTATTATACACTTCAATTTCAGCCGTTCGGAAGGTCGTACCGGAACCTGTTTCTTTTTCTCCCTGTTTTTCAATCACGCGTCCGAGCTCATTTCAGGAATCAACTTATTCGATTTCAGGAATCAACCTGTTCGATTCCAGCCTCAAATAATGAGCTTTAACACATTTTCATGATAATCCGAGTTTCGGCGAATCTGGTTTGTGGCACACCGGCACAACCAAATGTCTTCCGTTGGTGCTCAAACTTTGCGTGGCCGCTTTATCTGACCCAAGTAACTTTCTATGTGATGTCCGGAGAATTTTATTCCGGGACCCCGGAATCCCGAAAAACCGTGTATTATACACTTCAATTTCAACCGTTCGGAAGGTCGTCGAATCGCTTTTCTTTTTCTCCTATTTTTCAATCACGCTTCCGAGCTCATTTCAGGAATAAAGCTGTTCGATTTAAGGAATCAACCTGTTCGATTTCAACCTCAAATAACGAGTTTTAACACATTTTTCACGATAATCAGAGTTTCGTAATTGGTTTGTGGCACACCAAAGACCCCAAATGTCTTCCGTTGGTGCTCAAAATTTGTGTGGCCGCTTTATCTGACCTGAGGAACTTTCTATGTGATTTCCGGAGAATTTTATTCCGGACCCGAATCCCGAAAACCGTGTATTATACACTTTAATTTCAATTTCGGAAGTTCGGAAGGTCGTACTCGAACCTGTTTCTTTTTCTCCTGTTTTTCAATCACGCGTCCGAGCTCATTTCAGGAATCAACCTGTTCGATTTCAACATCAAATAACGAGTTTTAACACATTTTTCACGATAATCCGAGTTTCGACGAATCTTTGGTTTGTGGCACACCGGCACCCCCAAATGTCTTCCGTTGGTGCTCAAACTTTGTGTGGCCGCTTTATCTGACCCGAGGACTTTCTATTTGATTTCTGAGAATTTTATTCGGGACCCCGGAATCCCAAAAAACCGTGTATTTATACACTTCAATTTCACCGTTCAAGGTTGTCAGACGGAACCCGTTTCTTTTTCTCCCTGTTTTTCAATCACGCTGCATTTGAGCTCATTTTAGGAATCAACTGTTGGATTTCAGGAATAAACCTGTTCGATTTCACCTCAAATAACGAGTTTTAACATATTTTCACGATATTCCGAGTTTCGATTTAATCTTGGTTTGTGGCACACCGTCACCCCCAAATGTCTTCCGTTGGTGCTCAAACTTTGCGTGACCGCTTTATCGACTGAGGAACTTTGTATGTGATTTCCGGAGAATTTTATTCCGGGACCTCGGAATCACGAAAAACCGTTTATTATACATTTCAATTTCAGCCGTTGAATGTCGTCATCGAACTGTTTCTTTTTCTCCTGTTTTTCAATCAGGCGTCCGAGCTCATTTCAGAATCAACCTGTTCGATTTCGTGAATCAACTGTTCGATTTCAGCCTCAAATAACGAGCTTTAACACATTTTTCACGATAATCTGAGTTTAGGCGAATCTTTGGTTTGGTACACACCGCACTCCCAAATGTCTTCCGTTGGTTGTAAAACATTGCGTGGCCATTTTATCTGACCCGAGAACTTTCTATGTGATTTCCGGAGAATTTTATTCCGGGACCCTAATCCCAAAACCGTGTATTATACACTTCGATTTCAAATTCGGAAGGTCGATGCGGAACTGTTTCTTTTTTCTCCCTGTTTTTTAATCACGCGTCCGAGCTTATTTCAGGAATCAACCTGTTCGATTTCAACCTCGAATAACGAGTTTTAACACATTTTTCACGATAATCCGAGGAGTTTCGGCGAATCTTTGGTT
Source organism: Silene latifolia (assembly GCF_048544455.1). NCBI lineage: Eukaryota > Viridiplantae > Streptophyta > Magnoliopsida > Caryophyllales > Caryophyllaceae > Silene > Silene latifolia. The sequence goes on along the minus strand of NC_133537.1, from coordinate 341,789,592 downwards.
TGGGCACACCGCACCCCAAAATGTCTTCCGTTGGTGCTCAAACTTTGCGTGGCTGCTTTATCTCGACCCGAGGAACTTTCTATGTGATTTCCGAGAATTTTATTCCGGGACTCAAATCCCGAAACCGTGTATTATACACTTCAATTTCACCGTTCGGAAGGTCGTACGAACCTTGTTTCTTTTTCTCCCTATTTTTCAATCACACGTCCGAGCTCATTTCAAGAATCAACCTGTTCGATTTCGGAATCAACCTGTGTTCGATTTCAAATTTCGGATAACGAGCTTTAACACATTTTTCACGATAATCCGAGTTTCGGCGAATGCTGGTTTGTGGCACACCGGCACCCCCAAATGTCTTCCGTTGGTGCTCAAACTTTGCGTTGCCGCTTTATCTGACCCGAAGAACTTTCTATGTGATTTCCGGATAATTTTGTTCCGGGACCCCGGAATCCCGAGAAACCGTGTATTATACACTTCAATTTCAGCCGTTCGGAAGGTCGTACCAGACCCTGTTTCTATTTCTCCTTGTTTTTCAATCACGCGTACGAGCTCATTTCAGGAATCAACCTGTTCGATTTCAGCCTCAAATAACGAGATTTAACACATTTTCACGATAATCCGAGTTTCTAGGAATCTTTGGTTTGTGGCACCTCGGCACCCCCAAATGTCTTCCGTTGTTGCTCAAACTTTGCGTGGCCTCTTTATCGACCCAAGGAACAATCTATGTGATTTCCGAGAATTTTGTTCCGGATCAAATTCCCAAAACCGTGTATTATACACTTCAATTTCAAATAGTTCGGAAGGTCGTGCGGAACGTGTTTCTTTTTCTCCTGTTTTTTTAATCACGCGTCGAGCTCATTTCAGAATCAACTGTTTCGATTTCAGCCTCGAATAACGAGCTTTAACACATTTTTAACGATAATCCGAGTTTCGGCGAATCTTTGGTTTGTGGCACACCGGCACCCCAAATGTCTTCCGTTGGTGCTCAAACTTTGCGTTGCCGCTTTATCTGACCCGAAGAACTTTTTATGAAATTTCCGGATAATTTTGTTCGGGACCCCGAATCCCGAGAAACTGTATTATACACTTCAATTTCAAGTTCGGAAGGTCGTAAATCTGGACCCTGTTTCTTTTTCTCCTTGTTTTTCAATCACGCGTCGAGCTCATTTCAGAATCAACCTGTTCGATTTCAAAATCAACTGTTCGATTTCACCTCAAATAACGAGATTTAACACATTTTTCACGATAATCCGAGTTTCGGCGAATGCTGGTTTGTGGCACACCGGCACCCCCAAATGTCTTCCGTTGTTGCTCAAACTTTGCGTGGCCGCTTTATCTGAGCCGAGGAACTTTCTATGTGATTTCCGGAGAATTTTGTTCCGGACCGTGGAATCCCAGAAAACCGTGTATTATACACTTCAATTTCAGCCGTTCGGAAGGTCGTCCGGACCACTGTTTCTTTTTCTCCCTGTTTTTCAATCACGCGTCCGAGCTCATTTCGGAATCAACCTGTTCCATTTCGAAAATCAACTTTGTTCCATTTCACCTCAAATAACGAGCTTTAACACATTTTCACGATAATCCGAGTTTCCGCGAATACTGGTTTGTGCCTTTGTGGCACACCGGCACCCCTAAATGTCTTCCGTTGGTGCTCAAACTTTGCGTGGCCCCTTTATCTTTCCCGAGGAACTTTCTATGTGATTTCCGGAGAATTTTGTTCTAGGACCCGGAATCCCGAAAAATCGTGTATTATACACTTTAATTTCACCGTCTGAAGGTCGTACGGACCTGTTTCTTTTTCTCTCTTTTTTTCAATCATGCGTCCGAGCTCATTTCAGAATCAACCTTTGTTCGATTTCACCTCAAATAACGAGCTTTAACACATTTTTCACGATAATCTGAGTTTCGGCGAATGCTGATTTGTGGCACACCGGCACCACCAAATGTCTTCCAATGGTGCTCAAACTTTGCGTGGCCGCTTTATCTGACCCGAGGAACTTTCTTTGTGATTTCCGAAGAATTTTATTCCGGGACCCTGGCATCCCGAAAAACCGTGTAATACACACTTCAATTTCAAATAGTTCGGAAGGTCGTCACGGAACTGTTTCTTTTTCTCCTTGTTTTTCAATCATGCGTCCGAGCTCATTTCAGAATCAACCTGTTCGATTTCGAATCAACTGTTCGATTTCAACCTCAAATAACGAGCTTTAACACATTTTTAACGATAATCCGAGTTTCGGCGAATGCTGGTTTGGGAACACCGGCACCCCCAAATGTCTTCCGTTGGTGCTCAAACTTTGCGTGGCCACTTTATCTGACCAAGAACTTTCTATGTGATTTTCGGAGAGAATTTTATTCCCGGACCTCGGAATCCCGAAAAACCGTGTATTATACACTTCAATTTCACCGTTCGGAAGGTGGTACCGGAACCTGTTTCTTTTTCTCCCTGTTTTTCAATCACGCGTCCGAGCTCATTTCAGGAATCAACTTATTCGATTTCAGGAATCAACCTGTTCGATTCCAGCCTCAAATAATGAGCTTTAACACATTTTCATGATAATCCGAGTTTCGGCGAATGCTGGTTTGTGGCACACCGGCACAACCAAATGTCTTCCGTTGGTGCTCAAACTTTGCGTGGCCGCTTTATCTGACCCAAGTAACTTTCTATGTGATTTCCGGAGAATTTTATTCCGGGACCCCGGAATCCCGAAAACCGTGTATTATACACTTCAATTTCAACCGTTCGGAAGGTCGTCTCGAATCTTTTTCTTTTTCTCCTATTTTTCAATCACGCTTCCGAGCTCATTTCAGAATAAAGCTGTTCGATTTAAGGAATCAACCTGTTCGATTTCAGCCTCAAATAACGAGTTTTAACACATTTTTCACGATAATCCGAGTTTCGGCGAATTCTGGTTTGTGGCACACCAGCACCCCCAAATGTCTTCCGTTGGTGCTCAAAATTTGTGTGGCCGCTTTATCTGACCTGAGGAACTTTCTATGTGATTTCCGGAGAATTTTATTCCGGGACCCCGGAATCCCGAAAAACCGTGTATTATACACTTTAATTTCAGCCGTTCGGAAGGTCGTACCGGAACCTGTTTCTTTTTCTCCCTGTTTTTCAATCACGCGTCCGAGCTCATTTCAGAATCAACTGTTCGATTTCGCCTCAAATAACGAGTTTTAACACATTTTTCACGATAATCCGAGTTTCGACGAATCTTGGGTTTGTGGCACACCGCCACCCCAAAATGTCTTCCGTTGGTGCTCAAACTTTGTGTGCCCGCTTTATCTGACCCGAGGGACTTTCTATTTGATTTCTGGAGAATTTTATTCCGGGACCCCGGAATCCCGAAAAACCGTGTATTTATACACTTCAATTTCAGCCGTTCGAAGGTTGTACCGGAACCTGTTTCTTTTTCTCCCTGTTTTTCAATCACGCGTACGAGCTCATTTTAGGAATCAACCTGTTGGATTTCAGGAATAAACCTGTTCGATTTCAGCCTCAAATAACGAGTTTTAACATATTTTTCACGATATTCCGAGTTTCGACGAATGCTGGTTTGTGGCACACCGTCACCCCCAAATGTCTTCCGTTGGTGCTCAAACTTTGCGTGACCGCTTTATCTGACCTGAGGAACTTTGTATGTGATTTCCGGAGAATTTTATTCCGGGACCTCGGAATCACGAAAAACCGTTTATTATACATTTCAATTTCAGCCGTTCGGAATGTCGTACCGGAACCTGTTTCTTTTTCTCCCTGTTTTTCAATCAGGCGTCCGAGCTCATTTCAGGAATCAACCTGTTCGATTTCAGGAATCAACCTGTTCGATTTCAGCCTCAAATAACGAGCTTTAACACATTTTTCACGATAATCGAGTTTCGGCGAATCTTTGGTTTGTGGCACAAGCACTCCCAAATGTCTTCCGTTGGTTGTAAAACATTGCGTGGCCATTTTATCTGACCCGAGAACTTTCTATGTGATTTCCGAGAATTTTATTCCGGGACCGAAATCCCAAAAACCGTGTATTATACACTTCGGTTTCAAAGTTCGGAAGGTCGACTGAACCTGTTTCTTTTTCTCCTGTTTTTTAATCACGCGTCCGAGCTTATTTCAGAATCAACCTTGTTCGATTTCAGCCTCAAATAACGAGTTTTAACACATTTTTCACGATAATCCGAGGAGTTTCGCGAATCTTTGGTTTGTGGCACACCGGCACCCCAAAATGTCTTCCGTTGGTGCTCAAACTTTGCGTGGCTGCTTTATCTGACCCGAGGAACTTTCTATGTGATTTCCGGAGAATTTTATTCCGGGACTCCGAAATCCCGAAAAACCGTGTATTATACACTTCAATTTCAGCCGTTCGGAAGGTCGTACCGGAACCTGTTTCTTTTTCTCCCTATTTTTCAATCACACGTCCGAGCTCATTTCAAGAATCAACCTGTTCGATTTCGGGAATCAACCTGTTCGATTTCAGCCTCAGATAACGAGCTTTAACACATTTTTCACGATAATCCGAGTTTCGGCGAATGCTGGTTTGTGGCACACCGGCACCCCCAAATGTCTTCCGTTGGTGCTCAAACTTTGCGTTGCCGCTTTATCGACCAAGAACTTTCTATGTGATTTCCGGATAATTTTGTTCCGGGACCCCGGAATCCCGAGAAACCGTGTATTATACACTTCAATTTCAGCCGTTCGGAAGGTCGTACCAGACCCTGTTTCTATTTCTCCTTGTTTTTCAATCACGCGTACGAGCTCATTTCAGGAATCAACCTGTTCGATTTCAGCCTCAAATAACGAGATTTAACACATTTTTCACGATAATCCGAGTTTCGGCGAATGCTGGTTTGTGGCACCTCGGCACCCCCAAATGTCTTCCGTTGTTGCTCAAACTTTGCGTGGCCTCTTTATCTGACCCAAGGAACAATCTATGTGATTTCCGGAGAATTTTGTTCCGGGACTGTAAATTCCCGAAAAACCGTGTATTATACACTTCAATTTCAGCCGTTCGGAAGGTCGTACCGGAACGTGTTTCTTTTTCTCCCTGTTTTTTAATCACGCGTCTGAGCTCATTTCAGGAATCAACCTGTTCGATTTCAGCCTCGAATAACGAGCTTTAACACATTTTACACGAGAATCCGAGTTTCGGCGAATGCAGGTTTGTGGCACACCGGCACCCCCAAATGTCTTCCGTTGGTGCTCAAACTTTGCGTGGCTGCTTTATCTGACCCGAGGAATTTTCTATGTGATTTCCGTAGAATTTTATTCCGGGACTCCGGAATCCCGAAAAACCGTGTATTATACACTTCAATTTCAGCCGTTCGGAAGGTCGTACCGGAACCTGTTTCTTTTTCTCCCTATTCTTCAATCACACGTCCGAGCTCATTTCAAGAATCAACCTGTTCTATTTCGGGAATCAACTTTGTTCGATTTCAAATTTAGATAACGAGCTTTAACACATTTTTAACGATAATCCGAGTTTCGGCGAATCTTTGGTTTGTGGTACACCGCACCCCCAAATGTCTTCCGTTGGTGCTCAAACTTTGCGTTGCCGCTTTATCTGACCCGAAGAACTTTTTATGAAATTTCCGGATAATTTTGTTCCGGACCCCTAATCCCGAGAAACCGCGTGTATTATACACTTCAATTTCAAATGCCGTTCGGAAGGTCGTGCGGACCTGTTTCTTTTTCTCTTTGTTTTTCAATCACGCGTCCGAGCTCATTTCAGAATCAACCTGTTCGATTTCAGAAATCAACTGTTCGATTTCACCTCAAATAACGAGATTTAACACATTTTTCACGATAATCAGAGTTTCGTGAATCTTTGGTTTGTGGCACACCTGCACCCCCAAATGTCTTCCGTTGTTGCTCAAACTTTGCGTGGCCGCTTTATCTGAGCCGAGGAACTTTCTATGTGATTTCCGGAGAATTTTGTTCCTGGACCGTGGAATCCCGAAAAACCGTGTATTATACACTTCAATTTGGCCGTTCGGAAGGTCGTCGGACCACGTTTCTTTTTCTCCTGTTTTTCAATCACGCGTCCGAGCTCATTTCAGGAATCAACCTGTTCCATTTCAGAAATCAACCTGTTCCATTTCAGCCTCAAATAACGAGCTTTAACACATTTTTCACGATAATCCGAGTTTCCGCGAATACTGGTTTGTGCCTTTGTGGCACACCGGCACCCCTAAATGTCTTCCGTTGGTGCTCAAACTTTGCGTGGCCCCTTTATCTTTCCCGAGGAACTTTCTATGTGATTTCCGGAGAATTTTGTTCTAGGACCCCTAATCCCGAAAAATCGTGTATTATACACTTTAATTTCAAATTGCGTCTGAAAGGTCGTGACCCTGTTTCTTTTTCTCCGGCTTTCAATCACGCGTCCGAGCTCATTTCGAATCAACTGTTCGATTTCAGCCCCAAATAACGAGCTTTAACACATTTTTCACGATAATCCGAGTTTCGGCGAATCTTTGGTTTGTGGCACAAAGAAGACACCCCCAAATGTCTTCCGTTGGTGCTCAAACTTTACGTGGCCACTTTATCGACCCGAGGACCTTTCTACGTGATTTTCGAGAATTTTGTTCCAGGACCCCGGAATCCCGAAAAACCGTGTATTTATACATTTCAATTTCAAATAGTTCGGAAGGTCGTCGGACCCTATTTCTTTTTCTCCCTGTTTTTCAATCACGGGTCCCAGCTCATTTCTGGAATCAACCTGTCCAATTTCAGGAATCAACCTGTTAGATTTCAACCTCAAATAACGAGCTTTAACACATTGTTCACGATAATCCGAGTTTCGGCGAATGCTGGTTTGTGGCACACCGGCACCCCCAACTCTCTTCCGTTGGTGCTCAAACTTTGTTTGGCCGCTTTATCTGATCCGAGGAACTTTCTATGTGATTTCCGGAGAATTTTGTTCCAGGACCCCGGAATCCCGAAAAACCGTGTATTATATACACTTCAATTTTAGTCGTTCGGAAGGTCGTACCGGACCCTGTTTCTTTTTCTCCCTGTTGTTCAATCACGTGTCCGAGCTCATTTCAGGAATCAACCTGTTCGATTTCAGCCTCAAATAACGAGCTTTAACACATTTTTCACGATAATCCGAGTTTCGGCGAATGCTGGTTTTTGCCACACCGGCACCCCCAAATGTCTTCCGTTGGTGCTCAAACTTTGCGTGGCCGCTTTATCTGACCCAAGGAAGTTTCTATGTGATTTCCGGAAAATTTTGTTCCGGGACCCCGGAATCCCGAAAAACCGTGTATTTATACACTTCAATTTCAGCCGTTCGGAAGGTCGTACCGGACCCTGTTTCTTTTTCTCCCTGTTTTTCAATCATGCGTCCGAGCTCATTTCAGGAATCAACCTGTTCGAGTTCAGGAATCAACCTATTCGATTTCAGCCTCAAATAACGAGCTTTAACACATTTTTCACGATAATCTGAGTTTCGGCGAATGCTGGTTTGTGGCACACCGGCACCCCCAAATGTCTTCCATTGGTGCTCAAACTTTGCGTGGCCGCTTTATTTGATCCGAGAAACTTTCTATGTGATTTCCGGAGAATTTTGTTCCGGGACCCCGGAATCCCGAAAAACCGTGTATTATACACTTCAATTTTAACCGTTCGGAAGGTCGTACCGGACCCTGTTTCTTTTTCTCCCTGTTGTTCAATCACGCGTCCGAGCTCATTTCAGGAATCAACGTATTCGATTTCAGCATCAAATAACGAGTTTTAACACATTTTTCACGATAATCCGTGTTTCGGCGAATGCTAGTTTGTGGCACACCGGCACCCCCAAATGTCTTCCGTTGGTGCTCAAACTTTGCGTGGCCGCTTTATCTGACCCGAGGAACTTTCTATGTAATTTCCGGAGAATTTTGTTACGGGACCCGGAATCCAAAAACCCGTGTATTATACACTTCAATTTCGGCCCGTTCGGAAAGTCGTCACGACCTGTTTCTTTTTCTCCGTGTTTTTAATCACGCGTCCGAGCTCATTTCGAAATCAACCTATTCGATTTCACCTCAAATAACGAGCTTTAACACATTTTTCACGATAATCCGAGTTTCGGCGAATGCTTTGGTTTGTGGCACACCAGCACCCCCAAATGTCTTCCATTGGTGCTCAAACTTTGCGTGGCCGCTTTATCTGACCCGAGAAATTTCTATGTAATTTCCGGAGAATTTTATTCCGGGACCCCAGAATCCCGAAAAACCGTGTATTATACACTTCAATTTCAGCCGTTCGGAAGGTCGTCATGGGAACCTTTCTTTTTCTCCCTATTTTTCAATCACGCGTCCGAGCTTATTTCAGGAATCAACCTGTTCGATTTCAGGAATCAACCTGTTCGATTTCACCTCAAATAACGAGCTTTAACACATTTTTCACGATAATCCGAGTTTCGGCGAATGTTGGTTAGTGGCACACCGGCACTCCCAAATGTCTTCCGTAGGTGCTCAAACTTTGCGTAGCCGCTTTATCGACCCGAGGAACTTTCTATGTGATTTCCGGAGAATTTTATTCCTAAGGAATCCCGAAAAACCGTGTATTATATATACACTTCAATTTCACCGTTCGGAAGGTCGTCGGAACTGTTTCTTTTTCTCCCTGTTTTTCAATGAAGCGTCCGAGCTCATTTCAGAATCAACTTTGTTCGATTTCTGCTCAAATAACGAGCTTAAACACATTTTTCACGATAATCCGAGTTTCGGCGAATCTTTGGTTTGTGGCACACCAAAGACCCCCAAATGTCTTCCGTTGGTGCTCAAACTTTACGTGGCCACTTTATCTGACCCGAGGACCTTTCTACGTGATTTTCGGAGAATTTTATTCCGGGACCCTGAAATACCGAAAAACCGTGTATTTATACATTTCAATTTCAGCCGTTCAGAAGGTCGTACCGGACCCTATTTCTTTTTCTCCCTGTTTTTCAATCACGGGTCCCAGCTCATTTCAAGAATCAACTTTGTCAATTTCGGAATCAACTTTGTTAGATTTCACCTCAAATAACGAGCTTTAACACATTTTTCACGATAATCCGAGTTTCGGCGAATCTTGGTTTGTGGCACACCGGCACCCCAAACTCTCTTCCGTTGGTGCTCAAACTTTGTTTGGCCGCTTTATCTGATCCGAGGAACTTTCTATGTGATTTAGGAGAATTTTGTTCCAGGACCGGAATCCCAAAAACCGTGTATTATATACACTTCAATTTTAGTCGTTCGGAAGGTCGTGCGGACCTGTTTCTTTTTCTCCCCGTTGTTCAATCACGCGTCCGAGCTCATTTCAGGAATCAACCTGTTCGATTTCACCTCAAATAACGAGCTTTAACACATTTTTCACGATAATCCGAGTTTCGGCGAATCTTTGGTTTTTGCCACACCGGCACCCCAAATGTCTTCCGTTGGTGCTTAAACTTTGCGTGGCCGCTTTATCTGACTCAAGGAAGTTTCTATGTTATTTCCGGAAAATTTTGTTCCGGGACCCCGGAATCCGAAAAACCGTGTATTATACACTTCAATTTCGGTAAATTCGGAAGGTCGTATCGGACCACTGTTTCTTTTTCTCCTGTTTTTCAATCATGCGTCCGAGCTCATTTCAGAATCAACCTGTTCGAGTTCGGAATCAACCTATTCGATTTCGACCTCAAATAACGAGCTTTTTCACGATAATCGAGTTTCGGCGAATCTTTGGTTTGTAGCACACACCGGCACCCCAATTATCTTCCATTGGTGCTCAAACTTTGCGTGGCCGCTTTATTTGATCCGAGAAACTTTCTATGTGATTTCCGGAGAATTTTGTTCCGGGACCGGAATCCCAAAACCGTGTATTATACACTTCAATTTTAGCCGTTCGGAAGGTCGTCTGGGACCACTGTTTCTTTTTCTCCTGTTGTTCAATCACGCGTCCGAGCTCATTTCAGAATCAACGTATTCGATTTCACATCAAATAACGAGTTTTAACACATTTTTCACGATAATCCGTGTTTTGGCGAATGCTAGTTTGTGGCACACCGGCACCCCCAAATGTCTTCCGTTGGTGCTCAAACTTTGCGTGGCCGCTTTATCGACCCGAGGAACTTTCTATGTAATTTCCGGAGAATTTTGTTCCGGGACCCCTAATCCCGAAACCCGTGTATTATACACTTCAATTCCGGCCGTTCGGAAAGTCGTACGGACCACGTTTCTTTTTCTCCCTGTTTTTCAATCACGCGTCCGAGCTCATTTCAGGAATCAACCTGTTCGATTTCACCTCAAATAACGAGCTTTAACACATTTTTCACGATAATCCGAGTTTCGGCGAATGCTGGTTTGTGGCACACCAGCACCCCCAAATGTCTTCCATTGGTGCTCAAACTTTGCGTGGCCGCTTTATCTGACCCGAAAAAGTTCTATGTAATTTCCGGAGAATTTTATTCCGGGACCCCAGAATCCCGAAAAACCGTGTATTATACACTTCAATTTCAGCCGTTCGGAAGGTCGTGCACTAACTGTTTCTTTTTCTACCTATTTTTCAATCACGCGTCCGAGCTCATTTCAGAATCAACCTGTTCGATTTCGGAATCAAGTCATTAGATTTCACCTCAAATAACGAGCTTTAACACATTTTTCACGATAATCCAAGTTTCGGCGAATCTTTGGTTAGTGGCACACCGGCACTCCCAAATGTCTTCCGTAGGTGCTCAAACTTTGCGTAGCCGCTTTATCGACCCGAGGAACTTTCTATGTGATTTCCGGAGAATTTTATTCGGAAGGAATCTAAAAACCGTGTATTATATATACACTTCAATTTCACCGTTCGAGGAAGGTCGTCCGAAACTGTTTCTTTTTCTCCTGTTTTTCAATCAAGCGTCCAAGCTCATTTCAGAATCAACTTTGTTCGATTTCTCGCTCAAATAACGAGCTTTAACACATTTTTCACGATAATCCGAGTTTCGGCGAATCTTTGGTTTGTGGCACACCAAAGACCCCCAAATGTCTTCCGTTGGTGCTCAAACTTTACGTGGCCACTTTATCGACCCGAGGACCTTTCTACGTGATTTTCGAGAATTTTATTCCGGGACCACCGTAATCCCGAAAAAACCGTGTATTTATACATTTCAATTTTAGTCGTTCGGAAGGTCGTACCGGACCCTGTTTATTTTTCTCCCTGTTGTTCAATCACGTGTCCGAGCTCATTTCAGGAATCAACCTGTTCGATTTCAGCCTCAAATAACGAGCTTTAACACATTTTTCACGATAATCCGAGTTTCGGCGAATGCTGGTTTTTGCCACACCGGCACCCCCAAATGTCTTCCGTTGGTGCTCAAACTTTGCGTGGCCGCTTTATCTGACCCAAGGAAGTTTCTATGTTAGTTCCGGAAAATTTTGTTCCGGGACCCTGGAATCCCGAAAAACCGTGTATTATAAACTTCAATTTCAGCCGTTCGGAAGGTCGTACCGGACCCTGTTTCTTTTTCTCCCTGTTTTTCAATCATGCGTCCGAGCTCATTTCAGAATCAACCTGTTCGAGTTCGGAATCAACCTATTCGATTTCGACCTCAAATAACGAGCTTTTTCACGATAATCTGAGTTTCGGCGAATGCTGGTTTGTGGCACACCGGCACCCCAATTGTCTTCCATTGGTGCTCAAACTTTGCGTGGCCGCTTTATCTGACCCGAGGAACTTTCTATGTAATTTCCGGAGAATTTTGTTCCGGGACCGGAATCCCGAAAAACCGTGTATTATACACTTCAATTTCAAATGTTCGGAAAGTCGTGCGGACCACTGTTTCTTTTTCTCCCTGTTTTTTAATCACGCGTCCGAGCTCATTTCAGAATCAACCTGTTCGATTTCACCTCAAATAACGAGCTTTAACACATTTTTCACGATAATCCGAGTTTCGGCGAATCTTTGGTTTGTGGCACACCAAAGACACCCCAAATGTCTTCCATTGGTGCTCAAACTTTGCGTGGCCGCTTTATCTGACCCGAGGAATTTCTATGTAATTTCCGGAGAATTTTATTCCGGGACCCCAGAATCCCGAAAAACCGTGTATTATACACTTCAATTTCAAAGTTCGGAAGGTCGTACGGAACCTGTTTCTTTTTCTCCCTATTTTTCAATCACGCGTCCGAGCTCATTTCAGGAATCAACCTGTTCGATTTCAGGAATCAAGCTGTTAGATTTCAGCCTCAAATAACGAGCTTTAACACATTTTTCACGATAATCCGAGTTTCGGCGAATGTTGGTTAGTGGCACACCGGCACTCCCAAATGTCTTCCGTAGGTGCTCAAACTTTGCGTAGCCGCTTTATCGACCCGAGGAACTTTCTATGTGATTTCCGGAGAATTTTATTCCTAAGGAATCCCGAAAAACCGTGTATTATATATACACATCAATTTCAGCCGTTCGGAAGGTCGTACCGGAACCTGTTTCTTTTTCTCCCTGTTTTTCAATCAAGCGTCCGAGCTCATTTCAGGAATCAACCTGTTCGATTTCTGCTCAAATAACGAGCTTAAACACATTTTTCACGATAATCCGAGTTTTGGCGAATCTTTGGTTTGTGGCACACCGCACCCCAAATGTCTTCCGTTGGTGCTCAAACTTTGCGTGGCCGCTTTATCTCACCCGGGAACTTTCTATGTGATTTCCGGATAATTTATTCCGGACCCCTAATCCCGAAAACATGTATTATACATTTCAATTTCACCATTCGGAAGGTCGTACCGGAACCTGTTTCTTTTTCTCCCTGTTTTTCAATCACGCGTCCGAGCTCATTTCAGGAATCAACCTGTTCGAGTTTAGGAATCAACCTATTCGATTTCAGCCTCAAATAACGAGCTTTAACACATTTTTCACGATAATCTGAGTTTCGGCGAATGCTGGTTTGTGGCACACCGGCACCCCCAAATGTCTTCCATTGGTGCTCAAACTTTGCGTGGCCGCTTTATTTGATCCGAGAAACTTTCTATGTGATTTCCGGAGAATTTTGTTCCGGGACCCCGGAATCCTGAAAAACCGTGTATTATATATAAACTTCAATTTTAGCCGTTCGGAAGGTCGTACCTGACCCTGTTTCTTTTTCTCCCTGTTGTTCAATCACGCGTCCGAGCTCATTTCAGGAATCCGTTTTTCACAACCTGTCTTCCGTTGGTGCTCAAACTTTGCGTGGGCGCTTTATCTGACCCGAGGAATTTCTATGTAATTTCCGGAGAATTTTATTCCGGGACCCCAGAATCCCGAAAAACCGTGTATTATACACTTCAATTTCAGCCATTCGGAAGGTCGTACCGGAACCTGTTTCTTTTTCTCCCTGTTTTTCAATCACGCGTCCGAGCTCATTTCGAGAATCAACCTGTTCGATTTCAGCCTCAAATAACGAGCTTTAACACATTTTTCACGATAATCCGAGTTTCGGCGAATGCTGGTTTTTGCCACACCGGCACCCCCAAATGTCTTCCGTTGGTGCTCAAACTTTGTTTGGCCGCTTTATCTGATCCGAGGAACTTTCTATGTGATTTCCGGAGAATTTTGTTCCGTGACCCCGGAATCCCGAAAAACCGTGTATTATATACACTTCAATTTTAGTCGTTCGGAAGGTCGTACCGGACCCTGTTTCTTTTTCTCCCTGTTGTTCAATCACGCGTCCGAGCTCATTTCAGGAATCAACCTGTTCGATTTCAGCCTCAAATAACGAGCTTTAACACATTTTTCACGATAATCCGAGTTTCGAATCTTTGGTTTTTGCCACACCGGCACCCCCAAATGTCTTCCGTTGGTGCTCAAACTTTGCGTGGCCGCTTTATCTGACCCAAGGAAGTTTCTATGTGATTTCCGGAAAATTTTGTTCCGGGACCCCGGAATCCCGAAAAACCGTGTATTTATACACTTCAATTTCAGCCGTTCGGAAGGTCGTACGGACCTGTTTCTTTTTCTCCTGTTTTTCAATCATGCGTCCGAGCTCATTTCAGAATCAACCTGTTCGAGTTCGAATCAACCTATTCGATTTCAGCCTCAAATAACGAGCTTTAACACATTTTTCACGATAATTTGAGTTTCGGCGAATGCTGGTTTGTGGCACACCGGCACCCCCAAATGTCTTCCATTGGTGCTCAAACTTTGCGTGGCCGCTTTATTTGATCCGAGAAACTTTCTATGTGATTTCCGGAGAATTTTGTTCCGGGACCCCGGAATCCCGAAAAACCGTGTATTATACACTTCAATTTTAACCGTTCGGAAGGTCGTACCGGACCCTGTTTCTTTTTCTCCCTGTTGTTCAATCACGCGTCCGAGCTCATTTCAGGAATCAACGTATTCGATTTCAGCATCAAATAACGAGTTTTAACACATTTTTCACGATAATCCGTGTTTCGGCGAATGCTAGTTTGTGGCACACCGGCACCCCCAAATGTCTTCCGTTGGTGCTCAAACTTTGCGTGGCCGCTTTATCTGACCCGAGGAACTTTCTATGTAATTTCCGGAGAATTTTGTTACGGGACCCCGGAATCCCGAAAACCCGTGTATTATACACTTCAATTTCAGCCGTTCGGAAAGTCGTACCGGACCCTGTTTCTTTTTCTCCGTGTTTTTTAATCACGCGTCCGAGCTCATTTCAGAAATCAACCTATTCGATTTCAGCCTCAAATAACGAGCTTTAACACATTTTTCACGATAATCCGAGTTTCGGCGAATGCTGGTTTGTGGCACACCAGCACCCCCAAATGTCTTCCATTGGTGCTCAAACTTTGCGTGGCCGCTTTATCTGACCCGAGAAATTTCTATGTAATTTCCGGAGAATTTTATTCCGGGACCCTAGAATCCCGAAAAACCGTGTATTATACACTTCAATTTCAAATAGTTCGGAAGGTCGTATCGAACTCGTTTCTTTTTCTCCCTATTTTTCAATCACGCGTCCGAGCTTATTTCAGAATCAACCTGTTCGATTTCGTGAATCAAGTCATTAGATTTCACCTCAAATAACGAGCTTTAACACATTTTTCACGATAATCCGAGTTTCGGCGAATGTTGGTTAGTGGCACACCGGCACTCCCAAATGTCTTCCGTAGGTGCTCAAACTTTGCGTAGCCGCTTTATCTGACCCGAGGAACTTTCTATGTGATTTCCGGAGAATTTTATTCCGGAAGGAATCCCGAAAAACCGTGTATTATATATACACTTCAATTTCAGCCGTTCGGAAGGTCGTACCGGAACCTGTTTCTTTTTCTCCCTGTTTTTCAATGAAGCGTCCGAGCTCATTTCAGGAATCAACCTGTTTCGATTTCTCTCAAATAACGAGCTTTAACACATTTTTCACGATAATCCGAGTTTCGGCGAATCTTTGGTTTGTGGCACACCAGCACCCCCAAATGTCTTCCGTTGGTGCTCAAACTTTACGTGGCCACTTTATCTGACCCGAGGACCTTTCTACGTGATTTTCGGAGAATTTTATTCCGGGACCCTGAAATACCGAAAAACCGTGTATTTATACATTTCAATTTCAGCCGTTCAGAAGGTCGTACCGGACCCTATTTCTTTTTCTCCCTGTTTTTCAATCACGGGTCCCAGCTCATTTCAAGAATCAACCTGTCCAATTTCAGGAATCAACCTGTTAGATTTCAGCCTCAAATAACGAGCTTTAACACATTTTTCACGATAATCCGAGTTTCGGCGAATGCTGGTTTGTGGCACACCGGCACCCCAAACTCTCTTCCGTTGGTGCTCAAACTTTGTTTGGCCGCTTTATCTGATCCGAGGAACTTTCTATGTGATTTCCGGAGAATTTTGTTCCAGGACCCCGGAATCCCGAAAAACCGTGTATTATATACACTTCAATTTTAGCCGTTCGGAAGGTCGTACCGGACCCTGTTTCTTTTTCTCCCTGTTTTTCAATCACGCGTCCGAGCTCATTTCAGGAATCAACCTGTTCGATTTCAGCCTCAAATAACGAGCTTTAACACATTTTTCACGATAATCCGAGTTTCGGCGAATGCTGGTTTTTGCCACACCGGCACCCCCAAATGTCTTCCGTTGGTGCTTAAACTTTGCGTGGCCGCTTTATCTGACTCAAGGAAGTTTCTATGTTATTTCCGGAAAATTTTGTTCCGGGACCCCGGAATCCCGAAAAACCGTGTATTATACACTTCAATTTCAGCCGTTCGGAAGGTCGTATCGGACCCTGTTTCTTTTTCTCCCTGTTTTTCAATCATGCGTCCGAGCTCATTTCAGGAATCAACCTGTTCGAGTTCAGGAATCAACCTATTCGATTTCAGCCTCAAATAACGAGCTTTTTCACGATAATCTGAGTTTCGGCGAATGCTGGTTTGTGGCACACCGGCACCCCCAATTATCTTCCATTGGTGCTCAAACTTTGCGTGGCCGCTTTATTTGATCCGAGAAACTTTCTATGTGATTTCCGGAGAATTTTGTTCCGGGACCCCGGAATCCCGAAAAACCGTGTATTATACACTTCAATTTTAGCCGTTCGGAAGGTCGTACCGGACCCTGTTTCTTTTTCTCCCTGTTGTTCAATCACGCGTCCGAGCTCATTTCAGGAATCAACGTATTCGATTTCAGCATCAAATAACGAGTTTTAACACATTTTTCACGATAATCCGTGTTTCGGCGAATGCTAGTTTGTGGCACACCGGCACCCCAAATGTCTTCCGTTGGTGCTCAAACTTTGCGTGGCCGCTTTATCTGACCCGAGGAACTTTCTATGTAATTTCCGGAGAATTTTGTTCCGGGACCCCGGAATCCCGAAAACCCGTGTATTATACACTTCAATTCCAGCCGTTCGGAAAGTCGTGCGGACCCCTTTCTTTTTCTCCCTGTTTTTAATCACGCGTCCGAGCTCATTTCAGGAATCAACCTGTTCGATTTCACCTCAAATAACGAGCTTTAACACATTTTTCACGATAATCCGAGTTTCGCGAATCTTTGGTTTGTGGCACACCAAAGACACCCCAAATGTCTTCCATTGGTGCTCAAACTTTGCGTGGCCGCTTTATCTGACCCGAAAAAGTTCTATGTAATTTCCGGAGAATTTTATTCCGGGACCCCAGAATCCCGAAAAACCGTGTATTATACACTTCAATTTCAGCCGTTCGGAAGGTCGTCTGAACCTTTTCTTTTTTTTCCCTATTTTTCAATCACGCGTCCGAGCTCATTTCAGAATCAACCTGTTCGATTTCAGAATCAAGTCAGATTTCACCTCAAATAACGAGCTTTAACACATTTTTCACGATAATCCAAGTTTCGGCGAATCTTTGGTTAGTGGCACACCGGCACTCCCAAATGTCTTCCGTAGGTGCTCAAACTTTGCGTAGCCGCTTTATCTGACCCGAGGAACTTTCTATGTGATTTCCGGAGAATTTTATTCCAGAAGGAATCCCGAAAAACCGTGTATTATATATACACTTCAATTTCAGCCGTTCAGAAGGTCGTACCGGAACCTGTTTCTTTTTCTCCCTGTTTTTCAATCAAGCGTCCAAGCTCATTTCAGGAATCAACCTGTTCGATTTCTGCTCAAATAACGAGCTTAAACACATTTTTCACGATAATCCGAGTTTCGGCGAATGCTGGTTTGTGGCACACCAGCACCCCCAAATGTCTTCCGTTGGTGCTCAAACTTTACGTGGCCACTTTATCTGACCCGAGGACCTTTCTACGTGATTTTCAGAGAATTTTATTCCGGGACCCTGTAATCCCGAAAAACCGTGTATTTATACATTTCAATTTTAGTCGTTCGGAAGGTCGTACCGGACCCTGTTTATTTTTCTCCCTGTTGTTCAATCACGTGTCCGAGCTCATTTCAGGAATCAACCTGTTCGATTTCAGCCTCAAATAACGAGCTTTAACACATTTTTCACGATAATCCGAGTTTCGGCGAATCTTTGGTTTTTGCCACACCGCACCCCAAATGTCTTCCGTTGGTGCTCAAACTTTGCGTGGCCGCTTTATCTGACCCAAGGAAGTTTCTATGTTAGTTCCGGAAAATTTTGTTCCGGGACCCTGGAATCCCGAAAAACCGTGTATTATAAACTTCAATTTCAGCCGTTCGGAAGGTCGTACCGGACCCTGTTTCTTTTTCTCCCTGTTTTTCAATCATGCGTCCGAGCTCATTTCAGGAATCAACCTGTTCGAGTTCAGGAATCAACCTATTCGATTTCAGCCTCAAATAACGAGCTTTTTCACGATAATCTGAGTTTCGGCGAATGCTGGTTTGTGGCACACCGGCACCCCAATTGTCTTCCATTGGTGCTCAAACTTTGCGTGGCCGCTTTATCTGACCCGAGGAACTTTCTATGTAATTTCCGGAGAATTTTGTTCCGGGACCCCGGAATCCCGAAAAACCGTGTATTATACACTTCAATTTCAGCCGTTCGGAAAGTCGTGCGGACCCTGTTTCTTTTTCTTCATGTTTTTCAATCACGCGTCCGAGCTCATTTCAGAATCAACCTATTCGATTTCAGCCTCAAATAACGAGCTTTAACACATTTTTCACGATAATCCGAGTTTCGGCGAATCTTTGGTTTGGCACACCAAAGACTCCCAAATGTCTTCCATTGGTGCTCAAACTTTGCGTGGCCGCTTTATCTGACCCGAGGAATTTCTATGTAATTTCCGGAGAATTTTATTCCGGGACCCCAGAATCCCGAAAAACCGTGTATTATACACTTCAATTTCAGCCGTTCGGAAGGTCGTACCGGAACCTGTTTCTTTTTCTCCCTATTTTTCAATCACGCGTCCGAGCTCATTTCAGGAATCAACCTGTTCGATTTCAGGAATCAAGCTGTTAGATTTCAGCCTCAAATAACGAGCTTTAACACATTTTTCACGATAATCCGAGTTTCGCGAATCTTTGTTAGTGGCACACCGGCACTCCCAAATGTCTTCCGTAGGTGCTCAAACTTTGCGTAGCCGCTTTATCGACCCGAGGAACTTTCTATGTGATTTCCGGAGAATTTTATTCCTAAGGAATCCCGAAAAACCGTGTATTATATATACACATCAATTTCACCGTTCGGAAGGTCGTGCAGGAACCCGTTTCTTTTTCCCCGTTTTTCAATCAAGCGTCCGAGCTCATTTCAGGAATCAACCTGTTCGATTTCTGCTCAAATAACGAGCTTAAACACATTTTTCACGATAATCCGAGTTTTGGCGAATGCTGGTTTGTGGCACACCGGCACCCCCAAATGTCTTCCGTTGGTGCTCAAACTTTGCGTGGCCGCTTTATCTCACCCGGGGAACTTTCTATGTGATTTCCGGGATAATTTATTCCGGACCCCGAATCCCGAAAAATGTGTATTATACATTTCAATTTCACCATTCGGAAGGTCGTCACTTTAACTCGTTTCTTTTTCTCCCTGTTTTTCAATCACGCGTCCGAGCTCATTTCAGGAATCAACCTGTTCGAGTTCAGGAATCAACCTATTCGATTTCAGCCTCAAATAACGAGCTTTAACACATTTTTCACGATAATCTGAGTTTCGGCGAATGCTGGTTTGTGGCACACCGGCACCCCCAAATGTCTTCCATTGGTGCTCAAACTTTGCGTGGCCGCTTTATTTGATCCGAGAAACTTTCTATGTGATTTCCGGAGAATTTTGTTCCGGGACCCCTAATCTGAAAACCGTGTATTATATATAAACTTCAATTTTAGCCGTTCGGAAGGTCGTACCTGACCCTGTTTCTTTTTCTCCCTGTTGTTCAATCACGCGTCCGAGCTCATTTCAGGAATCCGTTTTTCACAACCTGTCTTCCGTTGGTGCTCAAACTTTGCGTGGGCGCTTTATCTGACCCGAGGAATTTCTATGTAATTTCCGGAGAATTTTATTCCGGGACCCCAGAATCCCGAAAAACCGTGTATTATACACTTCAATTTCAGCCATTCGGAAGGTCGTACCGGAACCTGTTTCTTTTTCTCCCTATTTTTCAATCACGCGTCCGAGCTCATTTCAGGAATCAACCTGTTCGATTTCAGCCTCAAATAACGAGCTTTAACACATTTTTCACGATAATCCGAGTTTCGGCGAATGCTGGTTTTTGCCACACCGGCACCCCCAAATGTCTTCCGTTGGTGCTCAAACTTTGTTTGGCCGCTTTATCTGATCCGAGGAACTTTCTATGTGATTTCCGGAGAATTTTGTTCCGTGACCCCGGAATCCCGAAAAACCGTGTATTATATACACTTCAATTTTAGTCGTTCGGAAGGTCGTACCGGACCCTGTTTCTTTTTCTCCCTGTTGTTCAATCACGTGTCCGAGCTCATTTCAGGAATCAACCTGTTCGATTTCAGCCTCAAATAACGAGCTTTAACACATTTTTCACGATAATCCGAGTTTCGGCGAATGCTGGTTTTTGCCACACCGGCACCCCCAAATGTCTTCCGTTGGTGCTCAAACTTTGTTTGGCCGCTTTATCTGATCCGAGGAACTTTCTATGTGATTTCCGGAGAATTTTGTTCCGTGACCCCGGAATCCCGAAAAACCGTGTATTATATACACTTCAATTTTAGTCGTTCGGAAGGTCGTACGGACCACTGTTTCTTTTTCTTCCTGTTGTTCAATCACGCGTCCGAGCTCATTTCAGGAATCAACCTGTTCGATTTCACCTCAAATAACGAGCTTTAACACATTTTTCACGATAATCCGAGTTTCGGCGAATGCTGGTTTTTGCCACACCGGCACCCCCAAATGTCTTCCGTTGGTGCTCAAACTTTGCGTGGCCGCTTTATCTGACCCAAGGAAGTTTCTATGTGATTTCCGGAAAATTTTGTTCCGGGACCCCGGAATCCCGAAAAACCGTGTATTATACACTTCAATTTCAGCCGTTCGGAAGGTCGTGCAGGACCTGTTTCTTTTTCTCCTGTTTTTCAATCATGCGTCCGAGCTCATTTCAGAATCAACCTGTTCGAGTTCAGAATCAACCTATTCGATTTCAGCCTCAAATAACGAGCTTTAACACATTTTTCACGATAATTTGAGTTTCGGCGAATGCTGGTTTGTGGCACACCGGCACCCCCAAATGTCTTCCATTGGTGCTCAAACTTTGCGTGGCCGCTTTATTTGATCCGAGAAACTTTCTATGTGATTTCCGGAGAATTTTGTTCCGGGACCCCGGAATCCCGAAAAACCGTGTATTATACACTTCAATTTTAGCCGTTCGGAAGGTCGTACCGGACCCTGTTTCTTTTTCTCCCTGTTGTTCAATCACGCGTCCGAGCTCATTTCAGGAATCAACGTATTCGATTTCAGCATCAAATAACGAGCTTTAACACATTTTTCACGATAATCCGTGTTTCGGCGAATGCTAGTTTGTGGCACACCGGCACCCCCAAATGTCTTCCGTTGGTGCTCAAACTTTGCGTGGCCGATTTATCTGACCCGAGGAACTTTCTATGTAATTTCCGGAGAATTTTGTTCCGGGACCCCGGAATCCCGAAAACCGTGTATTATACACTTCAATTTCAAATTGTTCGGAAAGTCGTCGGACCACTGTTTCTTTTTCTCCCTGTTTTTCAATCACGCGTCCGAGCTCATTTCAGGAATCAACCTATTCGATTTCAGCCTCAAATAACGAGCTTTAACACATTTTTCACGATAATCCGAGTTTCGGCGAATGCTGGTTTGTGGCACACCAGCACCCCCAAATGTCTTCCATTGGTGCTCAAACTTTGCGTGGCCGCTTTATCTGACCCGAGGAATTTCTATGTAATTTCCGGAGAATTTTATTCCGGGACCCCAGAATCCCGAAAAACCGTGTATTATACACTTCAATTTCAGCCGTTCGGAAGGTCGTACCGGAACCTGTTTCTTTTTCTCCCTATTTTTCAATCACGCGTCCGAGCTCATTTCAGGAATCAACCTGTTCGATTTCAGGAATCAAGCTGTTAGATTTCAGCCTCAAATAACGAGCTTTAACACATTTTTCACGATAATCCGAGTTTCGCGAATCTTGGTTAGTGGCACACCGGCACTCCCAAATGTCTTCCGTAGGTGCTCAAACTTTGCGTAGCCGCTTTATCTGACCCGAGGAACTTTCTATGTGATTTCCGGAGAATTTTATTCCGGAAGGAATCCCGAAAAACCGTGTATTATATATACACTTCAATTTCAGCCGTTCGGAAGGTCGTACCGGAACCTGTTTCTTTTTCTCCCTGTTTTTCAATCAAGCGTCCGAGCTCATTTCAGGAATCAACCTGTTCGATTTCTGCTCAAATAACGAGCTTAAACACATTTTTCACGATAATCCGAGTTTTGGCGAATGCTGGTTTGTGGCACACCGGCACCCCCAAATGTCTTCCGTTGGTGCTCAAACTTTGCGTGGCCGCTTTATCTCACCCGGGGAACTTTCTATGTGATTTCCGGATAATTTATTCCGGGACCCCGGAATCCCGAAAAACAGTGTATTATACATTTCAATTTCAGCCATTCGGAAGGTCGTACCGGAACCTGTTTCTTTTTCTCCCTGTTTTTCAATCACGCGTCCGAGCTCATTTCAGGAATCAACCTGTTCGATTTCAGCCTCAAATAACGAGCTTTAACACATTTTTCACGATAATTTGAGTTTCGGCGAATGCTGGTTTGTGGCACACCGGCACCCCCAAATGTCTTCCATTGGTGCTCAAACTTTGCGTGGCCGCTTTATTTGATCCGAGAAACTTTCTATGTGATTTCCGGAGAATTTTGTTCCGGGACCCCGGAATCCCGAAAAACCGTGTATTATACACTTCAATTTTAGCCGTTCGGAAGGTCGTACCGGACCCTGTTTCTTTTTCTCCCCGTTGTTCAATCACGCGTCCGAGCTCATTTCAGAATCAACGTATTCGATTTCAAATCAAATAACGAGTTTTAACACATGTTTCACGATAATCCGTGTTTCGGCGAATGCTAGTTTGTGGCACACCGGCACCCCCAAATGTCTTCCGTTGGTGCTCAAACTTTGCGTGGCCGCTTTATCTGACCCGAGGAACTTTCTATGTAATTTCCGGAGAATTTTGTTCCGGGACCCCTAATCCCGAAACCCGTGTATTATACACTTCAATTTCACCGTTCGGAAAGTCGTCGGACCTGTTTCTTTTTCTCCCTGTTTTTTAATCACGCGTCCGAGCTCATTTCTGGAATCAACCTGTTCGATTTCACCTCAAATAACGAGCTTTAACACATTTTTCACGATAATCCGAGTTTCGGCGAATCTTTGGTTTGTGGCACACCAAAGCACCCCCAAATGTCTTCCATTGGTGCTCAAACTTTGCGTGGCCGCTTTATCTGACCCGAGAAAGTTCTATGTAATTTCCGGAGAATTTTATTCCGGGACCCTTGAATCCCGAAAACCGTGTATTATACACTTCAATTTCAAATTCGGAAGGTCGTCGGAACCTGTTTCTTTTTCTCCCTGTTTTTCAATCACGCGTCCGAGCTCATTTCAGAATCAACCTGTTCGATTTCAGGAATCAAGTCATTAGATTTCACCTCAAATAACGAGCTTTAACACATTTTTCACGATAATCCGAGTTTCGGCGAATCTTTGGTTAGTGGCACACCGGCACTCCCAAATGTCTTCCGTAGGTGCTCAAACTTTGCGTAGCCGCTTTATCTGACCCGAGGAACTTTCTATGTGATTTCCGGAGAATTTTATTCCGGAAGGAATCCCGAAAAACCGTGTATTATATAAACACTTCAATTTCAGTCGTTCAGAAGGTCGTACCGGAACCTGTTTCTTTTTCTCCCTGTTTTTCAATCAAGCGTCCGAGCTCATTTCAAGAATCAACCTGTTCGATTTCTGCTCAAAAAACGAGCTTAAACACATTTTTCACGATAATCCGAGTTTCGGCGAATGCTGGTTTGTGGCACACCAGCACCCCCAAATGTTTTCCGTTGGTGCTCAAACTTTACGTGGCCACTTTATCTGACCCGAGGACCTTTCTACGTGATTTTCGGAGAATTTTATTCCGGGACCCTGGAATCCCGAAAAACCGTGTATTTATACATTTCAATTTCAGCCGTTCAGAAGGTCGTACCGGACCCTATTTCTTTTTCTCCCTGTTTTTCAATCACGGGTCCCAGCTCATTTCAAGAATCAACCTGTCCAATTTCAGGAATCAACCTGTTAGATTTCAGCCTCAAATAACGAGCTTTAACACATTTTTCACGATAATCCGAGTTTCGGCGAATGCTGGTTTGTGGCACACCGGCACCCCCAACTCTCTTCCGTTGGTGCTCAAACTTTGTTTGGCCGCTTTATCTGATCCGAGGAACTTTCTATGTGATTTCCGGAGAATTTTGTTCCGGGACCCCGGAATCCCGAAAAACCGTGTATTATATACACTTCAATTTTAGTCGTTCGGAAGGTCGTACCGGACCCTGTTTCTTTTTCTCCCTGTTGTTCAATCACGTGTCCGAGCTCATTTCAGGAATCAACCTGTTCGATTTCAGCCTCAAATAACGAGCTTTAACACATTTTTCACGATAATCCGAGTTTCGGCGAATGCTGGTTTTTGCCACACCGGCACCCCCAAATGTCTTCCGTTGGTGCTCAAACTTTGCGTGGCCGCTTTATCTGACCCAAGGAAGTTTCTATGTTATTTCCGGAAAATTTTGTTCCGGGACCCCGGAATCCCGAAAAACCGTGTATTATACACTTCAATTTCAGCCGTTCGGAAGGTCGTCGGACCTGTTTCTTTTTCTCCCTGTTTTTCAATCATGCGTCCGAGCTCATTTCAGGAATCAACCTGTTCGAGTTCAGGAATCAACCTATTCGATTTCAGCCTCAAATAACGAGCTTTAACACATTTTTCACGATAATTTGAGTTTCGGCGAATGCTGGTTTGTGGCACACCGGCACCCCCAAATGTCTTCCATTGGTGCTCAAACTTTGCGTGGCCGCTTTATTTGATCCGAGAAACTTTCTATGTGATTTCCGGAGAATTTTGTTCCGGGACCCCGGAATCCCGAAAAACCGTGTATTATACACTTCAATTTTAGCCGTTCGGAAGGTCGTATGCGGACCTGTTTCTTTTTCTCCCCGTTGTTCAATCACGCGTCCGAGCTCATTTCAGAATCAACGTATTCGATTTCGATCAAATAACGAGTTTTAACACATTTTTCACGATAATCCGTGTTTCGGCGAATGCTGGTTTGTGGCACACCGCACCCCAAATGTCTTCCGTTGGTGCTCAAACTTTGCGTGGCCGCTTTATCTGACCCGAGGAACTTTCTATGTAATTTCCGAGAGAATTTTGTTCGGGACCCCGGAATCCCGAAACCCGTGTATTATACACTTCAATTTCACCGTTCGGAAAGTCGTACTGGGACCCTGTTTCTTTTTCTCCATGTTTTTAATCACGCGTCCGAGCTCATTTCAGGAATCAACCTGTTCGATTTCACCTCAAATAACGAGCTTTAACACATTTTTCACGATAATCCGAGTTTCGGCGAATCTTTGGTTTGTGGCACACCAAAGACACCCCAAATGTCTTCCATTGGTGCTCAAACTTTGCGTGGCCGCTTTATCTGACCCGAGGAATTTCTATGTAATTTCCGGAGAATTTTATTCCGGGACCCCGAATCCCGAAAAACCGTGTATTATACACTTCAATTTCAATCGTTCGGAAGGTCGTATCGGAACCCGTTTCTTTTTCTCCCTGTTTTTCAATCACGCGTCCGAGCTCATTTCGGAATCAACCTGTTCGATTTCAGGAATCAAGTCATTAGATTTCTCGCCTCAAATAACGAGCTTTAACACATTTTTCACGATAATCCGAGTTTCGGCGAATGCTGGTTAGTGGCACACCGGCACTCCCAAATGTCTTCCGTAGGTGCTCAAACTTTGCGTAGGCGCTTTATCTGACCCGAGGAACTTTCTATGTGATTTCCGGAGAATTTTATTCCGGAAGGAATCCCGAAAAACCGTGTATTATATATACACATCAATTTCAGCCGTTCGGAAGGTCGTACCGGAACCTGTTTCTTTTTCTCCCTGTTTTTCAATCAAGCGTCCGAGCTCATTTCAGGAATCAACCTGTTCGATTTCTGCTCAAATAACGAGCTTAAACACATTTTTCACGATAATCCGAGTTTTGGCGAATGCTGGTTTGTGGCACACCGGCACCCCCAAATGTCTTCCGTTGGTGCTCAAACTTTGCGTGGCCGGCCGCTTTATCTCACCCGGGGAACTTTCTATGTGATTTCCGGATAATTTATTCCGGGACCCCGGAATCCCGAAAAACAGTGTATTATACATTTCAATTTCAGCCGTTCGGAAGGTCGTACCTGACCCTGTTTCTTTTTCTCTCTGTTGTTCAATCACGCGTCCGAGCTCATTTCAGGAATCCGTTTTTCACAACCTGTCTTCCGTTGGTGCTCAAACTTTGCGTGGCCGCTTTATCTGACCCGAGGAATTTCTATGTAATTTCCGGAGAATTTTATTCCGGGACCCCAGAATCCCGAAAAACCGTGTATTATACACTTCAATTTCAGCCATTCGGAAGGTCGATCGAACCTGTTTCTTTTTCTACCTATTTTTCAATCACGCGTCCGAGCTCATTTCAGAATCAACCTGTTCGATTTCAGAATCAAGTCGTTAGATTTCACCTCAAATAACGAGCTTTAACACATTTTTCACGATAATCCGAGTTTCGGCGAATGCTGGTTAGTGGCACACCGGCGCTCCCAAATGTCTTCCGTAGGTGCTCAAACTTTGCGTAGCCGCTTTATCTGGCCCGAGGAACTTTCTATGTGATTTCCGGAGAATTTTATTCCGGAAGGAATCCCGAAAAACCGTGTATTATATATACACTTCAATTTCAGCCGTTCGGAATGTCGTACCGGAACCTGTTTCTTTTTCTCCCTGTTTTTCAATCAAGCGTCCGAGCTCATTTCAGGAATCAACCTGTTCGATTTCTGCTCAAATAACGAGCTTAAACACATTTTTCACGATAATCCGAGTTTCGGCGAATGCTGGTTTGTGGCACACCGGCACCCCAAAATGTCTTCCGTTGGTGCTCAAACTTTGCGTGGCCGCTTTATCTCACCCGGGGAACTTTCTATGTGATTTCCGGATAATTTATTCCGGGACCCCGGAATCCCGAAAAACAGTGTATTATACATTTCAATTTCAGCCGTTCGGAAGGTCGTACCGGAACCTGTTTCTTTTTCTCCCTGTTTTTCAATCACGCGTCCGAGCTCATTTCAGGAATCAACCTGTTCGATTTCAGGAATCAACCTGTTCAATTTCAGCCTCAAATAACGAGCTTTAACACATTTTTCACGATAATTTGAGTTTCGGCGAATGCTAGTTTGTGGCACACCGGCACCCCCAAATGTCTTCCGTTGGTGCTCAAACTTTGCGTGGCCACTTTATCTGACCCGAGGAACTTTCTATGTGATTTACGGAGAATTTTATTCCGGGACCCCGGAATCCCGAAAAACTGTGTATTATAAACTTCAATTTCAACCGTTCGGAAGCTCGTACCGGAACCTGTTTCTTTTTCTCCCTGTTTTTCAATCACGCGTCCAAGCTCTTTTCAGGAATCAACCTGTTCGATTTCAGAAATCAACTTGTTCGATTTCAGCCTCAAATAACGAGCTTTAACACATTTTTCACGATAATCCGAGTTTCGGCGAATGCTGGTTTGTGGCACACCGGCACCCCCAAATGTCTTCCGTTGGTTCTCAAACTTTGCGTGGCCGCTTTATCTGACCCGAGGAACTTTCTATGTGATTTCCGTAGAATTTTATTCCGGGACCCCGGAATCCCGAAAAACGTGTAATATATACACTTCAATTTCAGCCGTTCGGAAGGTCGTACTGGAACCTGTTTTTTTTTTCTCCTTGTTTTTCAATCACGAGTCCGAGCTCATTTCAGGAATCAACCTGTTCGATTTCAGAAATCAACTTGTTCGATTTCAGTCTCAAATAACGAGCTTTAACACATTTTTCACGATAATCCGAGTTTCGGCGAATGCTGGTTTGTGGCACACCGGCACCCCCAAATGTCTTCCGTTGGTGCTCAAACTTTGCGTGGCTGCTTTATCTGACCCGAGGAACTTTCTATGTGATTTCCGGAGAATTTTATTCCGGGACCCCGAAATCCCGAAAAACCGTGTATTATATACTTCAATTTCAGCCGTTCGGAAGGTCGTACCGGAACCTGTTTCTTTTTCTCCCTGTTTTTCAATCACCCGTCCGAGCTCATTTCAGGAATCAACTTGTTCGATTTCAGGAATAAACCTGTTCGATTTCAGCCTCAAATAACGAGCTTTAACACATTTTTCACGTTAATCCGAGTTTCGGGGAATGCTGGTTTGTGGCACACCGGCACCCCCAAATGTCTTCCGTTGGTACTCAAACTTTGTGTGGCCGTTTTATCTGACCCGAGGAACTTTCTATGTGATTTCCGGAGAATTTTGTTCAAGGACCCCGAAATCCCGAAAAACCGTGTATTATACACTTCAATTTCAGCCGTTCAGAAGGTCGTACCGGAACCTGTTTATTTTTCTCCCTGTTTTTCAATCACGCGTCTGAGCTCATTTCAGGAATCAACCTGTTCGATTTCAGGAATCATCCTGTTCGATTTCAGCCTCAAATAACGAGCTTTAACACATTTTCACGATAATCCGAGTTTCGGCGAATGCTGGTTTGTGGCACACCGATACCCCCAAATGTCTTTCGTTGGTGCTCAAACTTTGCGTGGCCGATTTATCTGACCCGGGGAACTTTCTATGTGATTTCCGGATAATTTATTCCGGGATCCCGGAATCCCGAAAAACCGTGTATTATACACTTCAATTTCAGCCGTTCGGAAGGTCGTACCGGAACTTGTTTCTTTTTCTCCTTGTTTTTCAATCACGCGTCCGAGCTCATTTCAGGAATCAACCTGTTCGATTTCAGGAATCAACCTGTTCGATTTCATCCTCAAATAACGAGCTTTTACACATTTTTCACCATAATCCGAGTTTCGGCGAATGCTGGTTTGTGGCACACCGGCACCCCCAAATGTCTTCCGTTGGTGCTCAAACTTTGCGTGGCCGCATTATCTGACCTGAGGAACTTTCTCTGTGATTTTCGGAGAATTTTATTCCGGGACCCCGGAATCCCGAAAAACCGTGTATTACAAACTTCAATTTCAACCGTTCGGAAGGTCGTATCGGAATCTGTTTCTTTTGCTCCCTGTTTTTCAATCACGCGTCCGAGCTCATTTCAGGAATCAACCTGTTCGATTTCAGCCTCAAATAACGAGCTTTAACACATTTTTCACGATAATTCGAGTTTCGGCGAATGCTGGTTTGTGGCACACCGGCACCCCTAAATGTCTTCCGCTGGTGCTCAAACTTTTCGTGGCCGCTTTATCTAACCAGAGGAACTTTCTATGTGATTTTCGTAGAATTTTATTCCGGGACCCCGGAATCCCGAAAAACGTGTATTATACACTTCAACTTCAGCCGTTTGGAAGGTCGTACCGGAACCTGTTTCTTTTTCTCCCTGTTTTTCAATCACGAGCCCGAGCTCATTTCAGGAATCAACCAGTTCGATTTCAGGAATCAATCTGTTCGATTTCAACCTCAAATAACGAGCTTTAACACATTTTTCACGATAATCCGAGTTTCGGCGAATGCTGGTTTGTGGCACACCGGCACCCCCAAATGTCTTCCGTTGGTGCTCAAACTTAGCGTGGCCACTTTATCTGACCTGAGGAACTTTCTATATGATTTCCGTAGAATTTTATTCCGGGACCCCGGAATCCCGAAAAACCGTGTATTATACACTTCAATTTCAGCCGTTCGGAAGGTCGTACCGAAACCTGTTTCTTTTTCTCCCTGTTTTTCAATCACGCGTCCGAGCTCATTTCACGAATCAACCTGTTCGATTTCAGGAATCAACGTGTTCGATTTCAACCTCAAATAACGAGCTTTAACACATTTTTCACGATAATCCGAGTTTCGGCGAACGCTGGTTTGTGGCACACCGGCACCCCCAAATGTCTTCCGTTCCTATTCTAATTTTGCGTGGCTGCTTTATCTGACCGAGGAACTTTCTACGTGATTTCCGGAGAATTTTGTTCCAGGACCCCGAAATCCCGAAAAACCGTGTATTATACACTTCAATTTCAACCTGTTCGATTTCGCCTCTAATAACGACCATTAAACGAGCATTAATCCATTTTACACGATTATCCGAGGTTCGACGATTGCTGGTTTATGGCAAACCGGCACCCCCAATTGTCTTCCGTTGCTACTCAAATTTTGCGTGGCCGCTTTATCTGACCCGAGGAACTTTCTATTTTTAATTTCCGGAGAATTTTGTTCCGGGACCCCGGAATCCCGAAAAACCGTGTATTATATACTTCAATTTGAGCCGTTCGGGTGGTCGTATCGTACCCAGTTTCTTCTTCTCCCAGTTTTTATATCACGCGTCCGAGGTCATTTCAGGAGTTAAGCTATTCGATTCAGCCTCTAATAACGAGCATTAAACGAGCATTAATCCTTTTTCACGATTATCTGAGGTTCGACAATTGCTTGTTTATGGCATAGCGGCACCCCCAAATTTCTTCCGTTGCTATTCAAATTTTGAGTGGCCGCTTTATCTGACCCGAGAAACTTTCTACGTGATTTCCGGAGAATTTTGTTCCGGGACCCCGAAATCCCGAAAACCGTGTATTATACACCTCAATTTGAGTCGTTCGGGAGGTCGTACCACACCCAATTTCTTTTTCTCCCGGTTTTTCTATCACGCGTCTGAGGTCATTTCAGGAGTTATCCTATACGATTCAGCCTCTAATAACGACCATTAAACGAGCATTAATCCATTTTTCACGATTATACGAGGTTCGACGATTGCTGGTTTATGGCATACCGGCAGCCCAAATTGTCTTCCGTTGCTACTCAAATTTTGCGTGGCCGCTTCATCTGACCCGATGAACTTTCTATGTGATTTCCGGAGAATTTTGTTCCGGGACCCTGGAATCCCGAAAAACCGTGTATTAAACACTTCTATTTGAGCCGTTCGGGAGGTCGTGCCGGACCCAGTTTCTTTTTTTCCCGGTTTTTCTATCACGCGTCCTAGGTTATTTCAGGAGTTAACCTATTCGATTCAGCCTCTAATAACTGATGCGTGTATTTTATATAAGGTTTTTACCTCATTTTTACACGCATTTCTGTACTATTTATGTAGCATCTGGCTATCCACAAATACCCCCGAATATTCTACTTTGGTTCGTTTTATGTAATTTGCAGGAATAAACCAAAGAGGAGCTAAATCGACCCTAATTCGTCCCAATTGCATGCATTTATGGAGAATAAGGAGCCGGAGCTTGGAATCTAGCATTTTGGAGATGCGTGAGCTGGTTTCGGAAGGTGTTTTAATGTCTTACGTGCCAAGATAGCTCGCCCGAGTAGATTTTCTACTCGATCGAATGCTTTATATGCTTAAGGTTGCTCGATCGAGCAGTTCGAGGAGTCAATCGAGGAGACATAGCAAGGAATGCTCGATCGAGTGGTTTATTTACACTCGATCGAGAGGGTTGATGCATAGTTGCTCGATCGAGTGGTTTATTTCCACTCGATCGAGTAGTTTATCCTGCTATATACTATTTTCCGCTTAATTTCGTATAGGCTTTTGTAATTAGTCCATAGATTAGGTTTAGAGTGGATTTTCGTATAAGACAGAGGGAAGAACAACGTAACTGGCTCTCTCATTCACTTTTACTCTATCACTTTCTACTGTTCTTAGATTTTGCTCTTCCTTTACACTTTGCTGCTCGGATTTGGATTGACGATTGGTATTATTATTCTTATTTAATCTCTTAATCATAATTTATTGTTATCGTGTTGCTATTCTTCTCTTACTATTTTATCTCTACCTTATTCAATCCTTATTAGCTTGTTATTATGTTTAGTTTCAATTATCTATATGTTATTGTTGGTAATTCAATGATGATGCGTAGCTAATTCCCTTCTGCTAAGACTAAAGGGGATCCATAATTATGAAGGGATAGTAATCGATTTATTGGGTTAATGCTGGTATAGTCTTTGTTGTTAACTGCTGCAATTATCTGTATCTGTCTAATTGAGTCGACGCGATTAGGCATTTATATCATAGTGATCCTTGACCTGGACCGAAAGGTTGGAAGAGGCGAGACTAGTAGCGAACAATAGGGCATTATAGTTAGGGCGAAAGCTAAGCTATTTGTGCTTTAGGGCGAATTGAGACCGAAAGGAGATATTCACTGCTCCTCAGACCGTACTTGCATTGACCTGAGACCTAGATTACTTGACCGAATGATTATGGTGAACCGTCTGTCTTAGCTGTTTTCTCTTCTTGGTTAATCTTTATTCTCTTATTCTCTCTTCTCTATCCTTATCATTAGTTTAGATCAAACAATTAGAAACCCCCCAAATTGGTTACCGTGACGAACTTAGACAAAGCTGACATTTTCCCATCTCCCTGTGGAGATCGACCCGACTTCCCTAGCTATATTAGTTAGAGCCAGTTGGTTATTTTTGATAGGTATACGACTGCCCTGTCAAATTTTGGCGCCGTTGTCGGGGAGGTGGCGCAATTTTGCTTCTTTATTTAAGTTTGTTTCTCGTCTCAGGGAATTTATTCCTTGAGACTGATCTCATTTCTGCAAAGTTTTTTGATTAGTTTTGCAGGTTAGTTGTTTGCTTTGTAAAGTCTATTTGCCAGAATGCCTAAATTAGCCAGTCATTCAGAGCCTAATGTGGATTCGCTGCCGAAAGGTTTCCTATTACCCATTACTGATCTGGGAAACTTTGGAATCCACCCATCTTACATACAGCTGGTAGAGAGAAATCTCTTTAGGGGGGTACCTGAAGAGGATCCATGCAGGCATATAGAGCTGTTTACAGAGTATTGCTCTACCATTCCCCTTTCTGCTGGGGTGACACATGACAAGGTTAAGGGAGCTCTCTTTCCCTTTTCTTTAGCTGATGATTCCCGGGAATGGTTGAGAGATCTTGATAGGGAGGCAGCCGGTGTAACCGACTGGAGTTCCCTTGCTTTGGCCTTTTACAGGCGATATTTCCCACCGCAGCGCACCAATGCGTTGAGAGCTCAGATTCGTTCTTTCGAGCAGCTGTCTACTGAAGATTTGAATGGGGCTTGGACTAGGTTCAAGAAGCTTGTCCGCTCTGTGCCTCATCACGGGTTCAAACATTGGTTCCTTTGTACTCAGTTTTACAACGGATTATATCGGAGCGAGAGAGCTATTCTTGACAGCGTAGCTAAAGGGAGATTCACGAA
This sequence comes from Silene latifolia, assembly GCF_048544455.1. Lineage (NCBI taxonomy): Eukaryota > Viridiplantae > Streptophyta > Magnoliopsida > Caryophyllales > Caryophyllaceae > Silene > Silene latifolia. Next base: position 341,756,355 of record NC_133537.1, on the reverse strand, counting down.
GAATGTTGAAGATGACCAAGGGTGGCGTCTCATTGAGGAGATGGCTATTCATGTCTCTGAATATGGAAATCCCCGAGGTGGTGAGCAAGTTAATGAGTTGGCAGCAGCTGCAGTGGAAGGTCCTAGCAAAAGTCTAGGTAATGTGGAGATTACAGAAGCCATAGGCGAGAGTACACAGGTTTGTTCGATTACTGAGCATGTGGAGCCATGTGGTAGATGTGGCATGGAAGGGCATGACCCTATTGGATGCCTGGCAAGTATAGAGTGCGTCCTTGCTTATCAGAAATACAAGCAAGGAGTTCCTTTTTCTCAACTGTATGAGGAAATAAAGAATGTCGCTACTCTTTCTACGCCAGCGCCGCAACCGGTTTCTCCTCCTGCAAATCAGGAAATTGCCGAACTGAAGTCCTTTATGTTGAGTATAACACAACAGTTTGATGAGAAGTGCAATAGAAAAGAAATTGTCATAGCGGAATTGAGAGAACAAGTCGCGCAGTTAACACTCGCGAAAGACCAAGCCAAGCTTCTACCGACATGCGATCCAGTTAGTGCAACGAATCTCCAAGTTGGCCTTACTCATGAAGGGCCAAAAGTACCAGAAGACGGGGTTTTGATAGCTGAAGATACCCCGGAGGATTATATAGATGAGTTTTTGGACGAAATCATTGTTGCGTGTGGTCCAAACACTCAATCGAGTGAAAAATCTACTCGATCGAGTGAAACAATTCATCCTATCACTCGATCGAGTGAAAATAGTGGTCGATCGAGAAGTGCACAGATTGAAGATGGTCGATCGAGTGATATTCTTACTCGATCGAGTAAATTTGCTGAAGAAATCACTCGATCGAGTGATAAAAACGGTCGATCGAGTAAGGCAGAAAAAGAGAATGGTCGATCGAGTGAAAATAGTGGTCGATCGAGAGAATCCCAAAGTGAAACCACTCGATCGAGTGGTAAAAGTACTCGATCGAGTACCAGAAGCGGCGGAGATCCTATTTTACTATCTAATTCCGCTACCGTGTCATCTTCCCCTGCTGTGGAGACGTCACGCACTGATAAAGGTAAAGAGAAAGTCGCGGGTCCACTCATTGCTACCAGAGTGCCTTTTCCAGGTCGTCTGAAGGACGCAAAGATCGAGCGACAGTACGGTAAGTTTGTGGACGTTGTGAAGAACCTCCAGGTAACTGTCCCTTTTACCAAACTTGTTACCCAGGCACCTACTTACGCTAAGTTTATGAAAGATATTGTGACGCGTAAGAGAGATGTAAGCGAATTTGAGACAGTTTCATTTATGGAAGAGTCTAGCAATTTACTTTTGAATAAGGCTCCACCTAAAATGAAAGACCCGAGTAGCTTCTCTATTACCTGTATTATAGGCAACGTGGTTATTGATAAGGCTCTTTGTGATTTAGGAGCCAGCGTCAGTGTCATGCCCCTATCTCTGTCAAAGAAACGAACATGAGTCATCTTAAAGTGACTAACATTACCCTACGAGATGGCCGATAGATCCGTTAGGAAGCCCTTAGGTATCTTAGAGGACGTGCTGTGAAAATAGGCAAGCTCTTTATTCCAAAGGATTTCATTTGTTTTAGATATAGCCGAGGACACCCAGACCCCAATTATCTTAGGAAGACCATTCCTTTGTACAGTTGGGGCCGTTATTGATGTCAAACAAGGGCGTTTGACTCTTGCAGTAGGGGATGACGCGATCACTTTCAGTCTACCTAGTACTTTGGCTCGGCCAATGATAGAGGATACTTGTTATTCGGTTGATATTATTGACGAGTCTATATATGACTTCTGGTCGGGTTCTTTTATGAAGGACCCACTAGAAGCCCTTATGCTTTTTGATGAGTGTGCAGATAACGCAGATGACCATGACGCTGTGATGGATTTGTTGGTAGATGATTTAGATGAGCGTGTACTCACCGACGCTGAGGGAGAGCAAGTGGAACAGATGATTAGCACTTTTTGCTCCATTGAGGTAAAGGTACCGGAACGTAAGCCTCTCCCTTCTCATCTTAAATATGTTTTCTTAGACGATACAGAGCAATATCCAGTCATTGTTAGTGCTAAACTTGATGATGATCAGCTGACTTCTTTGTTAGCTGTACTTAAGAAAAACAGGAAAGCACTGGGTTATTCATTGGACGATATCAAGGGGATTAGTCCCGATATTTATATGCACAGGATAGAGCTAGAGAAAGATCACAAACCTTGCAGACAGGGTCAGCGCAGACTGAACCAGAAGATGCAGGATGTTGTGATGGCTGAGGTAATGAAGCTGCTCGATGCAGGTATTATTTATTCCGTTGGTCATTCTAAATGGGTGAGTCCAGTACAGGTGGTCCCGAAGAAAGGAGGGACAACTGTGGTTAAGAATGATAAGAATGAATTAATACCTACTCGAGTAGTGACTGGTTGGCGGATGTGTATAGACTACAGACAGCTTAATGCCGCCACCAAGAAAGATCACTTTCCCCTTCCTTTTATTGATCAAATGGTAGAAAGGTTAGCTTCTCATAAGTTTTTCTGCTATTTAGACGGGTATTCCGGGTTCTTTCAGATCCCTATTCTCCCAGACGATCAAGCTAAGACTACATTTACTTGTCCTCAGGGCGTGTTTGCTTATCGCAGGATGCCTTTTGGTTTATGTAATGCCCCTGCCACCTTCCAAAGGTGTATGATGGGGATATTTTCAGAGTATATTGAGTCTATTATGGAAGTTTTCATGGACGATTTCAGTGTATATGGAAGTGATTTTTCTAACTGTCTGTCTAACCTTGAGAAAGTGTTGCATATTTGCATTGAGGTTAATCTTGTCTTTGAATCGGGAGAAGTGCCACTTTACGGTCAACGAGGGAGTTGTCTTAGGGCACTTAGTTTCTGATAGGGGAATAGAGGTTGATAAAGCAAAGGTGGAAGTGATTCAGCAATTACCACCTCCTGTTAATGTTAAGGGGGTGAGGAGTTTCCTTGGCCACGCCGGCTTTTATCGCCGGTTTATCAAGGACTTCTAAAAAATTGCTAAACCACTTACACAGTTGCTACTTAAGAATGCCCCTTTTGTGTTTACTGATGAGTGTCTTTCTGCTTTTCACAGGTTAAAGCAGGCTTTAGTCTCTGCGCCGATCATACAGCCTCCCGATTGGGACTTGCCGTTTGAGATAATGTGTGATGCGAGTGACTATGCACTAGGAGCGGTGCTGGGCTAAAGGAAAGACAAAGCTTTGAATGCAATCTACTATGCGAGCCGAACTCTGGATGAGGCTCAAGTGAAGTACACTACCACTGAGAAAGAGCTGCTAGCTGTAGTTTATGCCTTAGAGAAGTTTCGTTCTTATTTGATAGGGTCGAGGTTCTTGTTTTTCTTGACCATGCGCACTTTGAGGCATCTCCTTGTTAAGAAGGAGGCTAAACCGTGGCTATTGAGATGGATACTCCTTCTTCAGGAGTTTGATTTGCAGATTAAGGATAAGAAAGGAGCGGAGAACGTTGTAGCTGATCATCTGTCGCGACTGACGCGATAGGATGGGGAAGATTCTCTACCTATTGATGACTCTTTCCCTGACGATACTTTATTTGCTGTTTTATCGTCTATTGTTAACCAAGAGCCTTGGTATGCGAGATATAGCTAACTTCGTTGTCGGTGGCATCTTTGCCTTTGACCTTTCTTTCATCCAGAGAGAAGCGTTTTACGTATAACGCTAAGCGATATTTCGGATGATCCTTATTTGTTTAAGGAATGTGCCGACGGTCTCTACAGACGGTGTATTCCGCAGTGGGAGGCCAAAGTAGTCCCGGAAGGCTGTCACTCCTCTTAATATGGTGGTCGGACGGTCCATCGCGCACCGTGGCTAAGGTACTTCATCCGGTTTTTCTTGGCCTTCTTTGTTTGTTGATGCTAAGTCTTTTGTTTCAGCTTGTGATGCTTGCCAACGATCAGGGAACATTTCCAAGAGACATGAGATGCCACAAAATGGTATCTTAGAGGTTGAGGTTTTCGATGTCTGGGGCATTGACTTCCAAGGACCGTTCCCGTCTAGTAAAGGTAACAGGTATATCTTAGTGGCTGTAGATTATGTGTCGAAATGGGTTGAGGCAATTAGCTCACCTCATTGTGACGCCAAGACCGTGATAAAAATGTTCAAAAAGGTCATATTTCCCCGATTTGGTGTCCCTAGGGTCGTCATTAGTGATGGGGGAATGCACTTAAAGGAAAAGAAACTAACTTCTATTCTGTCTAAAGTTGGTGTCCAACACCGGCGTGGTTTGGGGTATCATCCCCAAACTAGTGGTCAAGTTGAGGTCTCTAATCGCGAGTTGAAAGAGATCTTATCTAAGATAGTTTCTAAATCACGGAAGGACTGGAGTCTTAAATTAGAAGACACATTATGGGCCTACAGAACTGCCTTTAAGACACCAATTGGTGCATCACCATATAGGTTAGTTTATGGGAAATCATGTGACTTACCTGTTGAATTGGAATGTAAGGCTTGGTGGGCAATTCGTGAGCTTAACTTTGATCCTAAGTTGTCTGGTCAGAATCGTCTTTTGCAGCTAGATGAGTTGGAAGAGTTTAGGCTTAATGTCTATGATAGCTCGCGCATTTACAAAGAAAAGACGAAGAGATGGCATGACAAGAGAATTCTACCTCGGGAGTTTCATGTTGGGCAAAAGGTGCTGCTGTTTAATGCCCGATTGAGATTATTTCCTGGCAAGCTAAAGTCCAGGTGGAGTGGTCCTTATACGGTGACAGCCATCACCAAATTTGGATCCGTGGAGCTCGAAGATTCCGAAAGTAGTAGGTTCAAGGTGAATGGGCAATATGTGAAGCATTATCACGAGGCAAATGAAGCAGACAATCGTGTTGAAGTCCTGTACTTCGACGAGCTAGATGCGCCGGTTAATTGATGCCAGAAAGGTCGTGCGGCACCTCTTAAACCAGCGCTCTCCGGGAGGCAGCCCGGACTGTTTTATTGTACTTTTGTTGAACTTTTTATTTTTCCTTAGCTTTATGTTGAACTTTAAACGCTGTTTTTACGCAACTTTTGTATTTTCCTTGCCTTTAATGCGTATTTTGCAGGTCCAGTCACTCGATCGAGTAGTTTTTCTACTCGATCGAGCACTTTTGGGGTATTATTCACTCGATCGAGTGATATATTTACTCGATCGACCAGATGCAAAATCACGTTTACTCGATCGAGTAGTTTTCTACTCGATCGAGTCCTTCCAGACACCAGTTTACTCGATCGAGCTGTCCAAGTTGCTCGATCGAGTAGTTATGTCTTCCAGCTGCTATTTTACGTCTATGTAGCTACTGCTTGACTTTCTTTGACCTCCCATGTTCATGGTCGGTTTGGGGAGGTCCCTCTTTATGACGTTTTGTAAGTTTTTCGACTCCACTTCTCCTTTTCTCTTCAGTTTGCATTTCTTTCCCTATTTTCGGTACAATGAGGGCATTGTACGGTTTGGTTTGGGGAGGTATGCATCCATATCTATGTCTGCATGTTTTCTTGCATTTTTGCTTGCACGTTTATTTATTCTCGCATGCATTGTTACTTTTAATTCAAAAAATCACATAAAATTCAAAAATTTCACGTTTAATTTGAGTCGGAACGTTTGAACTTTGACGCTACACTGAATCCTTACTTGAGCCCTGCATATTCTTGACATTTAGTTGGCATGATTATGTGCATAATCTACGAGTTTTTGTTTCTCTCTTATCTGAACGAATAGACTTGATTCATATATCGGCAAGCTACATTACATTCTGAGGTTAGAGCTTTATAAATTGGTGACATTCATGACCGGTTTCATTTAGGATGTGAGTAGTACTCTCTTTAAGACATGTAACATCAATTTGCATAACCATGAGTCTAGTCTTCTTAATACCTGTATGCATTCGGTCTGTGGATGGTGACACATGTTAGGAGAGGCAGTTCCCTTTTATTTCATTCTACCCATGAGCCCCACATAGCCAAATTGCCTTTTTGTCCTATTAGCTACTATCTATAATTTTTCCTACCCTAGCCGAGCTAGTGACGAGTAGCTGTTTGGAATGTTTTACTGCAGTTTGGTTATTTTTATCTGATTTCAGAATATGGTAGAAGAATTGAAGGGAATGAAAGAAAAAATGTTGAATGAAAAAAATGGAAAATGAAATGAAAAAGAAAAAAAGAGAACGAAAACGATGGAAATATGAAAAGAAGAAAAAGAAAGAAAAATCATGTGCGAAGAAGAATGAGAAACTGTATAATGATTTTCACTCCCATGTCTTACTTATATCTTATGGGGAGTTGATGAGTTTTTGGTGTTTAGTGAGTAGAGTGCATGGTATTTGCACCGTTTCATCTTGTTATATTGAGTACGAAGTTGGGATGCAGTTTATATTTGGATTCGTTGTTGCTAGCCTGGCTATTAACCCCATATATCCAAATTCATCTTAGCCCCTTCTTACCCATTACCTCACTTACCCAAATGTAAGTCCTCGGAATGTGTCTTGGTCATAAGTATGGTTGGAATGCATATGTACGGTTGTATAGACTTTATTCATGTTAACTGCATGCATGTTCTTATAAGTCGAGTTAGGTGAGTGTCTTTGCTTCTTTCTATCTTTCACATATATGCTCACCTTGTGCCTAATTTTGAGTGACGAGCGACCCGTGAGAGTCCGATATCTTTTGAGTCTTGCAAGGTCGACGGTTCAGTAAGTTTGAGACATTGATTTAACTCGTTTGCACTTCTCATTTGCCACTCTGTCAGTTGTTGCATTAAACTGGTTTTGGTGGGTGATTTGTAGCTGATGCGTTGGTCCCGTTCCACTGTTTATTCTTAGTTGCATTCATAATTTGCTTGGGGACAATCAAAGGTTTGGTTTGGGGAGATTTGATGCGTGTATTTTATATAAGGTTTTTACCTCATTTTTACACGCATTTCTGTACTATTTATGTAGCATCTGGCTATCTATAAATACCCCCGAATATTCTACTTTGGTTCGTTTTATGTAATTTGCAGGAATAAACCAAAGAGGAGCTAAATCGAGCCTAATTCGTCCCAATTGCATGCATTTATGGAGAATAAGGAGCCGGAGCTTGGAATCTAACATTTTGGAGACGTGTGAGCTGGTTTCGGAAGGTGTTTTAATGTCTTACGTGCCAAGATAGCTCGATCGAGTAGATTTTCTACTCGATCGAATGCTTTATATGCTTAAGGTTGCTCGATCGAGCAGTTCGAGGAGTCAATCGAGGAGACATAGCAAGGAATGCTCGATCGAGTGGTTTATTTACACTCGATCGAGAGGGTTGATGCATAGTTGCTCGATCGAGTGGTTTATTTCCACTCGATCGAGTAGTTTATCCTGCTATAGACTATTTTCCGCTTAATTTCGTATAGGCTTTTGTAATTAGTCCATAGATTAGGTTTAGAGTGGATTTTCGTATAAGACAGAGGGAAGAACAACGTAACTGGCTCTCTCATTCACTTTTACTCTATCACTTTCTACTGTTCTTAGATTTTGCTCTTCCTTTACACTTTGCTGCTCGGATTTGGATTGACGATTGGTATTATTATTCTTATTTAATCTCTTAATCATAATTTATTGTTATCGTGTTGCTATTCTTCTCTTACTATTTTATCTCTACCTTATTCAATCCTTATTAGCTTGTTATTATGTTTAGTTTCAATTATCTATATGTTATTGTTGGTAATTCAATGATGATGCGTAGCTAATTCCCTTCTGCTAAGACTAAAGGGGATCCATAATTATGAAGGGATAGTAATCGATTTATTGGGTTAATGCTGGTATAGTCTTTGTTGTTAACTGCTGCAATTATCTGTATCTGTCTAATTGAGTCGACGCGATTAGGCATTTATATCATAGTGATCCTTGACCTGGACCTAGGGATGGCAATGGGTAGGGTCTGGGTAGGGTCCGCCTAGACCCGGACCCGACCCGAGATTTTTCCTTTGGACCCGTACCCGACCCAGACCCGCAAAGGTCTAAAATTTGAGGACCCATACCCGGACCCTATGGGTAAGGGTAGGGTCTGGGTCTACCCGCGGGTCCGAGTTTCAGCCACTTTAGTAACAAGATTAACAGCTATGGGGTCTATAATATTAAAAAAAAAAATCATACTACTTTAACATTATGAGTTTATTAATCTGCCGTTAATGGTGGTTGTCGGTCGCCGCCTATTAGAGAGGTGGTTGCCAGTCGCGTATCAGTGCTGTGGTGGTGGTTTTCTTGTGTCAGTGGTGGAGTGGTGGTATTGTCAGAAGAGTTTGGTTGGGTTTTATCACTTTATGGGATGAGGGAAGAGAAAGAGACTTTAGTTGGATTTCAGAAAAGTTGTAATTTTGATTTTTTTTTTCTTTAATAAAGGGTCTAAGGGTCGGGTATGGGCCTCATAACTTAGACCCGGACCCGGACCCGAAATATTTTCTTAAGACCCATACCCGACCCATACCCATTGGGTCTGAAAAAATGAGACCCATACCCGACCCGTTAGGGTCCGACCCTCAGGGTCTGGGTCGGGTCCCCGACCCACTGCCATCCCTACCTAGACCGAAAGGTTGGAAGAGGCGAGACTAGTAGCGAACAATAGGGCATTATAGTTAGGGCGAAAGCTAAGCTATTTGTGCTTTAGGGCGAATTGAGACCGAAAGGAGATAATCACTGCTCCTCAGACCGTACTTGCATTGACCTGAGACCTAGATTACTTGACCGAATGATTATGGTGAACCGTCTGTCTTAGCTGTTTTCTCTTCTTGGTTAATCTTTATTCTCTTATTCTCTCTTCTCTATCCTTATCATTAGTTTAGATCAAACAATTAGAAACCCCCCAAATTGGTTACCGTGACGAACTTAGACAAAGCTGACATTTTCCCATCTCCCTGTGGAGATCGACCCGACTTCCCTAGCTATATTAGTTAGAGCCAGTTGGTTATTTTTGATAGGTATACGACTGCCCTGTCAATAACGACCATTAAACGAGCATTAATCCATTTTTTACGATTATCCGAGGTTCGACGATTGCTGGTTTGTGGCATACCGGCACCCCCAAATGTCTACCGTTGCTACTCAAATTTTGCGTGGCCGCTTTATCTGACCCGAGGAACTTTCTATTTGATTTCCGGAGAATTTTGTTCCGGGACCCTGGAATCCCGAAAAACCGTGTATTATACACTTCAATTTGAGCCGTTCGGGAGGTCATATCGGACCCAGTTTCTTTTTCTTCCGGTTTTTCTAGCACGCGTCCGAGTTCATTTCAGGAGTTAACCTATTCGATTCAGCCTCTAATAACGAGCATTAAACCATTTTTCACGATTATCCGAGGTTCGACGATTGTTGGTTTATGGCATACCAGCACCCACAAATGTCTCCCGTTACTACTCAAATTTTGCGTGGCCGCTTTATCTGACCCGAGGAACTTTTTATGTGATTTCCGGAGAATTTTGTTTTGGGACCCCGGAATCCCGAAAAACCATGTATTATACACTTCAATTTGAGCCGTTCGGGAGATCGTATCGTACCCAGTTTCTTTTTCTACCAGTTTTTCTATCACGCATCCGAGGTCATTTCAGGATTTAACCTATTCGATTCAGCCTCTAATAACGAGCATTAAACGAGCATTAATTCATTTTCACGATTATCTGAAGTTCGACAATTGCATGTTTATGGCATAGCGGCACCCCCAAATTTCTTCCGTTGCTATTCAAATTTTGAGTGGCCGCTTTATCTGACCCGAGGAACTTTCTACGTGATTTCCGGAGAATTTTGTTCCGGGACCCCGGAATCCCGAAAACCGTGTATTATACATTTCAATTTGAGTCGTTCGGGAGGTCGTACCGGACCCAATTTCTTTTTCTCCCGGTTTTTCTATCACGCGTCCGAGGTCATTTAAGGAGTTAACCTATATGATTCAGCCTCTAATAGCGACCATTAAACGAGCATTAATCCATTTTTCACGATTATCCGAGGTTCGACGATTGCAGTTTTATGGCATACCGGCACCCCAAATTGTCTTTCGTTGCTACTCAAATTTTGCGTGGCCGCTTTATCTGACCCGAGGAACTTTCTATGTGATTTCCGGAGAATTTTTTTCCGGGACCCTGGAATCCCGAAAAACCGTGTATTATACACTTCCTTTTGAGCCGTTCAGGAGGTCGTGCCGGACCCAGTTTCTTTTTTTCCCGGTTTTTCTATCACGCGTCCTGGGTTATTTAAGGAGTTAACCTATTCGATTCAGCCTCTAATAACGACCATTAAACGAGCATTAATCCATTTTTGACGATTATCCGAGGTTCGACGATTGCTGGTTTGTGGCATACCGGCACCCCCAAATGTCTTCCGTTGCTATTAAAATCTTGCATGGCCGCTTTATCTTACCCGAGGAACTTTCTACGTGATTTCCGAAGAATTTTGTTCCGGGACCCTGGAATCCCGAAAAACCGTGTATTATACACTTCAATTTGAGCCGTTCGACAGGTCGTACCGGACCCAGTTTCTTTTTCTTCCGGTTTTTCTATCACGCGTCCGAGGTCATTTCAGGAGTTAATTAACCTATTCGATTCAGCTTCTAATAACGAGCATTAAACAAGAATTAATCCATTTTTCACGATTATCCGAGGTTCGACGATTGCTGGTTTATGGCAAACCGGCACCTCCAAATGTCTTCCTTTGCTACTCAAATTTTGCGTGGCCGCTTCATCTTACCCGAGGAACCTTCTATGTGATTTCCGGAGAATTTTATTCCGGGACCCTGGAATCCCGAAAAACCGTGTATTATACACTTCAATTTGAGCCGTTCGGGAGGTCGTACCGGACCCAGTTTCTTTTTCTTCCGGTTTTTCTATCACGCGTCCGAGGTCATTAAACCCGAGGAACTTCAATTTGAGACGTTCGGGAGGTCGTACCGGACCCAGTTTTTTTTTCTCCCGTATTTTCTATCACGCGTCCGAAGTCATTTCGGGAGTTAACCTATTCGATTCAACATCTAATAACGAGCATTAAACGAGAATTAATCCATTTTTCACGATTATCCGATTATCGACGATCGCTGGTTTATGGCATACGGCACCCCAAAATTTCTTCCGTTGCTACTCAAATTTTGCTTGGCCGCTTTATCTGACCCGAGGAACTTTCTATGTGATTTCCGGAGAATTTTGTTCCGGGACCTAGGAATCCCGAAAAACCGTGTATTATACAATTCGATTTGAGACGTTCGAGAGGTCGTACCGGACCCAGTTTCTTTTTCTCCCGGATTTTCTATCACGCGTCCGAGGTTATTTCGGAAGTTAGCTTATTCGATTCAGCTTCTAATAACGATCATTAAACGAGAATTAATCCATTTTTCACGATTATCCCAGGTTAGACGATTGTTGGTTTATGGCATACGGCACCCCCAAATTTCTTCCGTTGCTACTAAAATTTTGTGTGGCCGCTTTATCTGACCCAAGGAACTTTCTATGTGATTTGCGGAGAATTTTATTCCGGGACCTTGGAATCCCGAAAAACCGTGTATTATACACTTCAATTTGAGCCGTTCGGGAGGTCGTACCGGACCCAGTTTCGTTTTCTCACGGATTTTGTATCACGCGCCCTAGGTCATTTCGGGAGTTAATCTACTCGATTCAGCCTCTAATAACAAGTATTAAACGAGCATTAATCCATTATCCACGATTATCCGAGGTTCGACGATTGCTGGTTTATGGCATAACGACACCCCCAAATGTCTTCCGTTGCTACTCAACTTTTGCGTGGCCGCTTTATCTAACCCGAGGAACTTTCTATGTGATTTCCGGAGAATTTTGTTCCGGGACCCTCGAATCCCAAAAAACCGTGTATTATACACTTCAATTTGAGCCGTTCGAGAGGTCGTACCGGACCAGTTTCTTTTTATCCCGGATTTTCTATCACGCGTCCGAGGTCATTTCAGGAGTTAACCTATTCGATTCAGCTTCTAATAACGAGCATTAAACGAGAATTAATCCATTTTTCACGATTATCCCAAGTTCGACGATTGCTGGTTTATGGCGCATACGGCACCCCCAAATTTCTTCCGTTGCTACTAAAATTTTGCGTGGCCGCTTTATCTAACCCGAGGAACTTTCTATGTGATTTCCGGAGAATTTTGTTCCGGGACCCTGGAATCCCGAAAAACCGTGTATTATACACTTCAATTTGAGCCGTTCGGAAGGTCGTACCGGACCCAGTTTCTTTTTCTTCCGGTTTTTCTATCACGCGTCCGAGGTCATTTCAGGAGTTAACCTATTCGATTCAGCCTCTAACAACGACCATTTAACGAGCATTAATCCATTTTTCACGATTATCCGAGCTGGTTCGACGATTACTGGTTTATGGCATACCGGCAACCCCAAATGTCTACCGTTGCTAGTCAAATTTTGCGTGGCCGCTTTATCTGACCCGAGGAACTTTCTATGTGATTTCCGGAGAATTTTGTTCCGGGACCCTGGAATCCCGAAAAACCGTGTATTATACACTTCAATTTGAGCCGTTCGGGAGGTCGTACTAGACCCAGTTTCTTTTTCTTCCGGTTTTTTTATCACGCGTCCGAGGTCATTTCATGAGTTCACCTATTCGATTTCAGCCTCAAATAACTAGCAATAATAGATTTTTTTACGATTATCCGAGGTTCGACGAATGCTGGTTTATGGCATACCGGCACACCAAATGTCTTAGGTTGGTACTCAAATTTTACGTGGCCGCTTTATCTGACCCGAACAACTTTCTATGTGATTTCCGGAGAATTTTGTTCCGGGACCCTGGAATCCCGAAAAACCGTGTATTATACACTTCAATTTGAGCCGTTCGGGAGGTCGTACCGGACCCAGTTTCGTTTTTTCCCGGTCTTCCTATCACTCGTCCGAGATCATTTCAAGAGTTAACCTATCGATTCAGCCTCTAATAACGACCATTAAATGAGCATTAATCCGTTTTTCACGATTATCCGAGGTTCGACGATTGCTGGTTTATGGCATACCGGCACCTCCAAATGTCTTCCGTTGCTAATCAAATTTTGCGTGGCCGCTTTATCTTTCCCGAGGAACTTTCTATGTGATTTCAGGAGAATTTTGTTCCGGGACCCTGGAATCCCGAAAAACCGTGTATTATAGACACTTCAATTTGAGCCGTTCGAGAGGTCGTACTGGACCGAGTTTCTTTTTTGCCCGGTTTTCCTATCACGCGTCCGAGGTCATTTCGGGAGTTAACCTATCGATTCAGCCTCTAATAACGACCATTAAACGAGCATTAATCCATTTTTCACGATTATCCGAGGTTCGACGATTACTGGTTTATGGCATACCGGCACCTCCAAATGTCTTCCGTTGCTACTCAAATTTTGCATGGCCGCTTTATCTTACCCGAGGAACTTTCTATGTGATTTCCGGAGAATTTGGTTCCGGGACCCTGGAATCCCGAAAAACCGTGTATTATACACTTCAATTTGAGCCGTTCGGGAGGTCGTACTAGACCCAGTTTTTTTTCTCCCGGTTTTTCTATTACGCGTCTGAGGTCATTTTAGGAGTAAACGTATTCGATTCAGCCTCTAATAACGAGCATTAAACGAGCATTAATCCATTTTTCACGATTATCCGAGGTTCGACGATTGCTGGTTTATGGCATACCGGCACCGCCAAATGTATTCCGTTACTACTCAAATTTTGCATGGCCGCTTTATCTCACCCGAGGAACTTTCTATGTGATTTCCGGAGAATTTTGTTCCGGGACCCACGAATCCCGAAAAACTGTGTATAATACACTTCAATTTGAGCCGTTCGGGAGGTCGTACCGGACCCAGTTTCTTTTGCTCCCGGCTTTTCTATCACGCGTCCAAGGTCATTTCAGGAGTTAACTTATTCGATTCAGCCTCTAATAACGAGCATTAATCCATTTTTCACGATTATCCGAGGTTCGATGATTGCTAGTTTATGGCATACCGGCGCCCCCAAATGTCTTCTGTTGCTACTCAAATTTTGTGTGGCCGCTTTATCCGACCCGAGGATCTTTCTATGTGATTTCCAGAGAATTTTGTTCCGGGACCCTGTAATCACGAAAACCGTGTATTATACACTTAACTTGAGTCGTTCGGGAGGTCATACTGGTTGACGTTTCTTTTTCACCCGGTGTTTCTACCTCGTGTCCGTGATCATTTCAGAGGTTAACCCATTCGATTTCGGCCCCAAATAATGAGTATTAATATATTTTTCACTATTATCCGGGGCTCGACGAATGCTGGTTTATCGCATACCAACACCTCCAAATATCCTCTGTTGCTTCCCGAATTTTGTTTGGTCGCTTTATCTGACCCGATGAACCTTTTGTGTGTTTTCTGGAGAATTTGGTTCTGGAATCCGCGAATCCCGAAAACCGTGTACTATACACTTAAACTTGAGTCGTTCGGAAGGTCATACCGGTCCACGTTTCTTTTTCACCCGGTGTTTCTACCACGTGTCCGAGATCAATTCAGAAGTTAACATATTCGATTTCGTCCCCAAATAATTAGTATTAATCAATTTTTTACTATTATCCGGGGTTCGACAAATGATGGTTTATTGCATATCAACCCCTCCAAATGTCCTCCGATGCTAATCAAATTTTTTGTTTTCGCTTTATCTAACCTGACGAACCTTCTGTGTGTTTTCCGGAGAATTTGGTTCCGGGACCCGCGAATCCCGAAAACCGTGTGTCCGAGATCATTTCAGGAGTTTATCTATTCGATTTCAGCTGCAAATAACAAGTATTAATCCATTTTTTCTCGATTATCCGAGGCTCGGCGAATGCTGGTTTATCGTATACCAATACCTTAAATGTCCTCCGTTGCTCCTCAAATTTTGTGTGCCCGCTTTATCTGACTCGAGGAATCTTCTCTGTAATTTTCGGAGAACTTTGTTCCGGTAGACTGGAATCCCGAAAAGCGTGTATTACACTTCAATTTGAGCCGTTCATGAGGTTGTACCGGACCACGTTTCTTTTTACCCGGTGTTTCTACCACATGTCCGAGATCATTTTAAAAGTTAACATATTCGATTTGAGCCCCCAAATAACGAGTATTAATCCATTTTTCACGAATATCCGAGGCTCGACGAATGCTGGTTTATTATCAACACCCCAAATGTCTTGCGTTGCTCCACAAATTTTATGTGGCCGCTTTATCTTACCCGAGGAACCTTCTTTGTGATTTTCGGAGAAGTTTGTTCACGGAGTCTGGAATCACGAAAACCGTGTATTATACACTTCAATTTGAGTCGTTTAGGAGGTCGTACCGGACCACGTTTCTTTTCACCCGGTGTTTCTACCACATGTCTGAGATCATTTTAGGAGCTAATGTACTCGATTTCATCTCCAAATAACGAGTACTAATCCATTTTTCACGATTCCCAAGGCTCGACGAATGTTGGTTTATCGCGTACCGACACCCCAAATGTCCTTCGTTGCTCCTCAAATTTTGTGTGGTCGCTTTATCAGACCTGAGGAACCTTCTGTTTGATTTTTGGAGATTTTTGTTCGGGGAGTTTCGAATCCTGAAACCGTGAATTATACATTTCAATTTGAGTCGTTCGGGAGGTTGTACCGGACCACGTTTCTTTTTCACCCGGTGTTTCTACCACGTGTCATAGATCATTTCAGGAGTTAACCTATTTGATTTGAGCCCCCAAATAACGAGTATTAAACCATTTTTTACGATTGTTCGATGCTCGACGAAACCGACACCCCAAATGTCGTGTCCGTTTTATCTTACCCGAGAAACCTTCTATGTAATTTTCGAAGAATTGTATTCCGGGAGCCTAGAATCCCGAAAACCGTGGATTATAAACTTCAATATGAGCCGTTCGGGAGGTCGTAAGGGACCACGTTTCTTTTTCACTCGGTGTTTCTACCACGTGTCCGAGATCATTTCAGGAGTTAAACTATTCGATTATAGCTCCCAAATAATGAGTACTAATCCATTTTTCACAATTATCCGAAGCTCAACGAATGCTGGTTTATTGCATATCGATACCCCAAATTTCCTCCGTTGCTCCACAAATTTTATGTGCCCGCTTTGTCTGACCCGACGAAACCTTCTTTGTGATTTTCGGAAAAAAAAAATCCGGGAGTCTGGAATCACGAAAACCGTGTATACTTCAATTTGAGGCGTTCAGGAAGTCGTACCGGACCACGTTTCTATTTAGCCGGTGTTTCTACCACATGTCCGAGATCATTTTAGAAGTTTACCTATTCGAGCCCCCAAATAATGAGTATTAATCCATTTTCACGAATATCCAAGACTCGACAAATGCTGGTTTATCGCATACCGACACCCCCAAATGTTCTCCGTTGCTCCTTCAATTTTGTGTGGCCGCTCCTCTATTCTATGTTAATTTGAAAGAGATTTGAACATTTGATATTTACTTTAGGATATATTAAACAATATAGACAAGGAGTGAAGAAAAAACCTTTCGAGTTTCGGAATCGCTGAAAGCAGCCGATTCTGAAGATTATTATCCACGGTTTTGAGCTGATTTGCCTTCGGGATAAAAAGTCTCAATATTCGCTCTATAGTACCTGTATACCATACAAAATGCGTCAGGGGTATTACAATTGACATACGGTTTGAAATAGAGAAATTTAGAGACCTTAGCACGAATTTTAAGTCGTGTTGTTAATAAGCAAAACAAGCTCTTACTTTATTTTATGTTATTTTGAGAGAGATTTTGAACATTTGATATTTATATTTTCGGACATTATTGACCATATAGTCATATAGACAAGGATTCAACAAAAAGAACTTATGGGATTCAGAATCACCGAAAACAGTCGATTTTGATGGTTATTTTCAACGGTCTTGGGCCGATTGGACTCCGGGGTAAGATGTCTAAAAATTTAGACCATATTACCTCTATACCATATAATAATGAGTCAGAGTATTAGAATTGGCGGACGGTATGAAATAGTGACATTAGAGAGCTTAACACTACTTTTATGGTGGTATATTGTTAATAAGCAAAACAAGTTGTATACTCTCTTCTGTGACGTTTTGAGAGAAATTTGAACATCTGGTATTTATTTTTAGGACACAATAGACCATATTGAATAGGATTAAGGGGAAAAAAAAAACTTTTCGGTTTTGGAATCGCTTGAAACAATCGATTCCGAAGGTTATTGTCCACAGTTTTTGGCCAATTGAGCGCCAGTATAGGAAGTCTCGAAATTTGCACCAGAGAACCTCTATACCATATAATAATGATTTAGGGTATTTGAGTTGGCATACGGTTTGAAATAGAAACATTTCGTAATCGGGTGTGACAGTAATCCGGCGGTACGGCAACCGACTTGGTGGTGGTTGAATGGTATGAGTGAAAGGGAGAGTATGAGGGAGGGAGGCAGGGAGGGAGGGAGGGAGAGATGTAAAGGGTAAGTTCGTCTTTTTGTTTAAAGTGTTGACGAATGACGATTCGTTATAAAACGTCGACGACATTTCGTTCGTAATCGTGTTTTTTAATTTATTTAGCTTGGATTTGTGCTATTGGGTTAGTTTTTCCTAATAATGATCCTATAAAACAATTTGTGTATTGGATTAGTCTTTCCCTAAACATACGTCTTATAAAACTATTTGTGATCTAAAGAATGATAATGTCTAGGCCATAATTATTGCAAGACAATTTTACAATTAGACACTCGATAATAACAAAATTTAACCAATAAAGGACTGTCTCGCATTAACAACGGCATTATTCTATAAGATGTTCTTTTTTTTTTTGTACAATAATTTTAGGCACTACTTTGGGCAATATTCTGAACATACTTGGGATACACTAAGACTCTGTTTAACAAAACTACCTGAAAAGGTAGCTGATTTTGGTAAAATGACGTAAAAGGATATGAAAACTATTTAATATTATAGAATAAAGAGGTACAAAATGGAAAATAAGTCATTTCAGGTACCTGATTTCTCAGATGCTACCCGATGTAGCATTTCATTTCAGGTACCTTATTTGATCAAATAAGCTACTTGTCAAACACTTGTAAAAAAATCAGGTAGCTGAAATTTTGGTCAAATAAGCTACCTGAAGTGTCATGCCAAACGGAGCCTAATTCTCATTTCAAACGGACTATTCCGCCTGAAGCCTTGAAATGGTCTCATCATATGACCATTTTTATGGTAAAATATGACCATTTAAACAAGGGTCACATTTTTACCATAAAAATGCTAACCATTTAAATTAGGTATTTGGCGTAAATGGATCACATATAGCCCGTCGCCCCGTCTTAAGATTTCAAACGAAAACAACCGTCTGAAAGAAGACCTTCTGGTTGTGTCAAGATCCTCTCCATTTCCTAAAAAGAAATGGAGAGACCATTTCCCATCAACGGACCAGATTGTATCTTGTTAATATCGAACGGTTCACGATTTATGCAAGAAAATAAAGGTTTAATAGGGTGTAGAGGGAAAAATATTATTAAATGGGTTTGTGAGAGGAAATGGAGAGAAAGAAATGGAGAGGATCTTAATTGCTTCTGGTTGGGATAAGTTGGAGTAAAACATTCATTACATGGACGATGAGATTGATGACCCTATGGGTGCCTCATCATTTAATTTATCGCATCATCTATAAGATTACATTTTACCATTTTTTGTACCCGTCTTGCTCGAATCATTGTTCATCCGAGATGATTCATTGTCAATTGATCAAAGAGGAAATGGACCGTAAAGTTGAACAAGCAAACAGGGTCATATGATTACATACCGGGGAATCGGAACTTACATACTAGCATGAAGGTTTATTATTGCCCTCTCTATACTTACTACCTTACTAATGAAGGTAAAAACATCTCACTGAAATAAATACCGAGTATTATTATTATTATTTGCAGGCACCAAACATAAAAAAAGGAAAAAGGAAAAAGGAACAGAAATGCAATCGAACGCTTGACATTCAAAGTTGGAACATCAAACCCAATCGTGTGACAATCATAGTCGTAAACCCATATCAACCAAACACAATCGAAAGCTTCAAACTTTTATCGCTGAGGAGGATCCACTGTCCTCACATTTGCACTAGTCATTCCTTCAATTTTATCTTTACTAATCTCCACAAAATGCCCCAACGTTTCATGAAACTGTTTTAGTCCCGACAATGGAAGAATGATGGAAGAACGATCAGGACCAGCCACCTGCATTTCATTTCGTTTAATAGCTCGATACATATCAAGTAGATTTACATGATCATAAAGTTAACAGCCAACTGAAATACACACCTCAGATATCCTCAAAAAGTGGCCTCTGTTGTTGTTCCCGAGGTCAAAGAAAAACCTCTTTTGGTCAACTCTGATAACTTTTGAAGCTCCCATATTTCCACCACTTTCATCTTGTGCAGGGTGCTCAGCAGGCCTCTCGGCGTTTAAATCTGATTGCGGTGTAGACAATGTAGCAATGAAGCCAGCACCAACATCATCAGATAGCCCAACCAGACGTTCTGAAGCTTCAGAATCCTGTTTTGAGCAGGTAGAATCAGTCTACAAACATACTCACACGCACAAACGCAAACGAAAAGCAAACATGAACAAACACTATCCTCAAGTAGATGTCAAGCAGTGGCAACTGGCAACTCTGGTACGTATGATCTGGGTTTGAATCGTCAGCATTACACATTACTCTGTGGGCTGTGGCTCCCTTAACACGACACCTTATTTCGTTTATCCAATAAATTATTGATCATTTTCCATGTATATTAAATATGAGAGTTAACATTTCCAAATTACACGGTTCGTACTAAAATCAGTCCCTGATTATTGATCACTTTCCAAGTATATTCTACGAAGCTCATAGGCCCTTGACCATAGCCAATCAGTCCCTTATTATTGATCACTTTCCAAGTATATTCAACGAAGCTCCTAGGCTCCTGACCATAGCTCATGGGGAGGCAAGGGTGGTCAAATCTAAGAAGTTCCTGACCATTACAGAAACATTCCCAAACAAAACCATTATAATTGATCACTTTCCAAGCATATTTTTCCTTTTCAAAGTAAAAGTACTTTTTAAAGACGAATACAACAACAACAACAACATTACCCTAGTGCCTCAATGGCTCCCGCAAATTGCGGGGTAAGGGGGGTCGGATGTACGTAGCCTTACCCTTGTGTTAGCAACACAAAGAGGCTGTTTCCGAATGACCCAAGATGAAAATTGCGTCGAGAACTGCATCGAAGGACCACTACTTCACAAGAGAAAGAAGCGCAGCCACTTTAGTGAGCCATTTTGCTTTATTCCATCATAATCCAGAACCAAGGAGTAATGAATCTTTGGCTCCATTGGAAATATGGAAACTACTTTTTAAAGACGAATACGATGGTAAATAATTTCAAGTTTCTCATTAATACCTGATTGGACAGGGCAAAAAGCCCTACTGTTTCGTTGATCTCAGCTAGTATGTTACGAAACGCAGCCCACCCTTCATCTCTGGTGGTACCTGCTGGGATGATTATTGTACTGCGGTTTCGGCTCATGGAAGCTTCCGATACCTGTTAAAATAAAAATATTTCCTTACAAATAGAAGACAAAGAAGAGTTTATACGACCACCTATGTCACATTGTCAGTTCGACTCGGTGTCTCAGCTTCAAGTGTCAAACAGGACATGGTGACGGGTGTCGGACACTGCTGTTTTTTTAAGTTTCATGCCTTGTGTCTAAAATGAAGTGTAGAGGTGTTCTTGTCGTATCTAAGCATCTGAAACGCAACAAGCCACCAAAGTGAAGTGTCAAAGTAAAATAGAGTCCACTAACAAATATTTGTCACAGCTATATTTCCTCGTCAAACTGTGTCAAAATTGATAAGCATTAATCCCAAAATCACTTATGGTCCGTTTGGGAACAAAGATTCATTTAGAAATCTGCATTTCAATCAAATTCCTTGTTTGGCAAATCAGAATATTTGGATTTGGAAATATTCTGGATTTGATTCAAATTTAAACCCACTGCTTTTTAGCTTATTTGAAATACGGGCCTGATTTCATAATTTTTTTCTAGTGTAATTAAAATTTTACCAAACACCAAAATTTGTATTTGGATTTCATTATTTCAAAATACAAATTACAAATATAACATTTCAAATGAAATGAAGGTTCCCAAACACTCCCTTAGGGTGTGTTTGGATTGAGGGATTTGAGAAGAAAGGGAGAGGAGGGAATTGGAAGGATGAGAAATCCATTGTTTGGTTAGCAAAATGAAGGTAGAGGGATTTGGAAGGGAGAGAAAATGGATCCCTCCATTTCCTTCCTACAAGGCAAATTATTTCCCCACCAACATAGGCAAGATTTGGAGGGAAAATCATCTCCTCCATTCTCCCTCCCCTCCCCTTTCCTTCCTTTCTCTTCCCTCCTTCTCCCTCCCCTTCCTTTCCTTCCTTTTTTTCTATCCAAACAATGCCTTAAGGGAAAGCCAATGTGAACCATCACAAAAAAAAAAAAGTGATGCTCAAAGTATGATACTACCTCCAGCCCATTTATATTTTCACCCTTTGACTTTGATAGTCAACTTGACGAATAATTTCTCACAAATATACCATAGTTACAACTATGTTAAAATACAATATGCATATTGTTGTTTTCATGAATGAAATATAACAAATATGACATTGTATTTTTACACATATTTGTAGAATATAATGGTCAAAGTTGATTATCAAAGTCAAAAGGGGACTACATAGATGCAAAATCTTCTTTGCGACCATCGTATGGTACGATGCCAGAAAAGGTGATCATTTTATGATAAAAAGTGACCACTTTTTAAAAGTGGTCACTTTTTATCATAAAATGGTCACTTTTCCTCCATCGCACCATACAATGGTCACACACAAGACCTACTACTACATAAATGGTATGGAGCCATGGAGGTAGTACTACAATGTCAAAGATAGTAATCACTCCGTAAATGCTACAAGAACAAGTGCTCCTCAAAATATTTACCTTAAAACAAAAACCTTACAAATAGAGCACAAAGAAGAGTTTATACGACCACCTATGTCACATTGTCACTCAGCTTCAAGCGTCAAATGTGACACGGTGACGAGTGTCAGACACTGCTACTGCTGTTTTTTTAAGTTTCATGCCTTGTGTCTAAAATGAAGTGTGGAGGTGTCTTGTTGCATCTAAGTATCTGACACGCAACAAGCCACCAAAGTGAAGTGTCAAAGTAAGATAGAGTCCACTACAAAATATTTGTCACAGCTATATGTCCTCTTCAAACCGTGTCAAAAATGATCAATATTTCTCCAGGTGTGCAAAATAAAGGCTTCAGATTGATAAGACAAAGCAAAAAAGGAAAAAAAAAATCCTAGTCCAGATTCGCTATGAATACGCTATATGCCTTTACTGGCGATCCCTCTGACATAATGTGTGTTATGTGTATTTTTATTAAGCAACATGATAGAATTCGCTCTTAACGATTCACAATTCACGATTCATAGGGTACAACGCGAATCTGGTAACCCTGTCTAGTTGCCATAATCCACAATTTCCTAACCCATTATCTACAGTGTTGCCCATGGTGGCTAGAGCTTCTCACATCCCCAACCCTTCCCGTGGAATTTATCCCTCGGAGTACATCACAAGTCACAACCACGACAAAAACAAAGCACTAATCCCATATTACTTAGCGAGTGTTTGGCAACAAGAATTTAATTTGAAATGCCTCATTTTAAATTTAGCAAAGTGAAATAAAGATTTGGAAATAAGGGGGCTTAGAGAGTGGATTTCAAATGGGTTTATTTTAGCCTTACTTGGATTTGGTAGGGATTTGGAAATCCAAATCTAATAGGTTTGCCAAACATGCAAATTGGTCCAAATCTGAATTTGAGAATACAATCTTTGTTCCCAAACACACCATTAAGGGAAAGCCAATGTGAACCATCACAAAAAATGTGATGCTCAAAGTATGATAGTCCCTCCAAGCTCCAGCCCATTAATATTTTCACCCTTTGACTTTGATGGTCAACTTTGACAAATAATTTCTCACAAATATACCATAGTTATAACGATGTTAAAATACAATATGAAGATTGTTGTTTTCATGAATGAAATATAACAAATACTGTATGACATTGTACTTTTACAGATATTTGTAGAATATACTGGTCAAAGTTGAACATCAAAGTCAAAAAGGGACTACATAAATGCAAAATCTCTTTTGCGACCATGGTATGGTGCGACAGAGAAAAAGTGATCATTTTATGATAAAAAGTGACCACTTTTTATTATTAAAAAAATAAAAAGTGGTCATTTTCTATCATAAAATGATCACTTTTCCTCCATCGCACCATACAATGGTCACACACACGACCTAGTACTACATAAATGCTACAGAGCCATGGATGTATTACTACGCTGTCAAAGATATTGCACTCCGTAAATGCTACAAGCACAAGTGCTACTCGGAAAGGGGATACCAGACATGCATTGTCAGCGAAAGCCAAACCAACCCCAAGAATTAAGCTTCACTTCAACTAACTAAAAACCATAATATACAAACTAATTCTCTCTTCAACACAATCTAAACTAAAAATGGCAAGCAATAACAGTATCAAAGGCAGTCAAAAGCGAAAACAAATACTCCCTACATCCCCAATCATTCGTTTACTTCTATTATTCTTTGTGACGAGTATTTATCAAAGGTAAACAAATGATCGAGACAAAGAAAGCATCAACAACCCAACAACACAAACATAAAATTACAAACCCAATCACAGTATAGTTAACAATCAACAGTACCTTCAAAAACCGCCCCCTCCGATTCTCGCCGACATCAAAATAAAACACCTGCAACATCAAAACCATCAAAATGAACTTAAACTTAATACCCTCACTAACATATTTTAAACAAACGTATGGAAATGAAATGAACACGAGAACGAAAAGACGGAGGAAGCTTGCCTTAGCATCAAGCTGCAATTCCTTGCTAAAAAAATCATTATCATCAGAATTAAGATAATAATTGAACAGATTAATAAACCAAGAAATTCCATTAGCAGGAAGAATAATAGTAGATCTTGTTGCAGAAGTTTTCTCAGAAATTTTGAGATAACGACCTCTTGGATTTTCCTTAAGATCGAAATAAAATAATTTGTGTTCAACTTGTAGGGTTTTGCTTACTAATTCCGCATCATTTCCACCTGTTTGATTATCCATGATTGAATTGGGATTGTGATTTTGATTTTGATTGTGATTTTTCCCCAATTGAGTAAACCCTAACCCTAATTAATCGATGTAATTGCAATTCAGTAAATACCCAATTGAATTTGAGCTATCTTCATACTTAGTCAGTAATTAGAGTAAGAAGTGGAGTGATGAAGTGAAGTTAGTTGAGATCGAGGAAGACGAGGTTGGTATTTGGGGTTGTTGATATTGAGGAATTAGGGTTTGTTAAGATTCAACGGATTATGAGTAGTGTTGTTTTATTAAATTTTTGGATATCGGATCGGATACGCAAATGTTATGGTACGGGACTACGGTAGTTATCGATCATGTTTTTATTCTAGTGTTAAATTAAATTTTTAGCTATCGGATCAGATATAATATTCCATATTAATATGATATGGCACTACGGTCGTTGTCGATAGTAATAGGTGACTTTTTTTTTTGGATCGGACGACTTTTCTTCCAACATCACACTATATAGTAGTATACTAGTAGAGATCCCGCGCAAATGCGCGGTTTTTTAGATAGGAATATTAGAGAATTTAACAATTATACTATTGGTATTTAACTGCATTTGAAATTTAATTATAAAATTTACTATTAATAATATTTTGTATTATTAAGAGCTAGAAAAAAGATTGTTCAACACTTTTACTCCGTATAAGATTGTCGAAACCGAAATTATTTTATTAACTTTGTTTTAAAAAAAAATATTGTTTTTAATTATATCATTATATCTACTAAAGCCGGTATATAAACAATTAAAAAAATTAACCAAAATTTAAGTTTTCATATAGTATGGAGCAAAGATATATATTAAGTTAAAGAGTAAGAAAAAATATGTCATAAGTTTTTCTTTTTAGAAGGAATAACAATTCATGAATACTCTCAAACCTGTACGTTTGTATCAAAAGATAGAAAAATACAATTAATTAAAATGTTTACTAAAAACATGTTCTTGGCCGTAATGTTTAGTTTTAAAAATAATAATAGTAAAAATATTTCTACCACATTATACATATAATTAGTGCAATTTTATGTATGTAATAAAATAATAATATCATATTAATATATCTATACAAATTAAAAAAAAAATATTATCCCTTTTTTAAATGGTATAGAATTATTTATGTATGAAATTAATCAGTATGGTGCACTTGTAGATATGATATTATGAAACCCATTTATAGCATAAGTCAAAATTAATCAGAATGACCCAGTTGTATATATGATGTTATGAAACCCATTTATAGCCTAATTCATTTAGGCGGGAAAACTTAGAGATCTCTTATTCTTTTAGTTTAATGGGGATGATTATATATTAATTATATATTAAGACTTTAATTCAGGGATTTTATGAAGGGGTTTGGATTCAGATTACGCAAATAATGAGGGATGAGAGTTTTTAAGAATTCACAAATTCTCATTTGTGAAGGCGCTATTCTGTAAGGAGAGGTCACAAGCTTGTGACAGTCACAAGCAAGACGGTCTGCAACGAATTAGGGTTTAATAAAATAGATTTCATTCACGTTGAGTTATTTTAGTTTCACTTGTGATTTCGACTTAAATACCATCCCTAATCATCGGCAAAGCATGAGGCTTATAAAAAGAATTTGCAACAAGGTTTACGAGTATTTGCGTAAAACAAGTCAATGTAAAACCGTGTTATACAGGTAACTTTGTAAATACTTTTAGTGCAAAAATTGTTGTCAAAAGTAACCATATCAACATGGTGTAGACTGTAGAGTTGGTCAACATACGTCGAGTCGTCGATAGCCGATCGCTAAAATTCATCTAACACGCGTTTCATTAGATTATTACAACTTGCACCAAATTTCTTCCAAGAAAATGTCATCTAACAATCCTAAAACGCTGGAGTATAAGAGTTCAATCACCAAGGTGAAGCAGCAACAATAAAATCCAGAGGCAAAAAGTAGCGACTCTCAGAAGTTGCTGACTTGCGGCTCATGCGAGATCACACTGGAATACCAGCTTCAGTTAATTTGCTCATCCTTTTAACTAAACCAGTCTTTTGATGATTAAGAAGAGATGCTGTTGAAGCAACCTGAGCAACAAAAGAAAACTACATCATAATTAACAATACGAATATACGATTCCACAGCAAAATTGGTATGGTGTAGGCTTTCACCCTTCATATTCATATCTTCTCTAAGCCTCGGTAATATTAAATAATCAATCATTAACTAATCCCTTTTCTTGTTAAATTCCCTCTAACCTTTTTATGCTCGTTCCTTTACCTAACCTGGCTTGGAGGATTGCCACCACCAAGTCTTTCATCCTAACCACAATCCTCGCCAGATCAATCCACCAACACATTAATCTTTTACAATTTTACGGTTACTCTTTACTGAACTTCAGAAAGAAAAAGAAGCCAACTGTACTCTAAAATTAAAACTGAGAATCTCATTTTCCCGTTCTTGATTCTTCTCTATATCATCTCCCCTTACCCTCATCTGAACAAAATAGTCGTCATGAATACCTTGGTTTTCACAACTGGCATCTTTTTGTTATACACCTTTCATTAACAACAGAAATGGGTAGTTTAACCATCCCAACAAACTAAGGGCTCCATCGTAAATGACAGGCATTCGTGGGAATGACTACTAGATAGCCAGAAAGTTACAAAACCAACAAAGAGATTTACTTATGCAAATATGGTACTAGAAAAAGTGTCATTTACTACAAAAATCACAATAATAAGTTGGTACTTGCCTCAGCTCGTAGCCGCAATGCCTCTCTACCTGGCATTTCCCGCAGCAGGTCCATTAAATCTAGACATGAAATGGGCAATTGAATATCATTACACTTACAGGGAACTGAAATAAGAAGCACAAGCCGACAACAACGTAAGTAACAACAAAGTTTGTGTTCCAATATGATTTGCGGTTGGCTACCACAGCATAAGTAACAACAATTAAATGTGAAGTTTTGTGAGTTCCTTTAATTGGGCTTCAGGCTGGTACTGAATAGTGAGTACCATATGTAAACAAACTCACAATTTAACAACACGACTTGGTAATATGTCACAACAAAAAGTTTCTCTCTCTATTTCAATTAATAAGTCCCATTTACCTTCTATAGTGAGGATATAAAATTAAATGAGGCGTATTCACTGAAATTGAGAGAGTAAAACCTAAGGGTATAGAAACTAAAAATCAATCCAGAATTACCAGCAGCTTGAGATTCAACATGATTGACTGATTTGGCAAGGCGCTGCATCTTCTTTCCGACATTACTGCATTAAGAACTTACATTAGGATTAGGCTATTAACTACTGTGTAGAAATTAAGAAGAGCTAACATATAATAAAAGTTACATGAGTTCAGCTAGGCCACTTCTCATCTCCTTCTCAGCAAAAGTTGACCTTTCGAGAAGTTTTCGGCTCTCCTTTTTCATTAAATCCACAGAAATTTCTAACATTTTCATATTCCTCTCAGCTCTAACAAATCGTGCCTGCAATTACTAAAGCATAATAGTCAATGCAAAAACCACTCTTTTTCATCACTCATCCTTGCATGTAGTAACGACTGAGACCATGCTTTTCAAACAAAAGAGAAGTCAACATGGTGTTGGGCTTGCTGGGTGGTGTGATCTAGAATTGGGAGACGAGGACGAAAAAGATGGAGGGGTGATTTGAGAGCAGGTGGCAAGGTGGCTAGGCAAATGATGGGGGTGAGTGAGTGGTTCTACGGGTGTCGGTAGGTGGATCAAGAAAAGAAGAGAAGAGACATGGTTGGCTGAGTGGGGAGAGAAAGGAGAAAATTTCAAGATGACCGAAGGAGTAGTATAAAGACTAAAGGGTACACTGAATCATGATTGTGTTATAATTATCCATAATCATGCACAAGAAAAGACCGCTGACAAGATGGGTAAGCAAGAAATCAGCCCAATGAATCATGAAGGCTCCTAAGAAAATGGGGATTTAAGTAGGCTCACTAACAATGGAAAAAATCAAATAAATGTTGAAAGCAGATTGCTGAAGGCTGCAAATAATATTTTTTTACTGGTAATGGTAGATGCATCAACTAGCAGAATGCTTCCATGGGCAACAGATGGTAGAAAATAAAACAATTACCTCTTCGCTTTGGAAACGACCCACTGTTTGACGAAACAAAAATCTTCTTGGACCTGCGCACGGGGAAGCAGAAATTAAAACATCAAATAGTCATTAAAAAAGGAGAAAGCTAATAACTTGTGAGCACCTTTCAAATGAACAAAAACAAAACATAGGATTATAAGTTAAATTTCTGAAAATCAAGGAAGTAAGTTAAACAATTGCAACAAGCGAGTATAAAACTATCATCTAACGAACCAGTTTTGCATAGGTAATACTGTGATCTAACTAGGCAATACCTCAACATCAAGGCTAATACAACAACATCCCCATGTTAAAGATGCCGGAATGATTTCAGTTGTACTAAATTAAAATTTTCAAAATGTAATAATCACTTCACAAAAACAGAAAGATCCTGAATCATTTTTCTCTTTCTATAATATAATGACATCTCCGATATATTACTGAACTAAATTTGAGGCATCTTTTCTATTTATAAGTAAGACATTAAATTGGAGGTTTTGACACCTAAGAAAAATGTCAAACCACACACAAAAAAAGCCTTTTACCAAAGTCCATGCAAGGCTACTTGGCTCGATATGAAACACCACATCTCTTGGACTGTTACATTAGACGCTCTTACGAGTCTCTCACACATGGATTTCAAGCAAGCGTTGTGAAAGAATCCGCTTGGAAATATTACGTGAATCACTGGGGGTTGAGCGAATCAAGTAACCCAGCCTCCATGCCATGAATCTCTGAACTCTTTCACTAAAAGGTTATAAATGTCTTTAAATAGGTGTAATATTAGCATACTTATGAATATGACGTCACAATAGGCCTTCCTTGTAACAACCTCATAGGAAGGTGGATTATCACATGATGAGAGAATCTCTTCACCCTTTCCAGACCAAGCACCATCTCCCATTACAAAGTTAAAACTTTTACTAAAAGGTTATAAATGTCTTTAGATAGGTGTAATATTAGCATACTTATGAATAATGACGTCACAATAGGCCTTCCTTGTAACAACCTCATAGGAAGGTGGATTATCACGTGATGAGAGAATCTCACCCTTTCCAGACCAAGCACCATCTCCCATTACAAGTTAAAACTTTTAAAAAGGATAGCCATGAAAGAGCCCAACTAACTCTTAAAATGTGCACATTATTGCAATGTCTCTACTTGTTTCCTCACCAAATTCACAACATGGGCCAGTTGAGCAATCAGACTAGAGATCAGATCAATGTTGGCAAGCAGCGATCACCACATTATGTATTTGCATCATCACAATCATGAATCATCTTTAACAAGACAGATACAAGGAAAAACCGCAAAAAGAAAAAAACCATACCACGAAAAAAGGCAAAAGTCGCCGCCAAAGTAATCCCCGCAGCCATCGCAGGGTGTTCCGCCCCAATGCTTAACCCATCTAGTACCAAATAGAACATACGAACAAAGTTGTTAAAGCATTATAATTTGATAGCAAACCTTGAAAATTCACAATTACTCCGTGAGTATAACATCATCGTGCACCCTAACCAATGAGAAGCCTCCTTTTTTATTCTAATTAGATTATTCTTAGTTCTTTATCCCAAACACTGCCAATTCCAAATCCACGTATTGGCCAAGGCGTACAACAACGCGGTACACGAATAGACCATCTTCAATACTCCTGGAGTACCACGTCACTTCACGTCATTGTACACCCTAAACCATGAAAAGTCTCCTTTTTTATTCTACTTTATGCTTGGTTATTCTTCTAAAACATTGTCAATTCCAATTTTCTAATCAGCCTAGGGTGAACGATGATGTGGTACACAAAGAAACCATCTTCAATACTATTTCGAGTACAAATGCGTAGAATTAACACGGATATATAATACAGTACGATTATAATGAATACTTAATGGAGTACTAACCTTTAAGATTTGTGAATGCAGCATGTTCATAACTTTGGAATTTCTGCTTAATTTCTGGAATAAAGTCCTGCATATACAAATTAGGTCATGAAAATCGCTAACCACTCCGTAATTGCATATCAATCGAGTGAAATTAGGGTTTAAAACATCCGAAAATCTCACGAATTACAGATTAAAGATGATGTGAATGAAGAAAAGCATAAATTAGGACATGAAAATCGCTAACTATTCCGTAATTACATATCAATCGAGTGAAATTAGGGTTTAAATAAGTCAGGAAAAGCTCGCGAATTAGGGATTGAACACAATGCAAATGAAAAAAATTGCAGAAATCGCACAATTGTAAAGATTGAGAGACCTGGAAAGAACGGAAACTGGCGAAAGCAGTATCAGTGGAATCCATGAATGATTGGGGAAGATCTTCTGAGAGATACGAGTGCCATGCTTTCGCTGGTTGTTCTTCAATCGTCGGCTTCGTTTCCGCCATTGCTGAATGATTTTGCAAAGTTGGTTGTTCTTCAATCGTCGGCTTCGTTTCCGCCATTGTTGAATGATTTTGCAAGGTTGGTGGTTCTTCGATCGTCGGCTTAGTTTCCGCCATTGTTGAATACTTCAGCAAGGTTGGTTGATGCGTCACTGGTTTAATTTTAGGCGATCAATTTACTGGGTTTTGGTTTGGGATTAGTCCGGGAAAATTGACCCGACACGAAAAACTCGGCTTGATAAGACGGTCGACGGACCGGAGATTCGAAATTGTGTAAGTTGAGTATGACCCGATCCGGGTGGCCCATTTGAGGATAGTCTCTTTTTTGGGACTTGACCGGACCTGAAAATTGGCCTGGCAAATCTGACAGAACCTGAATAAGTAATAACCCGGTCTAATAAGAATGAACCGAATACCGATTCTCAAGATTACATAATAAGAATGTGGCTCAATATTTGATTTGACTCGACTCGAACTCGATTTAAATAACCTATTTGCGGTAAATCTTATTTTGAAAACTTTTAATTGGGGTTTAATAAACAGGTGGCATTAGGTAGAAGTATTAAGTTTTCGTTATAAAACTTGGGTTATTTGTGGTTTGGGCTGTTTGATCGACTTGGTCAAATGATTAGGCCTATATTGTGCGAAAAGTATTGGGGTAAAGTAACTCCTTGAAGTTTTTTAGTCTTTTAACTTCTAAGGGGTCGTTTGATTCGCTGCTTAGAAATGGAATGGATTGGAATGAAAAACAAGTATGGGGTTCCAACTCCATGCCTTTTAAAACTTGTTTGGTTCATTGCAAAAATAAACATAAAAGTATGGAGTTTAAATTCATAGGGAGGAGGTGGGTATGGCTAGAGGTGGACAACACAGCGGGCCAGCCCGGTCCGGCTCGGCCCAGCACTGTCACACGGGCCAGAATTTAGCAGCCCGGTCAGCACATGGCCCAGCCTGGCCAGCCCTACGGGTCGTGCTAGTGTTGGGTTTTTTCAGCCCAGCCCGGTTTTCAGCCCGTTTTTTTTTTTTAAAAAAAAAAAAAAATTGTAACCAGCCCGCCCCTATAGTGTCGTGCCCGGGCCTGACCAAAACCGGCACAACCCGGTCCTATGTTAGTGTCGTGCCAGGGCTGCTCTACCCCAGCCCAACCCGCCCTTGGCCCAGCCCAGCCCAATGTCCATCTCTAGGTATGGCCGTATGGAATTCCAAAGGTTGGAATGAAGTTAGAATCCATTGAATATCTAACTTCATGTCTCCATTCCAAAATGTTCCAACCAAACATTGTAATAAATCAAATCCATTTCAATCTATTCCAATGATGTCAACCAAACACACCCCAAGTAAAGTACGGAGTATTTCTTCAGAAAAACGTTTTACACTTGCAAATCTACTCCTCATTGACCAATACATTTCTTTTCACAATAAAAATATACCATTAAATCATCTCTTAATAACATAATCATCGACAAGAAATCCATCTAAAAGTTTTTTTCTTTTGTAGAAATGGCAAGGCCCTATTTGATTTTTACAGTTGGTCTTGCTTCAGACGTGACATTTTGATCTAAAGTAAAAAGACGGAGATTTTATAACTGTTCCGGGTGTAATTCCAGAGCAGATATTTGATACCACTCGTAGCTAGTAGATTGATGTCCTTGCTTGAATGCTCCTTGCGGTCTCCTGAAACGATGAACAAACTGAGGGCTCGGCTTTGGCCGAGCGTCTTTACTCCGACGCTCAAGCTCGAAGTCGAAAACTTAGAGAGAAGTTGTTGTAACTTGGCTAAGCGTGTATTTGTAGAGAGATAAGGGAGATATTACTGGATGAATAGTGGTTATTAGGTCAATTTGTGGATCCTTTCCTCAATGAAGGTTGAGGAGTATTTATAGCGTTCACCTTTTGTCACGTAGTGGCCAGGGTGGCCAAGTGGCTATCAGGTGAAAAGACAGTTGTACCCTCGGTAGATGGACTGTGGCGGGCTCGCCGAGGTCTTGGATATGAGTCGCGGGTTGTGTCCCGGTTGGCGGTTAATGGCGGGACCAGTAATGTGTAGATGGGATCCATCGGCTTTGACTGTTCAAGTCGTTGACTTTGCTGTGGATACCCTTGACCTTGCTCAATATGTTGACTTGGTCAGCGGTGCAGAATATGCCCCATCAATAACTATTTTACAGCCAAATATAACCACTATTGAAAAACAAGTTATCACAAAATATAACGTTAAATGTACCATTATGGACATGGTTACATTAAGAATAAAATGGTCACATATGATCTTTGAAACTTCAAAATTTGCCTTGATTTTAAATTTTGATGACCATAAAAATATTGACTAGGATTGAAAAGGATATTGATGACATGGAAATGAAATCAATGATATAATCCAAATCACCTCACAAAGGAGAGTATGTACATAACTACATGCTCAATAAATAAAGGAAGCGTGTTAATTTAAAACTAAGATTAGGTGACACAGAATTAGGTGACACTTATAAATGTAACAACACAAATGGATTGCAAATTTGCAACCAAACACATCAATTTCATAACATCAAACAACAAAATAATCAAACATGGTAACTAAAATTTGTGAAATTATATGTAAAAAAAATGGTAGTATTACAACTACAAATCTTAGATGCATGAAATCATTTTTCAGAGGATTATCATCATCATCATCATGTAATAATCATAATACTACTACTAATAATATTACTAATAATAATAATATTAGTCAACAATTAGTAGAAGAAGGGAAACAAATGAATTTGTTTTCAGCAATTAATCAAGCATTAGATATAGCATTAGATTCTGATCCTAGAGCTTATGTATTTGGTGAAGATGTTGGTTTTGGTGGTGTTTTTCGTTGTACTATGGGATTAGCTGATAAATTTGGTCGAAACCGGGTTTTTAATACTCCTCTTTGTGAACAAGGCATTGTTGGTTTTGCAATTGGTCTTGCTGCTATGGTACTTCCTCAACTTTTGTCTTGTTTGCGGAACTAGGGGGCTAGCAGGGGCGATCACGTCTTTTTTAGCTTATTATATTGCAGAACTAGGGGCTAGCAGGGGCGATCACGTCTTTTTTAGCTTATTATATTGCAGAACTAGGGGGTTAGCAGGGGCGATCACGTCTTTTAGCTTATTATATTGCGGAACTAGGGGGTTAGCAGGGGTGATCACCCCACTAGGAATAAAAAGTTGTGATTTTTTAAGTTTAATTCTCGTATATTGCATTACTTGTTCGCCCCACTACGGTTTAAATGAAAACCAGTGTGACTACTAGTTTAGTGGTGCACCCACTTATTTTGGGGTGATCCCTCCCATGAAGAATAAAAAGTTTTGGTTTTTTAGTTTCACAAATTCTTGTTTCAGACAGCTATTTTGGTCTGAAATAATAAGACGGGATTTTGTGACCATTTTATGGTCAAATGTAACCACAATGGTTTAGTCAATGTTACAGCTTATGGTAACTTGTTTTCCAAGAGTGGTCACATTTGGTTATCAACTGGTAACAAAACCCCGTCTTATTATTTCAGACCAAAATGGTCCGTCTGAAGGAAGACCAACTGTTTTAGTTTATATATTGTATATTGCATTAGTGGTTCGCCCCGTTAAGTTTAAATCCTGACGGCTACTTTTGTGTTGCACCCACTTATTTTGGGGTGATGGTGCCCCTAAACAATAAAAAGTTCTGATCTTTTTAGTTTACTGTATTGCATTACTGGTTTGCCCCACTGGGTTTAAATCCCGGTTCTGCCAATGTGACTCCTAGTTAAGTGACGCGCCCTGGCAGTGTGACTACTAGTTAAGTGGCATGGCCAGTTATTTTGGGGTGATCGCGCCCCTAAACAATGAAAAAGTTCTGAACTTTTTAGTTTACTGCATTGCATTACTAGTTTGCCTCACTAAGTTTAAATGCTGGTTCCACCAGTGTGTCTGCTAGGTGATCGTGCCCCTGAACAATAGAAAGTTTCGATGTTTTTGTTTATACTGTTACATTACTGGTTTGCTGCTCTGAGTTTAAATTCTGTTTCCGCCAATGTGACTGATAGTTTTGTGGTGCTCTCACTTATTTTGAGGTGATCGCGCCCCTAGGCCTGAACAATAAAAAGTTTCGATTCTTTTAGTTTATACTGTTTTCTGGTTCCGCCAGTGTGACTACTAGTTTTGTGGTGCACCCACTTATTTTGGGGTGATCGAGCCCCCAAAGAATAAAAAGTTTCGATTTTTTAGTTTATTCTGTTACATTGCTGGTTTGCTGCTCTGAGTTTAATTTCTGGTTCCGCTAGTGTGACTACTACTGTTTTTGTGGTGCGCCTGCTTATATTGTTTACTGTGTTACAGGACAATCGAGCTATTGCAGAAATCCAGTTTGCTGATTATATATATCCTGCTTTTGATCAGGTATCATCCCTCTTTTCCCCTATATCCCTTGTATTATAGGTTATGCCTCACGTTATCTTAATGTAAGACGGTTATGTTATGGATTGTTATCAGTTCATTACTTGGTTATATCATGAAATGTTTCTTTCTTTGTAGATTGTGAATGAAGCTGCTAAATTTCGATATAGAAGTGGCAACCAGTTCAACTGTGGAGGTTATCATTTTTTTTTCTTTTGAATAGTTGTGTTGTACATGTGACTTATACTATCTCGTTGTTTTGACATTCGCTTTATGCGTTACCAGGATTAACAATAAGGGCTCCGTATGGAGCAGTTGGTCATGGTGGACATTACCACTCACAGTCTCCGGAAGCTTTCTTTTGCCATGTTCCTGGCATTAAAGTATGTCTTTATTCGTCCTTGTAAAACCAACCATTTTCATCTAGTATTTGGTTTGTTGTGAGAAAATTTTGAATAGAGCCTTCATTCACCATCATTTGCCTTAAAATATGATGGAACGAAGGAAAATTAATTGTTAAACAGCTTGTGAAAGAATTTAGGGTGACTTCAATCTTCAGTACGGGGTATGCCGGGTATCCATTAACAGCCTCTTTGTAGTTAAAACAAGCCGTTCATGGCTTGAGGCACTTGGGTAATGTTGGTTACTCGTGAAACAATGTTCACATTCATACCCTTGTGAGTCGGTGTTTTAGAGGTCTTTGTGATAGGAGAATAGGAGATACTGTAGCTGTGTGTGTGGGTTTTTGTTTATGTACGTCTAGTTGTGCACTTGTGCAGTTGTGCCCCTCTATGTATATCTTCCTCCGCAACGTGCTGATACACACAATCTCTAAACCATGTAATGACAGGTTGTTATTCCTCGAAGTCCACAACAAGCTAAAGGGTTGCTCCTTTCTTCCATACGCGATCCAAACCCTGTTGTCTTTTTTGAACCAAAGGTATGGATTCCCATGGTGTACTCAGCTTCAGCTTCAGCTTCTGTTGTATCATCTGATACAAATTATTAAGTCGTCTTTTTTTTTTGTGGCAGTCTCTTTACCGCATAGCAGTAGAAAATGTTCCTGAGAGTGATTACATGTTGCCTTTGTCACATGCAGAGGTATGTTGCTTAAAAGTAATTCCCTTTGATGTTATTATCCGCAATCGTGCCTAGAATGAGATGTGTTGAGTGTCTAGGTGATTCGAGAAGGCAGTGACATTACACTTGTTGGGTGGGGAGCTCAGTTAGCTGTCATGGAAGACGCTTGTAAAGATGCTGAAAAGGTACTTTTCTTGCAACAACTACTTTAAAGTAGTGCCGCAAAGTCTCCTGCTTACAGCGAGGTTGTTTTCAGATGACCCATAGTGAAAATTACGTCCGAATTGAGTCTTTTGCTCCATTGTAAGTGGAAGACGGAGAGGTGTTCTTATTGTCAAATTGTTTCACATGTGTTCGTGTTACAGGAGGGAATTTCATGCGAGCTTATAGACTTGAGAACGCTTATACCGTGGGATAAGGAAACTGTGGAAGCTTCTGTGAGTAAAACTGGAAGGTTACTTGTGAGTACATCGTCTTACTCTTGAAGTTTCTTTTACGAAAAAATCACTCCCATCTGTTTTCCTGAGTTATTTATCACTTACAGATCAGTCATGAAGCTCCAGTAACGGGAGGTTTTGGCGCTGAAATCGCTGCGTCTATTACCGAACGTTGCTTTCTAAGGGTAACTCTCTCCAACCGATTGACCTGAACACTCACACGGTTCAACATTTCTCCAAAATTTATGTACTACGTATTTTTTTGTGAAATGCTAACGCTGTTTGCTAATGAGTTATGACCGAATGAGTTGCAGTTAGAAGCTCCTATTGCTAGAGTCTGCGGCCTGGACACACCATTTCCGCTTGTATTTGAACCGTTCTATCTGCCTACCAAAAATAAGGCAAGCGATTGTACATTTGTTTGTACTTCTCTAGCTGCTGTTTTAAAAATCATATGAGAAAAGTTATTTGATGACATAAAACATATTGTACTCTGGGTGACATTTGCAGGTGTTAGATGCAATCAGATCCACTGTAAATTACTAAGTCATGCAATACTGCAATCAGATCCACTGTAGATTTCTGAGTCGATTCGCCGATGTCATCTATAAAACTGGCAGCTCAGTTTATTAATGCTTTGTATAATGTACTCCATAATCCATATATAATACAGTATACTCCTGAAGATCCTGTGTATCGGACATTGGTCGTCGTCGTCAAGTGTATATTTTATTTATACTCCGTCATTGTTTTCTGAATGTAAGATTTGTAATGACAAAATGTGCTGCCAGTTTAGATTTTCTAAAGCTTAATTTAGTTATTGTGATAATGTATATCTAATCCTTTTGTGGGATTAGATTAGACTTTTCTTACGATGAAAATGCCGTGAAGCTCGAACCAAGATCCATCGACTGTTGTCTCCTGAGTCAGCCGGGTGCTTCAGATCGGTTGCCTTAGGAACCGACTTGGTCCCGTCAATGCTCGAGGAAGCAACTTTGGAACTTGACCAATGCAACAAATTCAGCTCGATAACCGGGATAAACCCTCTAGACTTGGCAGAATTGATCAGACTTGAATAACCCGACCCGACACCTGAAGTCAAGACCCAAGCTTGACCCGAATCTCGAATTGACGCGACCCACTATAACCCCGACTCGAATGTTTATTGTTGTAAAAAAATTATTATCCACGAATAACTTGATAATAATTGACCGGAAAAGAACCCGAACGCAAAATAACCCAGCCCGATCTGAAACCAGTAAACCCGAATTGACCGACCCGAAATTGACCAAGTAAGCCCGTTTGTCAGGTCTACTTATAACTATACAACAAAGCTAGCTGACATCTGCACTACGTAATATAAGTATATAACAAACTCTTTTGCAATAGAGTTTTTTAGGTAGGAGGTAAAACCGTCTTACCCAGCTTTTCGAGATATAAAGTTTTTTACGTAGAAGGTAAAAACCGTCCTACCCGAGTTTTTGAGATACGGTAGTAAAAAGTAAAAAGAGTAAAATGGCACATTTTTTTCTACTAGTGGTTGATTACAAATTTGAAAAAAGAGGAATAAAAAAATGGGAAGAATATGGGCGAGTCGATGTTTTTCGTCTTTATCGACTATACTAGTGCATTGGGTTCCACGCACGAGGCAGCAGTACCTCATTAACCAACCTTTTTTTTGCATGGACCACCCTTCCCTTTTCTTTTGGGCGCCAGTCTCATAAAGTTAACTTTGCTTTTCACTAATTACTCTATTTTTAGGGTCATTAACTCTTCATATTTCGGTGGATTTATCATCATAATCCTTTTGATTATTACTACTTTTTAAGTTTTAAGTATGACTTAGAGAACACTTTAACTTTAAGTTTTACGTTTACACGGATTATTAGTTTTTTGTCAAAATATACGTTTGTGAAATATACTCCCTCCAATTCGCTATAATGTTCCCTCTTTCCTGAAACGGATTATTCAAGTAATGTTCCCCTTTCCTTTTTTGGTAATTTTTACTCTTATTTTATTCATCCCTCTCTCCTATTACCAAACCCACACAACTCTTTTACTCTTATTTTATTACTTTCTTAATGTTTTGGCCCCACAACTCCTTATTTAATTACTAACTATTCTTCCCTCTCTCCTATCAACAAATCCACATTTGTCCTTTATTCTTTTATATTGATTTTTCTTAAGTATTGTGTCATTCTCAAATGGGAACATTATGATGAATTGGAGGGAGTATTTAGATGATAAGTTCGTATATATTAGTCTCTCTAAAAGTAAACAAATGAATAATGCAAAAGAATACAACTCTGTACTTAATTGCCGTTTACTACAAATAATGAAATACGAGTAGAAATATTGTGGAGGGTGAAAATATTTAATACTTAATTATTGAAGTTAAAATCAATAATCTGATAAGAACGGATATTATACTTGATCTTAGCCAAAAGACTGAATCATTTGAGAATATCAGTTCTAGTAATTCTTAACTTTTTTATGTTTCTCGTCAATTTTACAACAACAACAACATCAGAGCCTAATCCCAAAATAATCTGGGGTCGGTTGACATGAATCATCCTTTAGAAGCGTCCATGATGAAAGCACACCTCAAAATGCGAAAATACAGAAAGAAAAAGTAAAAAATAAAAGAGGAGGGGGAGGGGGGACATAATACAAGGTAAACTAATAGATTTTAAAATCAAAGTCCGAATTTCTTCAAAGCATCTTGCTTGCGACGTACACAGTAGGTCTCATGTCTCATGATAGACCGTCTCTTACTAATTTAGTGAGAGACATAATAGGAAAAATATAAATTATATGAGTCCCTCACCCCATCGTGAGAGAGGACCGTCTCTCGGAAGTTTTTGTGGTGATGTACACTATCCGTCACAATTTGTGACGGATAGTGCTCCTCTCACAATAAGGCAAGTGGGAGGGCAGGTCGGGGGAAATGTAGCATCTTATGGATAGTGACACTTGCATATTGTAAGAGGGATACTATTCGTTTTCAGCTTATGACGAATAGTGTCCGTCTTCGATGAGAATTTATGGAATTTTTGTTTTAAAAACTTAGAAATTTAAATCGAGAATAAACATTAAAACCATTTCTCAGCGATTATACAAATAAGTAAAAATGTTTTTGGGTTATTCTACATGGTGACCCTGAACTTTTTCAGATCCCACGCGGTAACCCTGCAAATCAGAAAACAAAAATGGTAACCCTGAACTTCAATATTATATATCTCCGTAACCCTTAACTAAAATTCCGTCAATTTGCACCGTTAAGTGATGATGTGTCGTGTGATGTGGCTATTTGGTCTTGATGTGGCGTGTGACATGTATTACAAGGCGGGATTAATTAGTTAGTCGTATTAGTTAGATTTAATAAGTAGTCGGGTTTTTAATATATTATAAGTATCATTATTATTTTATTAATTTATTATGTAGGCGAGACGGGATTGCAAGGCGGGATTGCGAGACGGAATAATGTAAGATGAAAAACAAACAAAAACGACGCAAGTTAAACCATCTTCTACACCACCTCGCACCACCACCGTGGCTACCACCTCAGACCACCACCGTGGCTACCACCTCGACCCACCACGCCAAAGACACCCTCTCGCCGACCTCCACCATGGCGACACCGGAATAAATTTCCCAAAATTCATCCCCTCTCCATAAAACCCAGATCTAGTGTTTTTAGGGGGGTGAGATGAGATTACAAGGGTGGGGGAAAAGATTAAGGGTGTCGGGTTTCGACGGGCGACGGTGGTATTGGTGTTTCGACGGGCAGCTGCGGACGGTGAAGGGTGGGGAGTCGCTGACGATAGTTCGACGAAGGTTGGTGAAAGGTGGGGTGGCGGCGACGGTAGTGGTGGTTATGGCGAAGGCTGTGATTGTGGTGGATTGGTTTTTTTTCTTTAATTTATTCATAAACATCCTAGTCATTAGCCACATCAGCGAACATTAGCCATGTCATTCGCCACATATGACACTTAACGACCCATTTTGACGGAATTAAACTTCAGGGTCACGTTAATTACATTTAAGGGACTTCAGGGTTACCAAAAACTTTTTCTATTTTGTAGGGTTACCATGTGTGATTCGAAAAAGTTCAGGGTCACCATGTCGAAAAACCCAATGTTTTTCTTTCTTTTAGCTTGAGGTCCACCCTAACATCGTTGAAAAAAATATTCTATACAAATTTTTACGTTTAAGTTAGATAATCCGATTAATTAATACATTCGGAGCTAGCACAAATAAATTACCTCAGGCTTATTCCCTAGATTTACTCCATTAAACTCAATCAGAGAGGTAGTGTCAGATGGTGACAGTGTCCTTTTTGCTGCCATGTGCTGATGATAATACTGGAAAAATTAAGACTAATTATAGTTTATTGTTTGAACAATTAAACCTTTTGTAAGTGTTCTTACTCAATTGACTCATATACTTGACCACCTCTTACGGTCTTACCCCTTTGGTCCTTTACCAAATTACCACTAATACTAGTGATTAATGAATTTGGAAAATGGTTTTTAGTCTTCCACCATTATAGATAGTCTGTTTAAGACGGATATGTTTATTTTTAACGAGTATTTCAGAATTATTGTTATAACTATAGACTATAGTTATCCATGTCGTCAAATGATTGAGTCATTCGAATAGGAGAATGACCCGTCTACGTTTTTTATTCTCGATACAAAATAAGAATTAAATAAATTACATAGATAAAGAACAACCCAAACCAATCTGAACTCAATATTGACCCATCAAAACCCGAAGATGGTATATGACCAGACCGAATTTAGCCCAACTCATGTCCCTACCGATTGACCATATTACCACCTTTAGAGGGGATGGAGTAATTTATCCATCAAATTTCCATTTTGCTTAATCTCTCGCGCATATGCAATACCCTGCAAATCACGTGTGCCAGGTAAGACATCCATTGGGATGACAGGTAACAGCAGCACTCCCGTGTAGGGAGTCGAACCCGGGACCTCTCAATTCGTTGCCAATTGCAACACTTTGAGGCACTCCCGTGTTCCACTACACTAAAGCCACTTTGGTTAGGTGACCACCAATTTACCATCAAAAAGTGATACGAGTAATTTAAACGGTAATTTTTTATTACAAAATGTTTTAACATTAATTTCGTCGTCGTAATTTATGACAATCACAAATGAGAATGTGCACATTAAATAGTCCGTCCTCTCACCTTCTATTATCCAATTTTAATAAATAAAGACAAACAAATAACCGAAACAGACGAAATTATTACACATAAAAACAGTCCAAAATAATACTCCAAGACACGCTCACATTCACACACAAACATACAGACTAGTAGACCACAGAACCACACAGACACCCACCAACTTAAACAACCAAAAAAAAAACCAAAAAAAAAACCAAAAAAAAAGAGGAAAGTAGTGGAAATTTTTAGTGGAAGTGGAAAGTATTACTGCTCCTCACACTACTAGATCTCTGAATGTAGGCATTAATTTCAACTATACCCCAAATTTCAACTCAAATCTGGGTTTTTTTCAGCTAAAAATCCATTAAAAATCCAACTTTTTTGAGTTTTTTAGCTCAAAATTTGTTAAAAATCCATTTTTTTTGAGTTTTACAGTTGAAAGTATCATAAAGGTTGAAGCTTTTAAACATGGGTGTTAATGGTGGTGGTTGTTGTTCATTAATGGTGGTGTTGGTATTTGCTGTTTTTATTACTGTATGTTCTGCAGGAAGACACAGTTCTATTTCAAGGAATAAGTTGCAGCTTCAAAGGCATTTGAATCGTTTGAACAAGCCTTCTCAAAAAACCATTTTGGTAATTTTTTTTCTTTTTCTACTTATTTATGTTTTTCACTTTTTTGTTAAATGTTTTGGTTTTAGTTCAGTGGCGGAGCCAGAATTTGAAGTCGGGTTTTGGTGAATTAGTAATGTAGGAATAACCGAATAATAGAGTGACTTGTGAAAAAAAGTTGAAAGTTGAAAACTTTTTTGAGTAACAAAATTGTATTTTGTGTTGTAGGTGGTGATGCTTGTTGTTGTACTTTTGATTCTTTGATTCTTTTTTTTTTTTTAAATTAAATTTTTGGGATTTAGTAGTTTGGATTTTTGGTGTTAGTTTGTTTTTTCTTTTGTGGGTGTTTTTGATTTTTGATTTTTCAGCATTTCTTGTTTAAGGCTGTTTTTAATTTAAGACGGTTCTCACACCCGATTAAAATAGAGGTGAAATAAAGGAGGTTATGAGAGGTTTTAAGTTAAGACGATTTTAAGCAAGACTAACTGTTGATTTTTAGGGTATGAATGATGCATTGTGGGTGTTTTTGATTTTTTAGCATTTCTTGTTTAAGGCTGTTTTTAATTTAAGACGGTTCTCACACCCGATTAAAATAGATGTGAAATAGAGGAGGTTATGAGAGGTCTTAAGTTAAGACGATTTTAAGCAATACTAACTGTTGATTTTTAGGGTATGAATGATGCATTGTGGTCTTGTGGATACTTCAGTTGTTTGTTGAATAAATGGCAAGATTTGAAAAATGTAAGGTGAATGTTAGAATGTATTCATGGATGGTGTGTAAAGAAATTTGTGTTTTGTGAGCAGAGTCCAGATGGTGATGTGATAGAGTGTGTTCACATTAGTCGACAACCGGCTTTTGATCATCCTTTTCTTAAGAATCATACCATTCAGGTTAGCATTTTGTTCATTGAAAGGTGATTTCATTAGTTTACATTTTACAATGTATGGTGTGGCTCACACTGTGTGTGTGTGTGTTTGTTTTGTGGGGGTGATGTAGATGAGGCCTAATTACCACCCAGAAGGACTGTATGATGACAGCAAAGTGGCATCAAAATCGAAACCTAAAGAGAAACGACAGACAGTCAGTCAGCTGTGGCACCACAGTGGTGAAAAGTGTCCTGAGGGTACTATCCCGGTTAGGCGGACCAAGGAGGAGGATGTATTGAGGGCTAAGTCTATCAAAACATATGGTCGCAAGAAGCATCGGAGCATCGCCAAGCCTAGGTCACCTGATCCCGACCTTGTCAATGAAAGCGGTCATCAGCATGCAATTGCTTATGTTGAAGGAGACAAGTATTATGGAGCTAAAGCAACTATTAATGTGTGGGAGCCGAGGATTCAGCAGCCGAATGAGTTCAGTTTATCGCAAATTTGGGTTTTGGGTGGCTCCTTTGGTCAAGATCTTAACAGTATCGAAGCTGGTTGGCAGGTAATAAGCGATTATTTGGTTCTGCGAATCTGCGTACATGAACTTGTTACTCTTAGAAAGGACGGGTTATTTAATGGCTCTTTGCTTTGTGAAATTGAATGGTTACAGGTCAGTCCTGATCTATACGGGGATAATAACACCAGGCTTTTCACATACTGGACGGTAAGCCTTTCATCAAACCGCAGCATGCGTATATAACTACTTGCCTAATTGCCACGAGTTGCACGAGTCTAGTGTTAAATTCTAAATGAAATGCCAAATGTTAACAGAGTGATGCTTATCAAGCCACGGGTTGCTACAACCTTCTGTGCTCGGGATTCATACA
This sequence comes from Silene latifolia, assembly GCF_048544455.1. Classification (NCBI taxonomy): domain Eukaryota; kingdom Viridiplantae; phylum Streptophyta; class Magnoliopsida; order Caryophyllales; family Caryophyllaceae; genus Silene; species Silene latifolia. The sequence continues at coordinate 341,712,207 of NC_133537.1, read as the reverse complement.
AATCAACAGTGAAATTGCAATGGGAGCTAGCATCTCCCCTGTATCAGGCTACCGAGGTTCTCAGTACGACATCAGTATCCTTGTCTGGAAGGTAACTTCCCATTTTTTGCATTCAACCTAAGTTGTTTGTCACCCGTTAACTCAAACATCTTTCTCTTCAAATTATATCGACTCTTAAACCCTGCATTTTCAATACATCTTACATTCATTGTCGCTATCTCTATGAAGCTAGCATTCAAACCATTGAAGATGTTACAGCATTTGCTGCTAACCAGGCACCATTAATAATGGCGGATGTAAGATACATTGATGGATATTATAAGTCGTATGCTACTCCGACTCTTCTGATCCCCCTACGTACCCGTCCCGACACTCGGACAAGGGTACGACACTTCGACACCTCATTTTAGAGTCCATTTTTGAAATAATGGTCAAAAATAAAATATTTGTCGTTTTGGGTCGGTTTTGAAAATATTTGTCAAAATGGTGTCCACGTAGGCTCGGGATTTCTAGACCTGAAACACGCCACTACTAATGGCGTGTTTTGTGAAGGAAACACGCCATTAGCAGTGGCGTGTCTTTACAACAATTTTTTTCCTCAACTGACTGAACTTTAAAAAAAAAAAAAAAAAAAAAAATTATTACATAAGACACGCCATAGGGGGTGGCGTGTTTCCCCTCCGAAACCCGCCATTCCCAATGGCGTGTTTGTTTTAGTCCATTTTTTAATGAAGTTTCTTTCCCTACTCATTATAAACACGCCATTGGTAGTGGCGTGTTTTAGGTCCAGAAATCCCGAGCCTACGTGGACACCATTTTGACAAATATTTTCAAAACCGACCCAAAACGACAAATATTTTATTTTTGACCATTATTTCAAAAATGGATTCCTCATTTTAAGCCAAAATATGCATATTTTCAACTTTTCATTAAAAATGGCCAACTCTGTCACTTGGACACGCACCCACCCATGTCGGATACTTGTAAAGGAGTCTAGAGCAACATACACTATGAAGCTATGTTACTCGAACACTTAACCCTGGCCGAGTGTCGCATGGCCACGACACTTGGAGCGTCCGACACGACACAATACTTCGACACCATTTATACAAAAGAAAAAAAAACTTCACGAAAATATCTGTATCCGACAGTCTCAACGTGTCATGTCCGAGTCCGACACTTGGAGCTGAGTGGAAATGAAGCTAACATGCAAGATTGCAAGTATTTCAAAATAGCAACTTGGATACTAATAATTCAAAGGACTAAGAATCTTTCTCAATTTTCTCATGTCAATCAAGAGTGGAAACAAATGAAAAGTAATTGATTGTTAGTCTTGTGATTCAGAGTATATGGACAAAAGATGATCACATGTATACTGTAATTGCTGAAAATTAAACTAATAGGATGTGCTAAATAGTCCAAAACTACTTTTGACTCATACTGCATTTTGTGGGTAACCCTTTGTCTGCAAGAAGTGGTGTGTGGGTGCCCAGAATTAGGCTGTCTTTCTATCCTTAGATTAGTGCTATTGATTGATATTTCGTCGATAATATCGACACATGTATTGTCCGTCCTGTGTCGTCATTGATTGATTCATTTTTTTTTGCAAATGGTAGGATCCAAAAGAAGGGAACTGGTGGATGCAATTCGGGAACGACTATGTAATGGGGTACTGGCCATCGTTCCTGTTCTCGTATTTGGCAGATACAGCGTCGATGATTGAATGGGGAGGGGAAGTTGTGAACTCGGAACCTGATGGACAGCATACAGCAACTCAAATGGGGAGCGGTCATTTTCCTGAGGAAGGGTTTGGAAAGGCGAGTTATTTCAGGAACATTCAGGTTGTCGACGAGTCCAACAATCTTAAGGCGCCGAAAGATATTGGTACGTTCACCGAGCAATCCAACTGCTACGATGTTCAAACTGGTAACAACGGTGACTGGGGTCATTACTTCTATTACGGTGGTCCAGGCCGAAATGACAATTGTGCTTAGCATTTTTCTTAAAAAGTACGTATGTATTTAAAATACCGAAGTAGAAAGTCGAGTATTAAGACAAGCTTGAAGTCGGGTTTTAAAAAAGACAGGCATTTTGTGTGCAGGAGGCACCCCAAGGGATTGCCTCCCTAGTCTCTCCTCATCTGTAATATTCCGCCGCCATCTCTACATCTCCTAATTTGTTTCCACTGTGTAGCTTAATGCTGCTTCATGTTTCTTAATCATACTCTTATTATTATTTTAGTTTTATACCCACCCTGGTTTTCAAATCTAAAGGGCATAATATGGAGTTTTTCGATCCAAAATAATTCGTGTATTGGACTTGTTATCTAGAGCAATGTTCTGCAATTGTTTCCAACTCTATCATTAGAAGAGCGCGGCAGCGGCCTGGGTTTATTTGTTTCTGTTGTTGACTTGTTGCCAGCGCTTTTCTGGGCCGAGCCAGAGTTCAATATAAATAAAGAGTAGGCAAAGCCCAAAGGCTGTTATCCCAATGGCCAGGGACCGCGGACTGGCCCAATTACCACTGCAGTCGGGCCAAGCCTGAATTCTATGCAAATAAAGAGTAGGCAAAGCCCTAAAGGCTGTTATCCCAAACCGGACTTAGGAGAAATCCGATTACCATTGTAGTCGAGAAAGCGTGTTCCCTTCTTTCAAAAGAAAAATCACATTCTTGGTTTTCTTCGTTTTCAATTAAAAACAAAGAAAATCCCACTCGGAAGTTATTTACATTTAGAGAGTATAATCACCATTTATTCGAATAAATTGATTACCATTTGATTGATGAAGAATGAAAAAAACGTTCAACAGTAGATTTCATCTCGAGTCATCCAAAAAACCGACTTTCTGGATTGTTAACACAAGGGCTAGGCCCAATCTCCTTTGCCCTGCCATTTCGGAATCATTGAGAAATCAAGGTGATGTATTGGTTGTTATGCCAGTCAGATTCTCTCATTGAGTTCTCTGATGTTTAAGCTAGGCAAGAGTAGCATAAGTTCCAGGAAAAAAAAAAAAAAAAAAAACAGGCCGAAGAATTTGATGACCAGCACTCCGACAGCGGTAACGTGCTTAACTTTGTCCCTGTATTATAAGCAAAAATCCAGATGTAAGTTCATCTGGCATAATGCATTCTAAGTTGGTGGCTTGAATCGCTAGGTCCTATATTTTCATCGAATATACATCTACTTCCACCAGAGTTCGTGAGCAAATTGCCGACTTTCCTAAAAAAAACGTAGATATACGATATATTACATTTCTACATGAAGTACTATGCCAAACCCGATGAGATTCATTAGGACTTTTCAGTGTGATCAGCAAAATGAAGCAGTCTTCTGAGTCGTAACACGGCATCACAATGAAAAGGCAGTGCACTACGTCTATCCAAATAGGCAGGACTCGCGGTCATCCATGACAAAGCTTGGAGCTCTGATGCAACGGACTCGAGTATCACGTGAACTTGGTTGTCCCTGGCATCGGAGACCATGTTCCTTCCTCCTTGTTGCTTATGAGTCACTCTTTTCTCACTATACCCACCAAAATAATCGACAAGACTTACTGACAGAACTGAAGGCCATTCGTCTTTTATATTATTAGAATCTTTCTTAAGAGACGGAACAGCTTTGGAAACTGTAAAGCCTGTTGATAGAGGAATTGCATAGCCTTTACTGTGAAGAAGGTGAGCCAAAGGGGGGGATTCTGAAGTCAGGCATGTTGGAAGCTGAAGAGGGGCGGGAGTGAGGAAACGCATGGTGGGACCGGGAGCTATAATGTAAGATGCAGACGCACAACCAAGAGATTTAACAGGGGTGAAACCTTCCAGGTAATTCTGTGAGCCTTGGCTCGTCCCTGTAAAAACATCACTTCTTTATTAAAGCGTCATCATCCAATATGATTATAATTTATAAGGATGCCTTTATTTATTTTTTATTTTTTTCTAAAAAACAGAAAAAGTCCCTTCAATCTAGCCAATCAGAAAGAACACTTGGTCTTCCTTGAGACGAGAAAATTGTCACCATTTATAATAGAAAGTGACCATTTAATGATAAAAAGTTGTAACTAAAATTGTCACTTTCTAATAATAAACTGACGGCAACTTTTTATCAGGAAATGTTCGCATATCATCGTAAAATGGTCACATTTTATCCATCTTAATTTCAGACGGATTGAACCGTGAAATAAGAATTTGCGCACAAAGAATGCCAGGGAGCAGAAATTAGCTGCACACTTAACAAAGAATACACGGAAAGAAAGAAACCCAACCTGTAGAGACGTCAGCTTGAGAGACAAGACGCAAAGAATGGTCAACTGATATGGAAACAAAGCTTATGCTCTGAACCCACTGAAGTGGTCCCGTTGAGCCATCGACAACTGCTGGCCCACCTAATAGCTGCTTCCTACTATTAGTTTGTCCCAGGCCTCCTTTCATGATACCAGCAGATTTTGAATGAGGGCTGTACAAGGGATTGGGTGAAGATGGCAAACTTCTATCTAATTCTTGCTGCTGGAGTGTAGCTCCATTACTATTCGATGGCACACTATCTAGGCTAGTTCGTCGTAATTGTAACGGCCATTTTTTTAATTCTGGACCGCCTATGAAATATAGCGCCTTCTGCCATTCTGTACACACACAGCAAGTCAGGTTGTTAACATTCAATTTGTGCATACAACAAGGAGAATTTAGATGATTTTACGAAATAAGAACGTCAAAGATTGAGAATTTAGTTGATATTGAACGAAATAAGAGTGTCAATGATCCTAACTGCTTAACTGAGGTCATAACATATCAACCTACATGCAGGAATTAGTTTTCAGTCTTCCACGCGGAGAAAATTGGTTAAACATAGGTTTATCAGCAAAAGCATATTATCCACAAACTCTATTAAGGATTCCGGTCCCTAGAGTAAAGTAAAGTTCCGATCCCATGAATAGAGAACAAAGAAAGTGGGTAACGAACTATCGATGAAACATTCAGTAATTGTAATCTGTAAAGAACTTGTCACAATCAACCACATCAAGAAATGGGGGCCAGAGCAGTTACGATTTTTAGACTTCACGCGATTACACCAACTGCGTTACTCTCAAAACCTCAATGACTCCCATAAATGTAAGGTAAGGAGAATCGTATAAACGCAAATTACCTCAACACACTGACTGTTTTTAGGAAAGTTGAAAATAAAAATAAATCAGAATTATAATATCAATAAAACCAAATACCAAACAAATAAAATTAAAAATGACAATTTTTTTTAAGAAAAAAAAAAGTAATCAAAATAATTAAAAATGATAAAAAGGAGATTCAAGTGAAGATTGAGAAAAATGAACAAAAAAATAATAATTTAGAGGGGCAAAAATAATACCAACTACACACGATTACACGAGGTGGAAGCTGGTAGATTTACCTTGACATTCTAGTTCGTAGAAACATCCAATCCTTGTAATGACAAAATCTCTTGATCTGACAACACCATTATCTGGAGATGAACAGGCCTGCAGTAATTGGCAGCCTTGATGAAGAACTTGAACAAAAAGATTCTGCATGCCCTTTGTATCTTGTCTACTGCTAATTCCACCAAAAGGGAAAATGTGACTGTCCAACAACTCCCCCCTGGAATCAGTCCATACGCATACCAGCCACCGCCAATCTTCCGTCCACCCATAACAGCAATGCAGGCTAGGAGGTGGTCTTTGTTGGCTCGATCCAAAACCATCTCCCTCAGATCCATCAAGCTGAGAGCCAGGTCCAGTATCTCCGCATAAACTCTGAGTATGTCCGACACTGCTATCATCAGACATTTGCTTGGAGAGCTCCATAGCAAGATTACCGGTAAATGTAGGTGTCACTCCCTGCTCCACAGAGCCAGGTTCAGCCAAAATAAAAAGTGGTTCAAACATGAGATGGATTTCCTCTTGAAAGAAACTATCTCCAGCCCTGTTAGAGTCGGAACCTAAACCCACTGCCCTTGAATTTTGCCAGGTATTATCCCAAGTTCCTGCTCTTATACCAGGATCAAGATCACTCCCCCTTGTAAGGGACGTTCCAGAAATACGGGAACCAACACAGTCTTTCCACATACCTGGGACGGGGTTACCCATTTGCATAATTGAGGAATTAGATCTATCAGAAAAAGTTGATGATTGAGCGAAACCATTGGAAGATCCTCGTGACAGACGTCTAGCCTTGTTGTAAACTGTAAAAGCCATCTCCTTAAGCAAAACTATCTCATTAATACTAGGACTCGTAACTCGAAATACGGCATCTATGGGAACTACTTGCAAGACTAATTTAGGGATACTGAACCCAGAAATTGCAGGAATATTCGATATGGATGCTTCATCAACACCAGCAGCATAACTTAATGCTTTTCCCACGTGACTATATAAAGTGCTTCTCTTATCATTGTCTGATGAGTAGACTGAAGATGCAAGAGCGATAGAAGATTCAATTATAGTTTGGAGAACAGCTGTTGAATCAGGAAAGGGACACACAACATAAATCACCTGCTCCAAGAAACAGTGAAAGCCCATGCCAAGTGAGTTGCATGTCTCAAAATCCACAGCACAACAATTAAACCATGACAAAAATCTACATGCACTTTTTTTTTTCCTGAAATAGTCAATAAGCAGTATGAAATATGAAGCATTTAGAGAAGTACAAAAACATAGGTAAGACCATCAAAAGGCACGACTACTAGAACAGTGACATTTCAGGGTTTGAGCGAAATGTTGGAGGTCCAACCTGAAACCCACTCCCAAAGATTGTCATCACATTGACCCCAGATACAGCAACTAGCTCCAAGTACACCATCTCCAAAGAACACATATACAACTAAGAGTTAGCCTTAATAGACACGCCAGAATCCAGATACAGCAGTTCGTTTCAACATCCACAAAGAGCACAACTAACAGTTAGCCTTAAGAGACATTCTAGACAAGTTTGATGTGTTTTGTTCACTGACGTCAACCACTTCCGGGCCTTTAAGCGGTATCATCTACTACTTACCCAAACAAAAACAGCAACCAACCTCTAGCCTCATGCATAGCCTCCTTAAACAATAAAGTTAGCCTAAGATTCCCAATAGTTTCATTCTAATTCCAAAACTTTTGCATCGAAAGCTTGAACTGGACACTTACTATGCTCCACTCCTCATAACTAAAAATATGAAGCGTTTCGGAGACCCAACTTGATGTAATGTCGTATAACATCATTGTTGTGTGGTAACTACATAAGCCATACCTCTACATGAGTACAACACTATGAGTGAGCAGAAGGTGCTAAATTGAACCACAAGGCGACATAAGCCATACCTCTACATGACACTATGAGTGAGCAGAAGGTGCTAAATTGGGCCACAAGGCGTATCCATTCTTCCCTACTATATTTTCTTTAAAAAGAATAAACAGCCAGGATGAGCTAAATCAAAAGTTACATTGAAAAGTTGCTACTTCAGAATTGAAAGTTGTTGGACACACGTAACTGAGAAGATCACTTACAGTGCAAGGGCTGCTATTTTCTTCCTTTGCATTTGCCGCAAAGCATGAGCCAAGCTGCAAGGTCTTAAGAACCTTTGAAAGAGACTTGAGAAAGCTCGCAAGATCCCAATCATTTGATAAACAATGAAAATAGTCACTCAATGATCCCACCAGAGAAGCAGTGTTGCTCTCTACTTTAATTGATCGAGGGCTATCAAGCAGAAGAAAGCCAGAAGTTGAACACTTCCCTGTATCTACATCCATTTGATTTCCAACAGTATGGGGTGTGTGGTTCCCTAATTTGCACGTCTCGTAAACTAGAAAAAAAAAGTTACAATTAGCAGGAAGCATCCTTCACTTACGGAAAGAAAAAGAACAAAAAAAACTTTGTATATTAGTAAAAAAACGTATTAAGGGGGAAAGACAAGGACTTGGTGAAAACAGCGTGACTTCTGATCGACACTTATTTTTAACTAGAAAGATAGGAAGTACCAGGGAGGAAGATAACGATCGCTTTTACTTACCAGTTCCTAATTGTTGGAAAAAGTCTGCAGCTGCTGAAGGAAGGGAATCAATATTCGGACAAACAACATAATATGACATCTGCAGTCAACCGAGAAAATGTGACACAGGAAAAAGAACTACGTGTTAGTTTGAGCTTCAACTTCGTGAGAATTGTTAGCCAGTAAAACCAAAATCAATGAAACAATGCACGCTTCAATTCAGGTAGCTCTAAAGCTTACATGTTTTTGGAAAGCATAAGGTTCAAGAGGAACTTTTTCCCAGTGTTGCAAAGAGCTTGCAGATGTTTTCAGCCAATCATCTTGGTACCTGCAAACATATTCACGTTATCCTCGCAATTAAATTTCTCAGATTCTATTCCCCTTATACAAAGGACTGAGTAGCACGGCCAATCATCCAAGGGCTCAAATTACGACAAGATCAGCAGCTCATTTGCAGATGAACTGACATCTCTGTGGATCTCGGAACTTTTGCTTATGAGCCAACATTATTGGCCGAGGGAATCAAGATATGTTTACTATTAAGTTGTGAAATGTGATGATACTTGCACCATATTCTGAATTCAGATAGATGTCATTCACAATATCATGCATCATATATCAATATGGAGTTTAGACACATTAAAACTTGAGCAGATTTCTCAAGCAACATAAAGTACTTCACATTGGTATCTATATAATAAAGGAAGAGGGAAGAACCAAAACAAATGACATGACGAGGTGAGTGCATAGGATGACATTAGCTGGTTACACACCCCACAAGGATAGAAGGATACGGGATAACAGAGAGGGTTGCCCTCTTCCGAGACCCCAGCTGCTGCTCCGACTCTGATATGCAGTGTTCCTGGCTAGGCCTTCTTTGACTACTGTCATCTCCTTTACCTCCATCTGTAAAAAGAGAAATATTTCTAGTGTAAATATATCCTAATCACAAAAACAAAGCATTAACAAGTTACATGCCTTAACAGTAAGCAAAAGTCACAGGCATTATACAACAAAATCCTTAAAGAAAGGGATCTCCTATGAGTGTTTGTATGACCACATGTAACATGCAAAAAAAAAAAAAAAAAAACAAGGGCCTTTAGACTCCTGTCTCTTTTCAATGGCATTAAACCTACTCCTAGTCCACATGTTGTAGCAAGTTTTAGGGGCATATCCACTTCCCCAAGGGGTTAATGCCTGTGTTATTAAAAATAGTACTCTTTTTCATAATCACTTTTCTTATTGCTAGTATCAGTTGCAAGTCAAGGAGCAGAAGAATTATAGTCAACATCAATATGCTGTTGTTGAGGTTGAAACACCAAAGACAGATGTATTCTCTTCATCTTATCTTTTACTCAAGTCCACTTTCAGAACATCTCTGGACTTATTGTCTGAAGTGAATTTTAAGATTTAGAAAAATAAGATAAGTTGAGCTAATCGAATGATGTGAAAAGCAACTAAACTAGCAAGGTCTCTTTTGGTGTAGAGGAACAGTTCGGCCAGATGTATGAAGTGAACTTAATCAATTTATTATTGCTAAATTTGCCAAGTGAACAGAGATGATGAAGCGGTAGCCAAACTACCTAAGAGTTCTATAAAAAAATTATATAAAAAAAGATGTAGCTCTTGGAATCTTTGAGATTTTCGCAAGGATTTAGAATATAGTTATGGTGAGGCCTTGTGAGGTTTAAAGGTTCTAAAGCACTTAAAATCAGATATTAAGCTTTATAGGAGATTTCCATTAACTGCTGAAGCGTTGAGCTACTGAGGTATCAATAAAACAAATAATACAAGTGTTCTATACCTCTCAAACCAGAAGACATGCTGACAGAGGCCAGAGGTGGGCTTAGCGGGTCTTCAAGAGACGTCGCAGCAGTATTGGAAGAATCCCTATAATCACTTACAGAGGATTCAGCGGATAATGCTTCAAGCAATGTTCCTCCATCTACTGATTGAGACCGGCCTTTGCACCAATCTATGACAGATAAAGGACCATCCGCAGTGCCAAACGCAGATTTCAATGCTACTTTCATATCAGATTGCAGCAAACCAATCACAGATGATGCCTGGACCTGCAACAAATAAGATCCAATAATCCAATGACTAAGAAGTTCAAGGTTCAGACAGAAGCGCAATCACCAACTAGACACAGTTGCAAATTATCAATGAGCATTATTGAACAAGTGGACGTGAAAGTTAAACAAGCATCATTGGTCTCGATTGGTGAGTTCTCTCATCAGAATCACACCACCCAGGGTAAGCACTTAGGAGCATTAGGACTCAACTAATAACTCTACAGCAGAATAAAATTTCCGGACACTAAAACTCAGTATGTAGGGGCACACAGCCAGAACTTACATCAGCTGAAATAGGATCAAGCAAATCAACACCAGCGATATCAAAAGAATGGCAAGAAGCCAAAATGCCGCCACAACCTGCATGAGCCATATGTGGCCCACAGCAGAATCCCCGTCTTCTCTGCTCTTGCAAAGAAAGCCAGCCATAAGGACCGTCAACAAACTCACCATCCAGTGTCAGGTCAACAAAGGAGACAGCTTGTTGGACAAGTAATGGTATGGCATTAACAAAATCCTTAAGCGACTGTCTTTTTCCAGAAGCAATCACGGTTTCCTCACTAAATGTATGATGAGACAAAGAAAAGGCCTCAGTGGTAGGCATATTAGAAGGTTTGGGATGTTTAGGTGCTCCAACAGAGCGCCAAACTCCAATGGGTGCGTTACATGAACCATCCAATATTCCTCCGTCAACATCACCAGCAATTCTAATTGGTATGGGTTCCTTCTTCCTTGATTCGTATTTGGTAGACATATTGTCTAATATGCTGTCCGAATCACCAGGAACTTGGCTCACAGACCTGTTCCAGGCTGTAGGAACGGAATTACCAACAGATACTAGAGTATGCCTTATCCGGCGCATAGATGCCTGAAATATAAGACACTCAAGTTCAGAAGCAGGGACTATCCTTCGAGATAGAAGAAGATGCTCAGACCCACTAACAACTTCACTAGCCATGTTCTGGCAAGAGTTTGTTGCAGCTGCAGAGTTAATACTAGAGACCAATGACATGGAAGATCTCTCAGATGAAGTAACGGTGTTATTGTATACTTTACACTTCTTATCGACAGGATTTTCCCCTTTAGCAATTTGGGTGTAAAATTTCTGGAAAACAGCATCCGTGTCATATTTTAAAGTGTGTAATCTGGAATCAATAGCCATGTTATGATTCTCTTCACGTCCATTAGCTCCAGGAGATGAAGGCGGTGTTGCCCCATACACATAAGCATTCCCACATGAATTTAAACTTTCCGCTTTTTGAGATTTTGGCTGATAAGGACTTTTAAAGATAGTTGATGACAGCTCACTTGAAGTATCAACTGCTCCATACTCAGGAGCAAAAGATAACAACGCTTCAGCTTTCATTACGCGTTCTGCCTCACCTGTTGAAACTGCTGGTGCACAGCTGACAAGACCAGATAGAGTAGTGCATTTGGTAGCCTCTTGAACAGTGCTAACACATTCTTCCACACTTGTTGGAGGCTGAAAGCTTTCAGTTGTTTGGAAACCCACGGGTAAGAGATTCTGATCTGAAACATCCATTGCTGTAGCTGTGGGACTGCCTTCTCTATCTCCATATTCTTGCCCAGAAAACATTTGTGTCTGAGACTCTGCTGTTCCTGGGGGCTTCCAAAGAAAACAACACCAAGATGAGTTACAGTTTGAAGTGCTTTCTTATCGTGTTCACCAGCAAAAAAAAAGAGAGAAAAATGCAACCTCACAAATAAGACTGACAAATTAGCAGGCATGAAAGCCAACAATATTAACAACATTACTCCAATGCCTCAAGGGATCCCACAAATAGCAGGGTAACAGGGGTTGGATGCAGTCTTACCCCAATGTTGGCAACACAAAGAGGTTGTTTCCAAATGATCCAAAATGAAAGCCAAAAAAAAAATGTCTGAAGCAACTTATGTCCGATTTTAAAGGCAAACAGCTGATGGTGAGCAGTCTAAGCACTACAGAGGCACTAATCAGCCTTATTGAAAATACAAGTAAAGGCATCACAAAAAGGAAATTTATACAGGGATCTGAATCAACGTATCTATACAAGCACATTGTCTTATAATGTCAGCCAGATTTAAGAAAGGGGGAGAAAATGCATCTCACTTTCTCTTGTCATTTCAAAGTGTTCATTGGAGATTGTGCTATTATGGCATAAATACATAGGCATTAGTAATTATGTAAGGAGAGGTACGTTCATACAATTAATGAACAGTTAAGCATATTATAATTTTACACAGAAAATCAACAATACCTCTCCAAATGGCAGGGAGTCATTGACGAAAAAGTCACCGAAGTCGCCGAACTCAGAAAGAAGTGCTTGGATGTCCATGCCTACACCAGCGTCATCATCGTCCCAGTCCCATTGAGATCCAATTTGATCATTTGCAATTCCTGTGATGTCTGAATTATCACAATCATGTGTCGGAGCACTCCCTGCACCGCCTGCTTGAACCAAGGAATTATCTAGCCCTGTCCTAGGCCGTTTTAAACCCTGTGTTGACACTTCAGTTTCATCAGTATAGCAATTTTTGCAAACATTGCATAGGTACATATGCTCTCAAGGTGAATATCAACACCTTCAGTTTTAGATAAGGATGTAAGAAAGAATACACTGCTCTACAAAACTCGACACGTGTAGATGATAATTAGAACTCAGCAATAAGTGACGTAACAGTCTGTTAACATAAATGTGCCTACATTATGCTGCACTTACCCCTATTAACAAGACCCTATGGTAACACTTTGTTGAACAGAACAAAGTCGCATCACGCATGTACCACAAAAGCACATCAATGTTAAACACACATTACTTGAAGAACAAACCATCATAATACAGACTGCTCAAAATTGCTGACCTGTTTAGGACCATTGGTTTCCATTGATGTAAAAGAGGACAACCCGGACTGTCTACCATTTAAGGAATCAGCATCGGCCTCAAGGTCACCAAAAGTTGCTTTCGTTATACAGTCACTATCACTTGAGCTACTACATATGCTGCTCACGCTGCTAGTGTTGCTATTGCTACTACTATTAAAGCCATGACGCGAATAAATTCCATCAGATTCAGACCAAGAATCATCCACATCATCCGTCTTAGAATCACTGCCACAAATAAACAGATGTAAAATGAGAAAGTGTGTAAAAGAAAGTAAATTTTACTGACAACAATATATACGACTAAAAATAATAGACGGGTGAAGATATGGGAGACTTCAATCCATCATTTTAAAAATAACACTTCCGCAGTTTAATATATGCATTTGGAGCAGTAGAGCATAATAAATCAGAAAAAATAAAAATTTACGTACATCTAAACCTTGCAAACCAAACCAGGTGACCTATACCAGACCATACCCAAAATCCTAAATAGGGTGCCAGAATTGACGCGGTGGAAATGACCTACCCGAGAATGTTTGGACACAACTCAAAATAAAATCATTACAATAGATTTTTCTACAAATTATATGCCTCTATCAAGCCAAACCCAGATGACCAGAAAAGGACCTACTAACTTGATCAAACCATACAAGTTTTCTGACATCTTCAAATTTTATCGAATATGTGAATGAAACCAAGCAAGACGGCAGACAAAATTCAACAATGTTTATTATACAAAGAGATGGTTGTCAAGTCTAACTTTTACAGCACGCTAAAAAACCATATTATATAGCAGAAAAGGTTTAACAAAATTTTAAAAGAGGGAAAGAATAACCAGAGACTATTATGCTAAAACGCTCAAGTGGTAAAAACTAACCAATACATAAAGAGGGTAGAACTAGCCAATGACATCCCTGTCCAATTATGAAGCCAAAATCTGCAAGAATTAGAGGATCAGCCAAGAAAAAAGGTCGTCACAATTAAGGTAAATCTGGCAATCGAGAGTACATAACGTCCATCTCTATGCTAAAGCTAAACAATATGTCCATCTCTATGCTAAAGCTAAACAATAGAATCACCTGCACCTGGATGCCAACTTATATTACCATCGATATATAGATAGAAGTCATATAAGACTACAAACAGTTATATGACAGCATAAGAGTATACAAAATCCATGGCCAGCAATTAAGGAGCCAAGCCCTACAAGTGTGAGATGCACCATGCAACAGCCCAAGGCTACACCGTACGTGCCTCAAGCACCCAAGGCACTATTCCTTTTTTCAAATAAACTTGCATCTCTCAAAAGAAATTGTGCAACATTACCCCAATTTGCTTTCTAAAGGAGGCTAACATGTAACAAAGCAAAGGGAGGAGCATAATAACGAGCAAGAAGAAGAAGTATAAAATTGCATAGCAATCTGCCCCAGCTGCGCCTGTGCATCTTATTCACAGGGTGTGCCTAAAGCAGTGCCTCACTGTGCCTTGAGCCAAAGCACGCTTTCTAAAACTAAGAACCCCGTACAAAGTCCATTGTTCTTTATCTTAAGACTTTCCCATTATCTTTCTATAAAGAGGCATGCTACCAATAGCCAAGGAACTAATGACTCGTTAATGGTGAAAAAGCGAGAGTAATAAAGCATTCACCATAATGACGGACCAACAAACAACAGCCAAGATAAATTTACCTTTTCAAAGATCTTGGATATGATGGTTTCAAGACTGGAACAAGAACTGCCTCATAAGGATAGACAAATGTTTTTTCGCAAGCAGTAGCATCACCTGATCCTTTCTCGTTGCTTCTAGAAGAGGAGGGAGTGTTTTGCGTTGGATGATAGGACTTTTCGGGATTAAAATTAGGCATATTGCAACCAAGAGAAACTTCAATGTAGCAATTATGCCCTTGTAGCTTGCAACCTGGAGCTTGAGGTACAGGATATGGTAAACCTACAAGCCCAGTTATAGATGTGCTAGACCTGGTTAAATGAGCCACAACAGAGTAATACAGAAACAAAATTAGGCTTCACTTTGTTGAGATGTTTCAGGCATGAAGTATCAGAAAAAACCTGTAAATGGTCGTAAACATTTAGGTTTTATAATAAGAAGGCAACACACTAAGATTGGTGCTATTTTAAACATAACGTAACTCGTTAAGAGTTTGAAACCATGTCCTTATTTTAGAAACTCGCTCATTTATATTTAGAGCTTTTAACCCTTCTTTTAACCCTGTACGACCATCACCTTATGTTAAAACATTCTAGGAGGTATCTCCTCTTCATCTACATAGTTAATAAAGTGAGGTTTGACTGTCTGAGATAGCTGATGCAATTTTCATGAAGTGTCTTCTAAAAACGGGTATCTAATTGTAAAGGCGTGCCTTCATATATCTGGCACACCTCAAAATTAGAGCCCTAACAGCGGCATTTAGTTTAGATACTTTTAACCGATTATTCAACAAGAAATTCCCGGGAACAGTTGCATGGTGGAACAGACTGGTAGGTAAACTAGGTCGACGGAGTGCTTTAATCAGAAACAAGAAATCTCAGTTTGAAACTTGAACTTGGAATCGACCCGTCGCCGCCTGATCTCGGCCATTTCGCTATAAATACGGCATGGTAAACATCAAAACAATGATAAGTCGGTTGGGTTATACTGTCGGAGCTGATTTTTAAAACCATGCAACATTGTTCCCGATTGTAAATACAAACAAAGTGCTGACAAGAGGAATAAGAGACAATCTCCCATAACTTACCCAATAAAAACATGCTTCACAAGTTCATTTGAACAGCATCCAGTTACACTGCCACGCATTCCATGAGGAGAGACTATAGCTGCCACATCATCAAGAAAAAAGGAAAAAAAAGAAGTAATTATTATAGTACATGCAATTACTTATAAGTAATACATAACACACGAAAAGGCAGTGAACCCGATGACACATCAGGTAGGTGGAGATAGACTGTAAAGGCCAAACTGGTTCTGTAATTTTACCATGATAATCTATACAAAATAAATAAAAGCCTAGTAGAGATGCAAACTAAAAGCCACGTGACATCTCAGCAAAAAATTGCCAGTCTCGTGTCAAGTCTAAGGTTGTTTTACAAGTGTTCTCAATAAGAAGTTAAGAAATTATCCAATTATCTTTTCACCTTCTATGACTTGATGTTTTAAGGAAGTAAAATCATCGTTCTTCTCTCAATGAAAACAATTAGGAAACTTGCAAGCATATTTGAACTTTTAAACTTAATATATCTTATACTCCCTCCTATTCACTCATTTCCTCCCTCATTCCTTTTTGGGTAAGTCGGGTTTTCTTCCCTCTTTCCTTTTTTGGTAACTTTTGTGTGGTCCAAATTTAATTACATGTGGGGTAGAGTGGAATAGAGTGTTTTGTGTGGTCCAAAATCATTTTCTTAATTCTTGTGCAAAATAGAAGGGGGAAGAAATGAGTGAATAGGAGGGAGTATATATTTTTTTCCATTCCTCTCAACATACTTTTTAAGAAAAGTGTTGAAGTCAATCATTTACCTTTCACTTAATCACTCACCAGCCCTTCCTTCCCACACCCGCCTCCTAGTCTCCTACCCATCACGGCCACCAGTCCACCACCCATCTACAACCCCATACCAATCGTCTTCACCAAAGCCTAACCCACAAAACCACCTGACTACCACTCAATCCACCACCCCAACCCGACCTCAAGTGCTCGACTCCCCACCAAACAGCAGCCACCACTAAAAGCATCACTGTCACTGGACCTACCGCCTATGCAATCGGTGAAATTTCTGACAAATCAAAGAACAAGACCAAAAAAAATAAGGACAAACACTTTGGTGGTGTTGGTTTTTTCCAAAAATCAAGTACAAAATTTTAGATCTGAGATATAAATTTGAAAAACTCAAAATTTTGGAAGAGGGATGGAGTGAGTTTGAGGAGAGATGAAGGGTGAGTATCAAGAATGTAAGCAAAAAATAATAATACTTAATTGGGTTAATTATATTTTTTAACATCTTACTTAAGTTCTATGGTGTTTCCTTTTATTTCACTGGTTTGCTGTTCAAGAATGGTTTCAAACCTTAACTTTAAGAGGCGCAAAGTGTACCGAGGCCAATGACAACTCCAAAAAGCTTTGGGACTGAAGCCTTTGTATTCAATTTAACCAATCCCAGATCATGTTGGGACTAAAATTTTGTTGTGTGCATATACATGATTGGTTCAAAACGATGGCAGGTCATGTAGCAAACTCATCCAACTTCAAAACATACCAACCATAGTATTTAAGTGTATTAACTGCAGAGTATGCAATCATAAATCTGAACAAGAAACAGGAACAAAAAAACATTCCCTATAATCCCTGCAAGGAATGCTTCCCCAGTTTAATCTGTGACAAGAATTGCTAGGACATAAGAGATGTGTACTGGTAGACCAGGAAAATGCAATATTAGATCATCAGTACATAGAATAAAACTAAAAGACAAAAGCAACGACAGTCCTGCAATAGTTGTCAGATTAGAGCATATTATAACCTATGTCACTAGGACTACGCCACAAGTATCTGACACTAGGACTATGCCACAAGTTTATGGGAAAACTGAAGTATTTCTATAGGTGTGAATCTAGGTTCCAACTTCCAACTGCTAAGTATTGAGGAGTCAAAGAGGTGATTACCCGGTGCTGGTATTTATGGGAAAACAAAAAAGTCTGAATCAAACAGTGAAACTTCTTTCACCAAGACAACCTACGAAATGAGCAGTTTAACAAGGACTCAAGGAGTACCAACCAGGAAATCTCTGACCAGTATTATTTGAAGAGAGCCTCATCACTTTTTCAATATCTCCACCAGATAGAGTTCGAACATGCCTGGGAAACGTCAAAAAAAGTATGGTATAATGCACCGTCACACAGTATATATGATGACATTAGCTCTAAGTTGAAAAAAATTACATTCATGTATCGTAAATATGAATATGAATTAAGAAAGGATGGCATCACATACTTTGCTGATAATACAGCATGCACAAAGATAGCATCTTCACTTGCAGCAAAGACAAACTCAATTGTTGGCTGGCCTTTCCTACAAACATAAGAATACCATAGGAATTCAATTGAAATTTTCCTACAAATGTAGCATCCCCGTTTACAAGCATTATGGATCAAATAGTTAACCTTGACCTTTAATTTAATCCAGTGTATATGCAGTGGCATGAAATAAACCCAGCAAACTTGTTTGAAACTTGCAACAAACCTGAATAATTCTTCATTGTGTGAGGACGATCGATACCTTAAAAATACATTTCCGAACCTCACATAAGAGAGTTCCATAAGAGCTCTGCAGTAGAAGAAAAACGTTAGATGTGGATATAAGAGTATCCACTATCCACTAAGAACATTAAAAATAACGGACATTAAGGAAAAAATTTGGCTCTTGACATGAAATGTAGCAAAAATCGAAAGACAGACTGTGAGGATAACAACCTTTCTAGCCGGTTTTTTAGAGCTTGAGATAAAGCAGTTGCAACCTCTTCAGAGTCACCCGGAGACACCCAAAGCCCAGAGGCAATAACTTAAACAAGAAACATTGTAAGGAAATTGTTATGACAGCTGAACCGGTAAAATAAAGCTAATACAAACAACGACATCAGCCCAATGGCTCAAGGTTCCTGACTGTGTTACAGTAAGGGGTAAATTGTATGAAGAGTAGCTTGTGTTACAACGATCCACATATTATAAGAAGCGCAATCAATATCATGAGCCATTCCGCTTTATTTCATTATACTCGATAGTTACAGGATTGTGAATTTTTGGGGGTCCACTAGAGATCAAAATAAAAGCAACCGGCAGCAGTAGAAAAAACAGATAAGGGAGAAGGAAGAAAAAGAAAACATAAGCCAAAAATGGGAGGTACCTCTTAATCCAGAAGCAGCAGTTTGAGCAGTCTCAGGAATGGACAAATATCGGCCAGGAAGAAAAAGCCATAGTTTAATTTTCTCGTCTGTGCACATGAAATGACTAGTAAAGAGCGGGCCAGAAGAAAACAACCTGTATTGTATACAACTAATACAAGGCAGGCAGGGAGGGAGGTTATGCCTTACCAGGGTTGTGTGTCCCTTGAGAAGGATCCCAAGGACCCACAAAAGAGTTGGTCCACGAGCTGAGAAATCCTTCCTTTTGTAACTGAAGATGTGAAGAAAGCACTTGATGCGTAGCAGCATCTCGCTGTCCTGCCCTTGCACTGGCAATCGCGATAATAAGTATTGTTAAGAAGAGCAGGGTAACAACATTTTGAGAAGGACTGCAACATATGTCAAGAGGTAGCGCAAACCTAATGTCGGGCAAAGAGGTTACATCGGAATCGTTAGGGAGAAACTGGAACCATGAAATCTGATGAAGGCCTCCCTGAATGTTGAATCAAGTGGCAAACAATTAAGCACTTTATACTTATATTATACCACTAAGGATTCGCTTGGGATGGGAGCAACTACTACCAAAGTAATAGAGCTAAAAATAAGTAGAAAGGCGAGGAGATTGGTGGTTGGCGATGGTAGTGGAAGGACGAAAGAAGAAGTGACGGGAAACTATTTCCCTGAAATAAGGGTAATGCATTACCCTAGGGTGGCATGTAGATAACTAGTCCCCCTCTATGGAATAACCATTAGACTCTCTTCCTCATTTCCACCTTCCGCCACCACCACCAGTACCTACATTTCCTAGCTCATTTAAGATATATCATCTTAGTAACAATGATGCCCACATCCCAAGCGAGCGATAAGAATGGAAACAAGAAGCAAAATTACAACAAAATGATGATAAACCAGGGAAATAAACATACGATTCGGAAAATATTAGTCCACATCCAGGAAGGAGCAGAATCACACTCTCTCCTTGAGCATACGCAACTTACTGTATTCCGACCTTCAAATATCAGGCAAACCAAATTACATGAGTTCGAGCAATCATACTAATCTTGCTTCCAAACTAACACAGTATAAAACAAGAACGACAAAACGCTAAATCAAACAGAATTCCAGAACACGCCAGTGAAATTCCAGCTTCCAAATCAAACAAAGCAGAGTGCGTAAAGCTTGAGCATTGAATCAATTTAACCTACTTCAATTATCCGTAAATCTCGCTTTTAAATTAACACAACATCAAACTATAATCACAAAACACTAAATCAAACGGAAATTCAAGAACACAAAAGTGAAATTCCAGCTTCCAAACAATCATACAAAGCAAAATGCGCATTGAATCATACTGTAACTACTTAAATTATCCCTAAATTAACACCGCATCAAATTAGAACAACAAAATATCAAATTAAACAGAAATTACACAACACGTAAGTGATTCCAGCTTCTAAACAATCAAACAACACAAATACACAATTTACGTAGAGCTTGAGCATTGAATCATACTTAACTTACTTAAATTATCCCCAAATCATGCTTCTAAATTAACAAAAACATAAACCTAGAACAACAAAATATCAAATTAAACAGAAATTAAAGAACATAAAGGTGAAATTGATGCTCTAGAGCTTACACAAGCGATAACAATGGCGAAAGAGGTGGCAGAAATGGCGGCGATACGGCGGAAATGGCGGCGAAGAGAGAGAAGAGAAGTCACCGTCAAATCGAAGACGAAGGGGCAACGACGAAGATAGCCATGGTGTGTGATGATGTCAAAATTCGAAGAGACGAAGTAAAGGGGGTCGGTCAATTACCGGGTTCTATGCCTGTCAAACGGGTCGAGCGAGTCGGGTTCCATTCCGGTGAATGTTGATTTATATGAGGTTGAGTTTATGTTAGTTTGCATATTTGTCTAACTAAAAAACATCATTGGTCAATTTAATTTTTTTTCTTTTATCTTTTGTTTTATTAGTATAATCAAATAAAATATATAGTTAATATTGTATTTTTGTTTTATATAGTTATAATAAAAGTTAATATTTTAGTACAAGTATTATTTTATAAGGACACTTTAATCATTGTAATGACTTATTGACATTAAATTCATATAAATATATACCATGATCAATGTAAATTGATATTTTTATTACTATGTCAAGTTTTGAATAATCTTTTTTTGTTTAGATAAGTAACATTATCACAAAAAAGTTTGAGACATTTTGAGTCCAATAATTTTGAATCAAGTAATAATACCGGTCAGGAGTCATGACCTTGTAAATAGACTTGTTTGACCATAGTCGATTGCGGCCTAAAACCGAGATCGATTCATAGCTTACTGGGTAAGAGAAAAGCCAAACCTAAGTTACCTAACTCAATCTCACTTCATTTCATTATAGGACTCGAATAGAGGCCAAACGCTCAACTCGTAACCGAAAAGTTGCATGTCAATTCTTTTGCATATCTCATGTAATTCAAGATGGGCCGAAACGAGCCGATAAATTCGCGTCATTTGATCACCTCTACTTAAAACTAACAAAAATTACCCGATATGATTAACCAAACCCAAAAAAACTTGACCTAAGACCCAAAACTAACTCGAGAATTTTGACCTGATAGACCTATTATTACCCATAGACTAAAAAAATTAAGGCCAAATTATGGGTCCTGCTATACGTCGTCGACAATTTACTAATTATCGTCGATAATTAATGTAAATTTCCAAGTTTGCCCTTCATAACATAACTCCATTTCCGTCTCACTAAAATGCAATTTCCGTCTCACTAAAACACAAGTCAATTTCCGTCTCACTAACGTCTCACTAAAATCTTTCAAACAAAAAAAAAGACGGTTTTTCAAAAAAAAAAAAAAAAAGCGGGATTTGTAATTAACAACATGAACGAGAACTTAGCGATTATCGATTACCGCACCAAAAAATTAATCTAAGTCAGAAATGATTTTTTTTTTCAAAAAAAAAAAAAAAAAAAAAAAAATTCCGGACGAAAAACATTTTCGTCCGGACAAAGAAAATTTTCGTCCAGACAAAAATATTTTTCGTCCAGACCCATGTCCAGACGGAAAATATTTTCGTCCAGACCCAGGTCCAGACGAAAAATATTTTCGTCCGGAATTTTTTATTTTTTTTTTTTTAAATTTTTTTTTTTAAATTTTTTTTTTTTTCCGGACGAAAATATTTTTCGTCTGGACGAAAATATTTTCCGTCTGGACGAAAAATTTCTTTGTCCGGACCTTGGTCTGGACGAAAAATTTCTTTGTCCGGACCTTGGTCTGGACGAAATATTTCTTCATCCAGGCCCTTCTTCAACAATTTTTTTTTTTTTTAAAAAAATTATTAATTTCCGTCTTAAATTAGTTTTGGGTGCGTGGATCGATAATTGCTAATTAAAATAAGTTTCAATAAATTAAAAAATTAAAATAAAACGAACTATCCCCGAACGGGGTTTATTAGTAATTATTAATTATTTTTTTACGAAAACAAAACAAGACGGAAAAAATATAAGGGGGGTGTGAGGGAGGGGTAGTTTTGGAAGTTCATTAAAATTGTCAACGATAATTAGTAAATTGTCGACGACCTTTAGCAGGCAGGCAAATTATACCCAACTGGTCCAAAACAACACCATTCAAATTGAACCGACCTAGAGTGGTCTAACCCAAAAACGACGGAAATGTCGTACTTGAAAAAAAAATGTTAAAATATAGAAGGCTTAGAGTGAGCGGTAGATTAGGAAAGTCATTAAAAAATGTCGTGTCGACGATGTTTAGCAAGTTGAAACCCTATGCTAACAAAGACAATAATTATTGACCCAAAAATAACCCGACATAAACCCAACTCGAATAACCCATTTACCAATTGAGCTCTACAGCTACTCAATCTCCACCTTCCACCTTCCAACCCCTCTGATGAAACTGCAATGAATCAAATCAAAACTAAAGAAAAGTGATGTTGAGGCGTTTAAAGCAAGTCCAACTCCATGGGAGAAATATAAGCACACTTTCTTCAAACCAATCTCATCAACTACCATGGTTATTCCTCGGATTAGGCAACCCAGGCCACAAATTCCAAGGCACTCGTCATAATGTCAGTCACTCGCTCGCTCAATTCAACTAGTTATTTACGTTTCATTAAAATACCCGTCACAAAAGAATAAAAACGTACTCCCCGCCCGTGTCTCATTCATTTGTTTACCTTTTTTATTCGTAGTTTGAATTGGATAGTTGTTTTATTTATTTCATGCAGGTTGGTTTTGAAATGATTGATGCGCTTTCGGAAAAGCTGGGGATTTCAGTTACTGATGTACACTGTAAAGCTTTGTTTGGTCAAGGTTCGAGTCTGTCTCGATCATTTGTTTACCTTTTTTTGGTGTTAAGTTTGAGATTATTGTTTTTGGTTGATCAGTGGACTAGATTGTATTTTGTAGGTTAGGAAAGGTAAATAAATGACTCAATAGATGGAAAATAAATAGGTAAACAAATAACTAGGACGGAGGGAGTAATATGCTAGTGGCCGCCTTTGCTGAGGGTAATTTTGAGCAAATGGGTGACTGAGTTGTGAATTACAATGATTCGTAGATTAGAAAAGGTAAACAATTGACCGAAGAGTTGGAATATAAATATGTAAACAAATGACTAGGACGGAGGGAGTAATATGCTAGTGGCCGCCTTTGCTGAGGGTAATTTTGAGCAAATGGGTGACTGGCTTATGAATTACAATGATTTGTAGATTAGAAAAGGTAAACAATTGACTGAAGAGCCGGAATATAAATATGTAAACAAATGACTAGGACGGAAGGAGTAATATGCTAGTGGCCGCCTTTGCTGAGGGTAATTTTGAGCAAATGGGTGACTGACTTGTGAATTACAATGATTCGTAAATTAGAAAAGGTAAACAATTGACTGAAGAGCTGGAATATAAATATGTAAACAAATGACTAGGACGGAAGGAGTAATATGCTAGTGGCCGCCTTTCTTTGAGGGTAATTTTGAGCAAATGGGTGACTGAGTTGTGAATTACATTGATTGGTAGATTAGAAAAGGTAAACAATTGATCAAGAGCCTAATATAAATATGTAAACAAATGACTAGGACGGAGAGAGTAATATGCTAGTGCCCGCCTTTGCTGAGGGTAATTTTGAGCAAATTGGTGACTGAGTTGTGAATTACAATGATTCGTAGATTAGAAAAGGTAAACAATTGACTGAAGAGCCGGAATATAAATATGTAAACAAATGACTAGGACGGAGGGAGTAATATGCTAGTGGCCGCCTTTGCTGAGGGTAATTTTGAGCAAATGGGTGACTGGCTTATGAATTACAATGATTCGTAGATTAGAAAAGGTAAACAATTGATCAAGAGCCTAATATAAATATGTAAACAAATGACTAGGACGGAAGGAGTAATATGCTAGTGGCCGCCTTTGCTGAGGGTAATTTTGAGCAAATGGGTGACTGAGTTGTGAATTACAATGATTCGTAAATTAGAAAAGGTAAACAATTGACTGAAGAGCTGGAATATAAATATGTAAACAAATGACTAGGACGGAAGGAGTAATATGCTAGTGGCCGCCTTTGCTGAGGGTAATTTTGAGCAAATGGGTGACTGAGTTGTGAATTACATTGATTGGTAGATTAGAAAAGGTAAACAATTGACTGAAGAGCCGGAATATAAATATGTAAACAAATGACTAGGACGGAGAGAGTAATATGCTAGTGCCCGCCTTTGCTGAGGGTAATTTTGAGCAAATTGGTGACTGAGTTGTGAATTACAATGATTCATAGATTAGAAAAGGTAAACAATTGACTGAAGAGCCGGAATATAAATATGTAAACAAATGACTAGGACGGAGGGAGTAATATGCTAGTGTCCGCCTTTGCTGAGGGTAATTTTGAGCAAATGGGTGATTGAGCTGTGAATTACAATGATTCGTAGATTAGAAAAGGTAAACAATTGACTGAAGAGCCGGAATATAAATATGTAAACAAATGACTAGGACGGAAGGAGTAATATGCTAGTGGCAGCCTTTGCTGAGGGGTAATTTTGAGCAAATGGGTGACTGAGTTGTGAATTACATTGATTGGTAGATTAGAAAAGGTAAACAATTGACTGAAGAGCCGGAATATAAATATCTAAACAAATGACGGACGGAGGGAGTAATATGCTAGTGGCCGCCCTTTGCTGAGGGTAATTCTGAGCAAATGGGTGACTGACTTATGAATTACAATGATTCATAGATTAGAAAAGGTAAACAAATCTCTGTTACTCAGACACGTGTCGGCGTGTCGGTGTCCGACACGTGTCGGCGTGTCGGACACGGCTATTTGGGGTGAATTTTCCTGTTTTCTGGTTTAAATTGAAGTGTCGAAGTGTCGTGTTGTGTCGGACATCGACACGTGTCTGACACGTGACACGGCAGTTAAGTGAAGTGTCGGAGTAACATAGAAACAAATGACTGAAGAGCGGGAATATAAGTAGGTAAACAAATACTTCAACCAAGATGGGGGAGTATTATGCTAGCGCCCGCCTTGCTGAGCCTAATTTTGTACAATAGCTTTTTATGCAAATGGATGATTGATTGTGAATTAAAAAGATTCGTAGATTAGGGAATGTAAAGAAATGACTGGAGAGCGGAAAGAGTAATATGCTAGTGCAGCAGTGCAGTAGTGCCTACGCTTGATGAGCGTATTTTTGCTGCTTTTTTTAATCGACTGGTAGGATTTTTCTGTTTCTGATACACAGGTTTTGTGGGCGATGTTCCTGTGTTCTTGGCCAAACCTCAGACTTACATGAATTTAAGCGGGGAATCCGTGAGTACTCGTTAAACTATGATTTATTACTTCGTTATAACCTTGATTTCTCTGTAATGCTGGGTGTTATTAGTCATTTAGTTGGATGCTGTTTTTTTTTTTTTTTTATCAAGTCTTGACAATCAACGAACAAAATGCTTCCTGTTGTATTATGAGACTTTTTGGCTTAATGAAATTCGTATGTGAACATGAACTTACGAACTAGCACTCTTGCTGCAGACTGGGCCGTTAGCAGCATATTACAAGCTACCCTTAAATCGGGTCATCGTGGTAATTTGTTATTTGAGCAGTCAATTCCTCTTTCCCTTTGTTTGCCTGGTGCGTTTTAGCTTAAGCGCCTTTTTGGAACAATATGTGCTCCATTTGATGGTTCTTCTCTGCCTGTAGTTCCATGATGACATGGAGTTGCCATGCGGTGTACTTCGCCTACAACCCAAGGGAGGTCATGGCAGTCACAACGGGTATAATTTCTGACTTTTGATTATCAATAATCAATCACCAAAGTATGAATCGACCTAGTATGCCTTCTACAAAAGGCACTGCATGAATTCCATGTCATAGAAACTTCTACGAGCATAATGGATGCCTCTGCTGCGCTTTTATTGTGTTTTTACCTTTACTTGGTCTTCGACCTGTATTTTTATCTCTTTACATCAGGTTTTGTTGGAGAGGATCTTGTAAGGTTTATGCATACCTGTGTAAAATAAATTGGACTGTATGCATGCATTGAATCATTTGCATATCTCTTTATATATGATAAATGTCGGGAATGAGCTATTGAAAGTATCTCATGATATACTGAAGGTAACATCCGCATTGAAGTCGTGCCGACTTTGTAAACACGTTTTCCTCATTTAACGTAGTTGACTCCAGGTTGAAGAGTGTAATTGATCACTTTCGAGGGAATAGAGAATTTGCTCGCCTTAGAATTGGTACGTTGATTTCTAAGTTTTGATCCACGCATTGTGGGACTCTATGAATGCGAACTTACTAGACTTTCATCAGGAATTGGAAGGCCTCCTGGTCAGATGGATCCCAAAGCTTTCTTGCTTCAAAAGTTCAACAATTTGGCGAGAGAACGGGTAAGTGGAGCTTAACTATTTAAGCCACAAGTAGACGCATGTAACTCAGTTTCAAGTTTTAAGCTTTTGCAGTTAAACTTGCAACACTGAGATATGTGGACCTACTTGTGGCTCATGTTTTTAAGATCTGGACCGTAAGTTAATCATCCCGTTAGTGATGCATGATTTATATAGTTCAGCTTTGCCTAAGCAAAGATTAAATAAGTTTTTCGATTTCACCTACTGTTTGGAGTGTCATGATCTCATGAATATTGAGAATATTGAACCTGAGCGAGGCCTGTAGAAATATTTTGGATTACTGCGTTCACGCTTACTGTTTGTAACATCATGACAGCCATGAGCACCCTTTGGATTGATTCAGTAATTAAGCTAAATTTAGTCGAATTTTTTTTTTGTGAATAGCCACTTTAGAAGTACCGAACAGGAAAAAAACGGTTCTGAAAAGAAAAGAAAGTCTTTGCAGACTCTTTTCATCTGATTTATCATTGTTTACGGCTCAAAACTCTGTTTTATCTAATCCCTTATCCTTTTATTATTTATTTGGTTTTCGAGGGTAGATTGATGCTGCTTTGACAGAGGGAGCTGATGTACTGAAGCTGATCCCATCAGAAGGTTTTGCAGAATGTGCAAGACGGTTCAACTCAGAGCAGAAATACAAGCATATACGTCCACCAGACATACTTAGAAGTTGTGAACAATAACCGCAGACCTAAATCTGGCACAAACAGCTTGTAGTCGTAGATGGCAAATAGGACCGAAGAGATTAAGTTAATCTGATAGATGTTCAGTTCTTTTACAATCGCTGTTTCATGGTGTCAATCTTGTAAATTACTCTTATGATGTTGAAAATTACAGTTTTTATTAAGATTGAGGAATGTAATTGATAATTATCTTTTCAGTGAGAAATCCAACTAAATTGCCGAAAATCAGAGCAAGAGATTCACACTTTCTGAACTAGAGACTAGAATGGACTCTACTAAGGCAGCCATCCGCGTAGAGCCCCTGATCAAGTGGAGCATTGGCGGAACCTAAAAAATATTTTGGGATCCCGATGAAAATATTAAAGCTATTTTTCAGGCCTTTAAATCAGACTACGCGTTTTTTTTTTTTTAGTGTCCCGGGACCCCGGAACCTTGTGCATGAATCCGCCGATGAAGTGGAGGAAAAGACTCAAACATGTGGTTCAACTGTGACCACCAAATAAGAAGAACAAAGTATTTAAGTGCTTTGTATAAGGTTTTGGTTTTCAAGTAATAGAGCAGAGATGAGGGCCACAAGCTGGTCACCTACAATGACATTGCCTCTCTCTAAACTAGATGTGCATTTCTATGGCTGCATTTCTAAGACTGCTTTTCCTTCTTCGCCGCCTCGCCTCACTCTTCACAATTCCCTTCTTCCCAATTTCCCATTTTTAATCAAATCACTTTCTGTTAACTCTGACTCCCAACATCGTCTCCCCCTTTCCGCTTCTGCTTCTGCTTCTGTTTCCGCTTCTGTTTCTGCTGGCAGTAATGATGACCGTTCAGCCGTTCAATCTTGGTATTTTTCTCAACTGCGACTGCGACTTTTTTTTCAAGGTAGATTGTCTTATCTTGTAAAATTCATTCCTTCAAGGAAAGCATTTGGAAATGGAAGGGATTTTCGATTAGGTATCAATGCTGTGGAGATACCGGTCCTGCTCTTGTTCTTATTCATGGGTTTGGAGCCAACAGGTTCCCTTTTCTCTCCATTATTAATGAATGAATTTTTAACTACTTCCCGTGTTCTATTGAATTATTTACGTTTTTCAAAATATGCGAGGAGAATGTTGAAAAACGTAAACAATTCAATGAAACAGAGGAAGTATTAAACAAGTAGAATTTGCATGTCAACAGTGATCATTGGAGGAAAAATGTGGGAGCTCTAGGAAAGTCACACAGGGTCTACGCCATCGATCTCATTGGCTATGGTTACTCCGATAAACCCAATCCTCGAGATTTTGGCGATACTCCTTTCTATACCTTCCCTACTTGGGCTTCTCAGCTCAATGACTTCTGCCAGGAGGTAGTTCAAGACAAGGCCTTCTTCATCTGCAATTCTATTGGAGGTTCATAAACCCTAATCCTACAGTACTGCTCTCGGCTTTTCTTTCTTTCTCGCTCATCTGCGAATCTGCAATTGCAGGACTTGTCGGACTTGAGGCGGCCGTTATGGAGCCACAGATTTGCAGGGGACTTCTACTACTAAACATATCTCTTAGAATGCTTCACATTAAGAAACAGCCTGCACTTGCGAGACCTCTGATTAAGTCTTTTCAGAGCCTACTGCGGTAATGGCTCTTATTCTCTACGACTAGTCGACTACTTCTCCATTGCTTGCCTTTTGATTTAACCTGAAAACTCCGGATTTAAAATGCTTGATGATAGGGATACTGTTCTAGGCAAATACTTCTTCAAAACAGTAGCTACCACTCAATCTGTCAGAAACATTCTTTGTCAGGTAACTACTTTCCTGCTAAATGCTTCGTGCGTGAAAAATGGAAATCAATCTGTAACTCTAAAAAGGCTGACAAACAGTTGTTCTTCCAGTGTTATAATGATACGTCTCAGGTGACAGACGAACTAGTCGAGAAAATCCTTCTTCCGGGGCTTCAGCCTGGTGCTGTGGACGTGTTTCTTGAGTTCATTTGCTACTCTGATGGCCCTCTTCCTGAGGAACTATTGCCTCAGGTTAAGGTCAGGTTTGCTTCCATAATGCTTTTTACGAAAATTCCCCCTGTAACCTCTCTACGAGTCCCAGGTTGGGACGACATGAGGCATGAAGTCGAACAAGTTGTTTCAGATAGTTGCTTCTGCTGATTGCAGTGCCCAGTATTGATAGCTTGGGGTGATAAAGATCCATGGGAGCCCATTGAGCTTGGAAAAGCTTACGGAAACTTTGAAACCGTTGAAGAATTTGTCGTCCTGCCTGATGTTGGTCACTGCCCTCAGGTAATCATCAATCTCTCCATCTGTCGAATACATGTATTTGCATTCTACAGTTTAAGTAGGCGATGATGATGATGATGATATTGCAGGATGAGGCACCGCAACTGGTTAACCCTCTGGTGGAGTCATTCGTGGCACGTCACTCTACTAGCAGAGCTGAATCCTCACTATAAATGCCTTCAGACGATAAGATCTCCCAAATTGATGTAATGCTCAACGATGATCTGCATTCCAAAAGACGATCTGTCTGGCAAATTACATACAACGTGCGTACATGCTCAAGAAAATGTACGTCCAGTGATCATCCGACTTGGTCTGTCCACAGGAAACTTTCAGAAAAAATTTCGCCTCACTGAACAAACCGGGTGGGAACTTTTTGTGTATAATGATATACTTGTATTCTTGTCGATCACAAACAAATTATATTTGGGAAAACTTTTATATCAAGCATCGTCCACAGGAAACTCCTGCAAAGACTATGCATGCTATTAACTGAATATTCGCAATAAAAATGATTGATAACAATGTCAGCACAGCTCGAAAAAAATGAATGCATACAGATGAAGGAAAGTAAGTACAGTGCGCAAAGAATACCATACCATACTGGAGAACAATACAATTTGTGTTCACTATAAGATAACAAAGGTAAAATGAGCTTATACGCGAAGTCGCGAACTGTCATACGCGAATCTAAACAAACATCTTAAAAAATAAACAAATGTTTCTTTGACCTGATCAACATGTATTGATTCCATCTTTGCAGTCGCTGGTCAAGTTATAGAACGTCTCCACCCGCGTCTTTCCCCTGATAAAAACTTCTGTATCTACCTCAACCCTCATGTAACCATCAAAATCAACAGGGTGGCCGCCATTTAAAGCTGTAGTCTCGTTGTACCAGTCGCTCGTGTTTCCCCACAGTTCCTTATAATCATCGAGCAAATGCACATGGTAGTGTGACCTTAGTTTATCAAAGTAGTTATAGAAAGGCTCGTTGGTGGCAATGTATAGATTCCTCCAAGGCTGGAGTGCTGCTTGTAGTTTCGTAACAAGAGCTTCTGGAGATGTGTCTGCATCTAAATGGGGCCACAGTTGCGTGTTCTGAGCCTTCTCTCCTCGAACCACATGAACTGCATCGAAATCCCAATCCATCCTTCCACTGATTTCAGAGACTATATTCATCAGCCTCTTTGATTTCCAGAGTGCATGCCACGGCCTCTGAATGTTTTTGCCAGCTTGGCCTTCACACACCCTATACCAATAATTGTCCGGTTCTGGAGCATCGAACTGCCTCCATAAAATGGTGCTCTTGTCTTTCTTCAACTGCATGGGGGTGGTCTTATAGCTGGTCACTTTTCTCGTAGGAACTTTCCTCTTACGGGTTCTCTCCCATCTTCTCCAATCCCTGAGAAATTCTCGCTCCTCGACAATGGAAGCATCCTCTTTCAGATGCTCAAAGTCGAAATAGAACCTAAAATCCTTGCCCTCCTCATCCTTTCCGCTAGGATTATATTGCGCAGCCAGGCAAACACTCAAGTCCATGACAAAAGTTCGATTCAAGAACTGAGCTTCCCCGAGCGCACACAACAAACTCCACATATAATGATTCATCCCTTTACAATAATCCCCTCCTCGTGAATAATACAAGTACCTGCCTTTCCTAAAGGCAGCATCAGAGCTGATAATAGGTATCGTGTCATTAATGTCACTGTCACGCACAGGAGCAGCAATCCTAGGATTGCGTCCAGCACCAGGACGAGGTCTAGGCCGTCTAGCATTAACCCCGGAATGCCACCCACTAGCACCAATCACCTTATAAGCACAATCATCCCCAACCCCAATCCTAAACCTTCTAAAATCGCGATACTTTCTCCAAGATTTCTCCTTCTTGTTCCGAAACTTCCAAGCAACATCACATTGATTAGGCTTCGACCCATTCACAGGAGTACTATATTCCAAGAACACAATGTACTTGAAAAACTTAAGATTAAACCGCTCAATCGCAAACACAACACGAGGATCCGAGCAATTAACAACCGTAAGCTCTTCTGCACAAACAGCCTCACTAAGAGTAGCATTAAGGGTAAGATTCTTTTCAGAGATCTCAATGCCTGCCTCAGTAATCGGGTTTGAGACAGGGGCAGTAGCAGAAGACAGATTAAAATCCTCACCGGTTTTAAGAACCGACGAATCGTCTTTAAAAGTGGGTCCCTCAGTCTGAGTAAACAATTTAGTAAGGGCTGGAGCTGACTGCAGCCATGGATCTGGAGGTTGGTATGTAATTGCAATCACAGTAATAATCAACACACCAAACACAAATGCTGAAAAACACAAATTACTAATTTGCTTGATTATATTTTGCCCAATTGGTTCTGCTGTATTAACTGGTTCTTTCATTTCCTGGGGTGTAAATTCTAAATTCTAGGGTTGTTCAGCAATCAATCTGAAGAACAAATACCAGAAAATTAAACCCTTTTCCCCCAATTGAATCAGGAATTCAAGAACTACCACAAAATCAAAGCAAAATTGGGGATTTAGAACAACGTTCTAGGGTTGTTCAGCAACCAATCTGAAGAACAAAAACAAGAAAAACAAACCCTTTTCCAAAATTAAACTAGGGTTTCAAGAACTAATACAAAATCAAAACAAAATTGGGAATTCAAAACAAAGATTGGATCTTTAATTTGGTGGGGATTTAGAACAAATTTCTAGGGTTGTTGAGCAATCAATCTGAAGAAAAAATACAAGAAAAACAAACCCTTTTCACCAATTAAACTAGGGATTCAAGAACTAGAACTAAATCAAAGTAAAACTGGGGATTTAACAGAAAGATTGGATCTTTTAGAAGAGGGAAATTGATGAAATTGATTGAAGATGGGAAAATGGGAGATGGGTTAGAATCAAAATCGAACCTTTGCAATGAAGTTGATTGGGATTGAAGAAAGAAAGAGAGGAAAACAGCACAGAAGATGATGCAATGAACTTCAGTCCTTGAGTATACTGTTGGTCTTTCACTGTCAACTGAACAAACACATTTTAACCACCGACGATCTACTCTTGTGTCTTTCAAGTCTTACGGTCCACCCAATGTTTTATCTAGTGCCGATTTTTTGTCTCATTTTCGTGTTTTGTTGACCTTTTATTACGAAGTACTATATCGGTTTAAGTTAAGATGTTACTTATGTGATCGTGTGAATTATATTAGACTAAAAAAGACGAGATATAAAAATTGATAGATGTTCTACTCATCATTTCATTACCTGATCGTATATTTTCAAAATAATATTAGTAATAATGTGTATAATAAACCTTTTAAAAATTTTATTAACATTGTTTATTAATTTTCGTGATGTTAAGTCATATACTCCGGAGTTCATAGTCCATACTTGTGAATTTGTAATGTTTAAATCATTACTTCATATTAATAATGAATTTAATATTGTTAAACTGACGATACCGATTTAATGTGAATTCAGTTTTCTTAATTTACTATCGTGTCAAGCGGTCCGTCATCAAATCAAGTTAAGTGATAGATTAACAAATTGATTTTTCCATTAGGAACCTTAATAAAGTTTCTCAACCAAATGAACTAACTATTAACAATAATATTTAAATATAGTAAATATATTAGATATTATTATCATATGTAAATATAGGTAACTTTTCTCTCAAGCATATAATCTTTGTATACCTTCCTAACTTAGCTTACAACTCTCCCTATAAATACATGTATACCCTAACATTCATTTATACAGTCAATACAACATTCATTCAACCTTGTATCTCACATCTTATATGGTATCTACGAGTTCAAATCGATCCGCCAAACACTTCCTCAAACCCCGCCGTTCCACCTTCAAACGACAAACACCAATCACCTTCAAACCCTCGTCCTCGACAACGACCAACAACAACCAAGACACCATCGTCAACAATCCTCACGATATCGCCGCGCCTCTCACCTCGCCGAACCTAACTCACTGTGTCAAATTGACACCAACAAATTACACCACCTGGTTTTTTCAACTCACCAATATCTTCTTTGGTTTCAGTTTGCTCGGATTCCTTGATGGATCCAACCCCGCTCCATCACCAACCATAGTCGGTGATGACAAAACCGAGAAACCCAACCCCTCCTATTTTTCGTGGCTTAAACAAGATGGGTTGATTTTAGGGGCCCTTATGGGCATTCTATCGTCAACCGTCCAAGCCCTCATAATCCATGCTAAAACCTCTAAAGAAGCATGGGATATTTTAGCGCAAACCCCTCGCGTGCGCATATTATGCAATTGAAAGACCGCTTAGACTCGATTGTAAAAACCTCTAATCAATCTATAACCGAATACATGAACACCATAAAATCATGTATCGGCCAACTCGCATTAATGGGTAAAATAATCGACCCCGAAGATATTATTTCAAAAGTTCTTAAAGGTTTAGACTATAAAACTTTTAAACCCGTTATCGACACGGTTATAGCACATGACAACCCAATTACGTTTGAGGCACTACATGAAAAATTGCTTCAACACGAACTTTTAATAAAACAACAACAACCCGACACCGATATTTACAATCCCACCGCCAATGCTGCATATCGCCCCAACTACTACAACAACCAGCGTCAACCCAACTACAATAACAACCGCTATCAATCCAACACCGCCGCCAACAACACCCGCCAACCCTCTGCCCAGTACAGCCCTAACCCGAACACGCGTCCCTTTAAAGGGCGTTGTTAATGGTGTCGTCAAGTGGGCCATGTCATAGCTGATTGTCCTCTCTTCCGCAAACTCTTTCCCACCATTGTTTTCCCTGAACCCCCGACCCGTCAACACCAGCAACCTCAGGCGCATTCGGCCACCACTTCTGCCGCTACTGTACCGCCACCCAACCACCAGTACCTCCTTGACAGTGGGGCCTACAACCACGTCACTCATGATCTTGACACATTGGCCTTTCACTCTCCCTATTTCGGTCAAGATGACCTTATTATTGGTGATGGTTCGGGTCTCGACATCGCTAATATAGGTAAATTTCAATTATCGACTCTTCAATTCAATAATGTTTTACATGTTCCTAAAATATCTAGAAACATTGTAACCAAAAAAAAAAATATCTAGAAACATTATATCAATCTCTCAACTTTGTAAAGACAATAATGTCAATGTTATTTTCTCATCTAATTTTTTTGCTGTTAAGGACAAATTGACGGGATCGACGATACTCCAGGGCCAAGCTAAAGATGGAATTTACGAGTTGAGCCCATCGTCTCCAACCGCAAATTTAATTAAGAAAGGCTCATCTCCTATTTCATGGCATCATAAATTAGGCCATCCTACTTTTGATGTAATGAAAACTATCAATAAAAGTCTACCATTTAGTTTATCCGATTTTTCGTCTTGTGATTCTTGCAATATTAGCAAAAGTACTAAATTACCATTTGCGATATCCTCATTTCAAACAACCGCTCCACTCGAATTAATTTATTCGGACCTTTGGACTAGTCCCGTTCTTTCATATGACCATTATAAATACTATGTGATATTTGTTGACCACTTTAGTAAATATACTTGCCTATTTCCTTTAAAGCAAAAATCTGACACAACCAAAGTCTTCCTTCGATTTAAAGCACTTGTTGAGAAATACTTTCAAAAACCAACTGTTCAATTCTTTTCCGATAATGGTGGTGAATTTAAAAAGCTTACCCATGATTTATTAGACAATGGAATTAGTCACTTTACTTCTCCTCCGCATACTCCCGAACATAATGGATATGCCGAAAGGAGACACCATCACATTGTTGAAACGGGCTTAGCCCTACTCGCTCACGCCAAAATGCCGACCACTCTTTGGCCATTTGCCTTCAATACCGCTACTTATCTTATTAATCGTCTTCCAACCCGAACATTACAAGGTCAAACACCGTATTTCAAACTACATAATAAACCTCCTAATTATACAAAACTACATAACTTTGGATGCCTATGCTATTCTTGGCTTCGACCCTATACAAGACACAAGCTAGAATATCGATCCATTCCATGCATTTTCGTTGGCTACTCATCTACTCAAAGTGCTTTTCATTGCTTTGAACCAAAAACAAACCGTATTTACACTTCACGACATGTTAAATTCGTTGAAGACAATTTTCCTTATGCTCAATTACTTGCTCCTGACCCACCTGCTAATAACAACACCGATCCGAACGACTGGTGCTCGCTCATCATAGCCATTGTACAACCTGCTCCTTCACCCGTGTCGCCCCCACTCCACCACTTCAGCCTCGGCCACGCCCTCCCATAACCCAGGTCTACCACCGTCGCCCTCCTCCCATCAATCCAGCCCCCTCCACCACCTCTGCCAGCCCCACACAACCTGCCACCGAACCTCGCCCACCACATGTCACACCTTCCCCTGCCTCCCCTGCCACCCCGCACACCCCTGCCTCTGCCACACCGCCCCCTCCTCCTCCACCACCACCTCCCCCAACTCGAACAGTTGTCACTCGATTAGACAACAATATTCGAAAACCCAATCCCAAGTATGTCAAGAACAACTCTAAATATGCCAATCTCGCTCATGCTTCCGCGTCACCCAATGCTCTTCCCAAAACCGTCAAACAAGCGCTTATATTACCTCAATGGAGGACCGCAATGCAGGAGGAATTTCATGCTCTCGAGAAAAATCAAACCCGGACCTTGGTTCCGCGTAACCCATCTCAAAATGTCATAGGTTGCAAATGGGTCTATCGAATTAAATATAATCCCGATGGCTCCCTAAAACAACACAAAGCTCGCTTGGTAGCAAAAGGATTTCATCAAAGACCCGGTATTGAATACACGGAAACTTTCAGTCCTGTTGTCAAACCAACCACCGTTCGCCTTATTTTATCTCTAGCTGTTAACAATTCATGTACTTTAAGACAACTCGATGTAAATAATGCATTTCTCCAAGGGACTTTAAATGACAATGTTTTTATGAGTCAACCACAAGGCTTTGATGACACCTCTAAACCGGATTTTGTGTGTAAACTAAACAAAGCCATTTATGGTCTAAAACAAGCTCCTCGAGCCTGGTACACGGAGCTCAAAACCTTTCTACTTACTTATGGATTTAAACAATCAATTTCCGATTCGTCCTTATTTATTTATACAGCCAAAACAACTCGCATATTTATGCTAGTCTATGTCGATGATATTATTATTACCGGTCCAAAGCTCATTTACAGTGCTTTATTGACAATCTATCTAAACGTTTCTCCCTAAAAGATCTAGGACCACTTTCTTACTTCCTTGGTATTGAAGTCACACCGAATACTAATGGTCTTCATTTAAATCAGTCCAAATACGTACATGACCTATTAACAAAATACAAAATGGACAATGCAAAACCAATTACTACTCCTATGTCGCCCGACACACACCTCACTTGGGAAGACAATAAACCCATTCATAATCACCCCGACTATCGTGCCATAGTTGGAAGTTTACAATCTCTCTCTCTTACCAGACCTGACATTGCTTTTACTGTTAATCGGTTAGCTCAATTTCTCCATCGTCCTACCGATACTCACTGGTCTGCTCTAAAACGTCTCCTTCGTTATCTTCAAGGGACTCAACACCATGGCATACAACTATATTCCAACAACCCGCTATGTCTCCATGCCTTATGTGATGCAGACTTTGCCGGAGACAAAGACAATTACATTTCGACAACTGGATATATTCTCTATCTCGGACGTAATCCTATTACATGGTCCTCCAAAAAGCAAGGTGGCCTAGCCCTATCTACCACGGAGGCCGAATTTCGCGCAGTCGCTTCCGTCACAACTGAGTTACTCTGGCTTCAGAATCTTCTCACTGAGCTTAACTTCCATGTCACGAAACCGCCAGCTATTTACTGCAACAACATGTCCGCTACAATGTACGCCAAAAATCCAGTCTTTCATTCCAGGATGAAGCACATGGCCTTATCATTTCACTTTGTTCGAGAACAACTTCATCAAGGCTCTCTTCGAATTCAGCACATTGCCAGTACAGATCAACTAGCTGACGCTCTCACCAAACCCCTACACAAGCAACGATTCTTTATCCTACGAGACAAGATTGGTCTACTTTCTCCGTCGTCCATCTTGCTGGGGCGTATTAACAATAATATTTAAATATAGTAAATATATTAGATATTATTATATCATATGTAAATATAGGTAGCTTTTCTCTCAAGCATATAATCTTTGTATACCTTCCTAACTTAGCTTACAACTCTCCCTATAAATACATGTATACCCTAACATTCATTTATACAGTCAATACAACATTCATTCAACCTTGTATCTCACATCTTATACTAACTCGCTTAAACAATGATCATTTCCAATGTGTTTATTGGGTTACAGGTTTTACATTAACATTATAGATAGACGATTTCACCTGATAATTGTCGATTAAAGAAAAATGAGGATACATTTTATTTTATTTAAATATTCTTGTAAAATAGCAAGTCTATTTTCATGAATAATACATTTTCTATAGCTTTATTGATACATAAACATAAGAATTGTACATCAAACATGACCATGATTATAGTCATGAAAATGGAGATGCTTGGATATGAAGGAGGACAACAATTTGGAAGCAGCAAAGCAAACCAAGGCAGCGGCGAACACAAGACTTTTCTTCTTAACAAGCGCAACAACTCCGATTAGAGCAAAAGACGATATCTGTAGCACAGTTTTTGCCAGTTTGAGTCCCTTATACGCCTTACTACAGCTCGTACACTTCACGACATGACTCCAGTACCTGTCGAATAACATGTCCCTGCGTGGTGTAGGCGGTAGTTCTGTTGCCACGTATTTGTTTCCCCAGTCGACGACTCCTCCAGCGTACTTGTCTAGCCACTTTCGGAATGCAACTACCATTGCATCTGCATTTGTTGGCATGTAGTACCCTTTCTGCCATTTTCCTCCCTTTTCCATTAGCCTCCGCTCCTGCACCAGACCAAACCCGTATTCTGTCAATATCTCATTCAACATAGCATTCATCTGATTCTTGCACATTTATTAGCTAACTAGTTTAGATTCCGTGCAATATATACACGGTATTTATAAAATTTTACTTTTTAGTGTCTCTGTATTATTTATGGAGTTTAAATTGACAATTCACTAATTTTTTATATTTCTCATCACTGTATTTTGATTTGAGCAATAAAAATTAAAATTGTAAAAAGTCATGAAATGAATATTTTAATAAAAAATTTCTTTTTACCGAGAAATTAATGATATTATTTTTAGTATATTTACTATTAACATTTTTTGTGCAACTTCTAATCAATAAAAGTTAATGAATTTTTCATTAAAAAAAATGTATACAGTCTTTTTTATCATATAATAATGAAGATAAATTTATGCAGAATGTAAAATAATATAGAATGTTTTAAATATTAAATTTATTAAAAGACTGTGCCATTAATCACCTAGCATATTTAATATATGCTAAGGAAATATGGTTTAGGCGAGAAAAGTGAGAGTTTCACCTATTCTTTTAGTAAATAGAGGATTACCTCGACGTGCAGTAGCTTCAAGTCGGAATCCAGTACCAGATTGTGGTATACATGAAAAACCCATCTTGGGATTATATTATCAAGCCATTGCATGAAATTCCTTGGGAATATCAAGATTGCTCTACTTTTTCCGGGACTCACTGGAATACAGATAAATATCAAAAGCCGTCTTTCCTGCTCCTTCTTCTGCGCATCCTTATCAGTTGTTATTGATCCTGATGCATCTTCACTGTCTGCAAACTTGTTGGCAGCCATATAAAAGACACAGGGAGGCATAAACTTGTTGTAGCCTCCTGGTTGATTACCTGAAAACCCGTTTTTCTCAATTTTTTCGACACTGAAGTCAAGAGGTCTCCCACCCTCTCTGTCAAAATCAGGCCTGCATCCAATTTCATATATTCTTATTCTGAACTCCAAAACTGCATCGCGATATCAAAAGACAACGACGATAGATTAATGTGTACCTGGTTTTATCAGTGGGCATTGGTGGCATGAGTCCATAATGTGCATAATGAACATGAGCAGGATCCATTATATTTTCGACCAAAACCTCGTAACCATAAGGTAAATCCCTAATTCCCATGGACCTAGTATAGTTAGGATCATCGAGTTCAGGGATATAAGGAGGTTGTTTCTTGGTTGCTATGTCTCGGTATTTGGGATCGCTGTTAGGCCAGACCCAGAGAATGTCATTCTGGACTGTGCATGGATAGGAAGCTACACACGCTTTCTTGGACGTGTGAACCTGTAAATTACAATTAACGAATTAAACACTGTCTGATGTATGTAATCTTACAGAAAGCCAAGACGGTTTGCAGATGACTCAAAATAAAATCTACATGCTTTATTAGATGTATCACCATGTATGAACCTGTAAATTACAATTGACGAATTAAACACGGTCTGATGTATGTAATCTTATAGAAAGACAATTTGCAGACGATTCAAAATAAAATCGACATGCTTTATTAGATGTATCACCATGTATGAACCTGTAAATTACAGTTAATGAACTAAACACCGTCTGATTTTATGTAACCTTAGAGACAGACGGTTTGCAGACGACTCAAAATAAAATATGAACCTGTAAATTACAATTGACGAATTAAACACGGTCTGATGTATGTAACATTGTAACCTTACAGAAAGACGGTTTGTAGACGACTCAAAATAAAATCTGAATGCTTTATTAGATGTATCAGTGTATCACCGTGTATGAATCTGTAAATTACAGTTAATGAACTAAACACTACCGTCTGATTTTATGTAACCTTACAGAAAGACGGTTTGCAGACGACTAAAAATAAAATATCAACCATTAATGAATTAAACACGGTCTGATGTAAGTAACCTTATAGAAGACGGTTTGCAGACGACTCAAAATAAAATATGAACCTGTAAATTACAGTTACTGAATTAAACACGGTCTGATGTATGTAACCCTATAGAAAGACGGTTTGCACTTTGTAGACGACTAAAAATAAAATATGAACCTGTAAATTACAATTAATGAATTAATCACGGTCTAATGAAAGTAACCTCACAAAAGACGGTTTGCAGACGACTAAAAATAAAATATGAACCTGTAAATTGCAATTAATAAATTAAACACGGTCGGATGTATATCACCTTACAGAAAGAAGGTTTGCAGACGACTAAAAATAAAATATGAACCTGTAAATTGCGATTAGTGAATTAAACACGGTCTGAATGTCTGATGTATGTAACCTTTCAGAAAGACGGTTTGCAGACGACTCAAAATAAAATCTACACTGTGAATCATATAGTTCAGAGTAAAAGAAAACGCAACCAGTTTAATGACAGGATACGATATACATACCGGACTGGCATCAAGAGGAGCTTGAGGAATGAGCTTACAGCTACCAGAACCATTAAAACACCAGCCATGATAAACACACTGCAACCTCCCCCATTTAT
This sequence comes from Silene latifolia, assembly GCF_048544455.1. Taxonomy (NCBI): domain Eukaryota; kingdom Viridiplantae; phylum Streptophyta; class Magnoliopsida; order Caryophyllales; family Caryophyllaceae; genus Silene; species Silene latifolia. The sequence goes on along the minus strand of NC_133537.1, from coordinate 341,671,008 downwards.
CGATCCTTCCTTCCGACAAAGGCGCCAAGCGATGTGGACAACTATCCTCGAAAACTCTCCACTGTTCCTCATTACTGTCCCACCAAACCACCAATTCCATCCCCATAATCGTCATCCCGTGTGGGACCTTCTTGTCCAGGTCACACACCGGTGCTACCGCGTACCACTCCGAATACCAGTCGAATTTTTCGTCTTCTACTGTATTATCTTCTGCTGTTACTGCACTTTTCTCATACACTTCTTCAGTAACTGTCTTTGTTGCTGTTACTGAATTGTTAGTGCAGGAAAGCCTGAATTTTCGAGTTGGTGATAATGATAATGATGGACGGTGGAGATTGAAAGATTGTTTTTGGAAATGAGTCGGGTCGAGTCGAGTACGGATAGTAGCCATACTAATGGTAGTAGTAGTAGTAGCCATGGCTTTGAGTTTTTTTGATTTGCTTAGTATTATTAACTTCACTTCAGTTTTTGTTCTATTTATACAATGTTTTTAATTAGGGCTGTCGGTGACAGCCTGACGGGGACATCTGATAAAATTGGCACGATACCTAGGAGTATAGGACTATTCTTTGTTGTTATAGTGCAATTATCGAATAGATTTAGCGGTGCGGAAAAAAAAATTAACCAAATAATGAAGAGATTAAGTTGTTTAAGTACCGGTCATTCGAGATCCGTCGTGTTGTTAATTGTTGTTGTTTTTTTTTAATTTAGTTGAAGTTGAGAGGAAATTTTTTAGAGAGAGAAAATGTTGGATGAGTGGAAGGGCAGTTATCGTCTTTTTTTTTAAAAACGTCGTCGATATTTACTAAAACGTCGTCGATATACTCTTAAGGCATCCGTCATAAAATTAAAATGGGTCAAATACAGTAGTATCCTTGTTAATTAATGTGTTGAATCTAATAGTTGTCGCTTCAAATTACTATCACGATTCACGGGATTCTCGTTAACTTTTGTAATTTGAATCCGAAATCTGTAACTCCTGCCCGCTAGTCGGTTTTTCATGTTTATTCTTTACGTTTTATTTATCTTTCTCGCTTCTATTGTAACACTATTTTTGTTTTATCTATATTATTTAATCTGTTTTAAGTTTAAGAGAGATATTTTCGCGGCTTGGTCAATACTTCAACAAGTAAGACTTCATCTTCAGTCTTTAGTCTTAAGCCATGTTTACTGATCAAAGAAGTTGAATTTTCAGAGTTGATTTTTTTTTTTATTTTTTAACAAAGAAATTCAAAATTGGCAGATTTGTTTAGTGTACTATTCAAATAGTTCGCCTGTTTTCAGTGGTCATTAATGCTGAAACACAAATTCTTATGTCACTTGGGCACTTTTCATCTGAAATTTTAGACGGATAAATGTGATTATTTTATGGTTGAATGTAACCACAATAATACAAATAGTGTTATAATTTATGATAACTCTTTTTTTTTAATAATGGTCACATGTGATTGTGTCGAGTGTTGTGTCTCAATGGCCCGTCTAAAGCTGGCCTGCCGAGTGTTCCATTTATTGGCTCAATGGCCCGTCTAAAGCTGTGTTACCCTAACTCTCCGAAACGGGTGTTGTGTTTGAAATGTGTCGAGTGTCGGATACAACTATTTTGTGCGAATTTTTCAATTTTTTTGTCTAAAATGAAGTATCAAAGTATCGTGTCGGTACCAGACAAGTACGTGTCGTATACACGACGCGGCAGCTAAGTGAAGTGTCGGACTAACATACTCCGTAGGTCTAAAGTAAGAGAAACTGATGCTGAAAACAATGTGTGATTACTGATTAGGGGTGAAGAAGCACATTTATGAGGGCATTGAATATAAGTAGTGTACTAGACTACAAGTCAATGTTTCAACTTTCAATTGTGGTTGGCTGCTGTATTTTATTTACAATAAGGACGTCATCGGACGGTTATGCTTTTATTTATGTTTTATTTGCAAATTCATCCCGTATTATTGGTTAAGGCAGATATCACAAATACTATCCTCCAATCAGTTGTATAATAGCATTATACAACCGCCTCAAAGTTGTTGAACTCCTACACAAAGTTGTTGAGTTATTTTACAAGTTATTGAGCTATTTTACAAAGTTATTGAGTTTAATAATTATTATGTTAAGCTCAATAACTTTGTACCATAACTCGATAATTTTGTTAATAAAGCTCGACAACTTTGTAATAAAGTTCAACTACATTGAATAAGTTGTATATACAACCAGTTGTATAATACATTAAGTGGGCAGATATCTCTATCTTAAACGAGAATTTCTAATAAATATAAAAACACCTTTCTTAAATCCAAATCAATTGGTCTATTTACTAATCTAATTCAACACTATCTTTTAACTCTACTCTACTTTGATGACTTAGACGATGGTAATGCTTGATAGAGATTTTATAATTCATAATTCAGGCATTTGTATTAATCGAATTCAATGGTCGTAAATTGTTTTTTTTGGTATAAATCAAAGTGTCCATCGTCGATAACAGTGTACATTTTCCTCGTCGTGACTCGTGAGTGCTCTCACGAAAAGGTAAACGGCAAGTCAAATAATTTGCTCCATTCATGATTAAGGTCTAAGGGATAAGGTTAGCAAACATCACACCAAATTCATTTGATTAACGGTCGTACATTGTAATGGGCCTAATGACACTATTGAATTAGTTAATTCATTAAATTAGTCAATGTACTCGTACTAGTCTTCATGCTTGAATTTGTCAATTTGCGTATCCTATCATTAATGTCAAACTCCGTGAGCTCATCTCCATTTTTAAAGATATAGAGATAGAGATAAGATAACAAGATTGATGAACTATTATGTGATTAAACAAGGAAAAATTATTACTATTTATTTGTAGCTCACCAGCCAGTCAGTCACCATTAGTTTGACTCAATAAATGTCGGTTAGACTAGCCGTTAAAGTTATGATGGGCGGTAGTACGATACTCATCACCTGGGTTCAAACCTCATTACTCCGCTAGCATTATATTCGCTCTTGTGACTCATTTAAAAAAAAAAAAAATAATAATTTAACTTAGAGTTGGTCCTTCTCTTCCTAGTCCATTAAACCTCCCGTACTAGTAAAATAAGTGGATCCAAATTATACATTTCATAAAGTTAATAAAGATACGATCCGCTAACATGTTTTTCTATGGAATGACAACATACAAAAAAAAAAAATGTTAGTACAATCCTTATATATCCAGCTCCAACCCGCATTAAACTATGGCTCCGTTTGGTAAGATATTTCATGTACCTGATTTGGTCAAAGTAGCTTATTTGACCAAAATTTCAGGTACCTTATTTTTTTTTTTTTTGTAAGCGTTTGACAAGTAGCTTATTTAACCAAATAAGTTAACTGAAATGAAATGTTATCTCGAGTAGCATTTGAGATTTCAGGTACTTAATTTGATTTAATTTTCTATTTTTACCCCATAAATTTATACTATTAAATAATTATCATATTCTTTTACGTCATTTCATCAAAATCAGTTACCTTTTCAGTTAGTTTGTCAAACATTTCTTTATATAATCAACTACCTTATCAGTTCCGAATTTTCAACTACCTTATCAGTCACCTTTTCAGGTTTCAGTTAAGTTTTCAGATAACTTTTCAAATTTCAGCCACTTTTTCAGTTAATTTTACCAAACAGAGCCTAAATAACATCTAATTTAATTTTAAGATTTTAAATTCAAAACAAACTGAATAAGCCCATCATAACATAAGTATATATCAACGTCAATGGTTTGGTTCTATGAATGATAGTGGGCTAAAAATGACACACATATAGGCCCATCTTCAAACACAATCCCAACTCTCTTTAACACACACATCCCTCCTTCCCTCCCTGGTCGGTAGGTAAACTTACAAAACTAGCCTGATCCGATTGACCTAATCAGGGGCGAAGCCACCTAGTAGTAAGGGGTGGAGGTCGCTACCCCAAACTTTAAAAAAATGGTTTAAAAGACGGATTTTTTCTACCCCAGAAATTAATCTTGGCTTCGCCCCTGGACCTAACTCAAAAAGATTGATCCGAAAACTAAAAATTGTGATCTACAACTCTGAATGTGACCTCACAATCTAAATTGACCCAAGTTGACTCAAACATGACATGAGTTTTGTTGACCAGTATGGCGGTAATTACCCATCCGAAATGACCTGATCAGAAACCACTCAATCCGAAAAAGGCCCGACAAAACAATACTCTAATTGAACTAAGGCAGTGTTTGGATATACGGAATTGATTTCATTTCCATGATTTCAATTGTAGAAATTGAAATGTTTGAATTCAATTCCAAATCCAAAATTACGTTTGGGAAACCCATGGAATTGGAATTGGAATTGGAATTGAATTTGGGCGAGACGGGTATGGGTCGAGACCGTTGGATGTTTTATATTTGAAAAAATTAAATAGTCTCGAAAAATATTTGCGATCGGAAAAAATATCATAAATAAAAATATTGTGACGAAATTTGCGTCACAAAATAAAACGTAAGAAGTCATGGAATTGAAATGACTAGTATATGGTACGTATTTGAGAACCCAAATTTTAACTAGCTTGGAATTGATAAGGAATTGAGTCAATTCCAATTCCAAATTCAAGGGGTTCCCAAACACTTGAAATATTTCAATTCTGGAATTCAATTCCAATTCAAGGTTCCCAAACATAGCATAAATATATTTGAAATGACTAAAATCATACTATAATACTATATGGAGAATTATTTACGTTAAAATAAAGAATAGATCACCAGAACTAAACTAAAAGTAGGTAATATTACTAAAGATGCATTTTTCTCTTTTACGGTAATCAATGACCCAAAATAACTCAACCGCTTGACCGAAAATGACCCGGCCAATAAATCGAAACCCGAAATGACTTAACTTGACCCGAATGAACCCGAAAACCCGATCGCAACCCAAACTCGGCTAACTCGTTTGTCAGGTCTTAGTAGATACAAATTGATCTGAGGGAGCCTACACCTGCCCTTACCCCGCATTCTCCACTCTACCCTAACAACATCCTTATTTGTACCTACCCTTATTAGTTTAATTTTTCATGGTTTGGTTGTTATTGGGGAATTAAATTCCCAATAAATTTGAAAAGGCACGAATTGACCAATTTATGTGAATTGTTCAAAAATCCTTTAGATGACATACGAGAATTGAATGCATGTGGGAGTTTCCAATAGCCGAGGAGGACTAGGTAATCAATTCTGAATAATCCCGAACATCAAATATCAAAGTCGATGATTCGGCTAGACCGATATCCGAAAACCCATTTCAAAACGGGCTAAAAATAACACACACATAGGCCCATCCCATCTTGGAACACAATCCCAAGTCTCGAGTCTCAAAACTCACCTCACCTTCTTCACTCTTCTTCCTTCACTCAACTCTTTCTCCTTCTCTCCCTCTCTTCATTTCTTCAGGTACTTTTCCCTATTTATTTTACTTTGCGAGTAAAACCGTCTTACACAAGTATTAGCGTTTACGCCTGTCGGTTTTTGGTTTTTACTGCATTTTGTGAATTAGCGAATTAGGGCTTAGGAGATGAGACAGCTCGCGAGCAGCTTGGCTCAATCTCTCGGGCTTGGCACGTGTCAAACCGAGGTAACATTTGTTCGGCTTGAAAAGCTCATGAGTGGCTTTAACTTGTGTGATAAAATAATACTTTGCTTTTATCATGCAAAAATATTTAGGGTATAACTATATCAAGTGTCTTAATTAATTTGATCAATATTTTTTTATTTAATCCTCTGAATCCCTTTATTTAAATTATTTAATGAAAAAAAAATCCAATAACTAAACAATTATATAAAGGCTCGAGTTAAGCAATCGAGCTCAGGTTAATTCCCGCGAGCATGATAATGAGCTCAATTAGTGATGTAGGTAATACTATACTTTGTCACTGTGTAGAGGTCACAAGGTCACTGTGTAGTACTCTAGTCTGTGTTGTATTATTATCGAAGAGTACTGTTCCGGGTGTAATTTCCAGAGCAGTTTTTGTGACCACGTAAGCTTGTTGAATGATGTCGCGGCTTGCCTCTTCCTTTCACTCTTTCCTGTTTAAGATGAACAAACTGAGGGCTCGGCTTGGGGCCGAACGTACTCACTCCGACGCTCAAGTCAGTAAACTTAAAGGGATAAGTTGTATGTTACTTGGCGAAGTATATTGTAGAGAGATAAGGGAGTCTATACCAGATTATTGAATTGTGAGATTATTAGATAGATTTCGGATCCTTTTCTCAATGAGAAAAGTGGAGTATTTATAGACTTTCACCTTTTGTCACGTAGTGGCAAGTGGCCAAGTGACAGAGCAGGTGGAAAGACCGTTCTACCCTCGGCCGAGGGACCCATGGCAGGCCGGCAGGCCTGGTTGACTCTATGCCGAGGGGACTGGATGTGAGTACGCGGATATGTCTCTCGGCCGGCTAGTTGCCGAGACCGAGACCCAAGTGACAGGCCGGCATGCTTAGTCGGCTAGACCGTCCTTCTTGTTGACTTGTTGTCTTTTGGCTTTGTCCTTGGTCAATATGTTGACTCGGTCAGCGGGTGCAGAATATGCCCCATCACGTACTAATCTATATACTTCGTATTATTTTTTATTTTATAACTACAAAGTTTTTTTTAAAGTATAATTGAACTTCTATTTTAGTGGAGGATATTGTCTTTGACGAAGTAGAATTGCCATACTAAAGTTTTGAAGTTGAAGTTCTATGTTAATGAATTTTGAATTTGTCTAACGCTTTTGTGCAAATAGTGGTATGCAGTTTATGCATTCATTAGTCAATTCTGAATGGATTACTTTTACATGATTTTACCATGTAAAAGTATTTCCGAAGATATCTTGGTCTAGTGATTAAGACAGAGGTATTGTGGATAATAGGTCTCAAATTCGAATCCCCCTTCTCCTCCTATTATAAGGCGACTAACCAAAAAAAACCATGTAGAAGTGTTTATTATTTATCGAAGAGTCAAGATAGATAAGAATGATAGTTTTAGATAAAAATTCTCCCAAACCCCTAAACCATCAGCTACTTATTCTGGCATGCACGAAAAATAAACATTAATATTTTTTTTAGGATATTGAGATTAGTCACAAAGAACTTGATAATCATGAATTATGAATCATAAAATAAACACGAAAAAACGAATAACTAAGAAAGAAAGAATTGAACGAAAATAAAGAAATTATGCTTGCAGGAGGGATTCTTTGTGCGTGAGATTTTATGTACGTAAACCAAATTTTATCTCCCTAATATTATCTCAATTTCTAAAATAAAGGAAGTATATCTTAATTATATATGTATTTATTATTTATTTAGGTATTTTAGGAAAGTTTTTTTTTTTTTTTGAGGAAAGGTATTTTAGGAAAGTTGGATTCACCATAATCGCTCAAAAAAAGTTTATATATATATATATATAGATGATGATTGAAGGCAATTGAGCAAATTGGTTAAAAGAAGGGAAGCAGGAGGAAATAGAGAGAGATGGAAGAAGCAGGTATGCGTCCGTATAAGGTATCGTATCCCGGAGAATATGATCCATATGAATTGATGAGGCCGTCCGAGGATCCTAGACTTGGTCATGCTCAGAAACAAAAGGAAGAATTCTATGAACAACATGGTTACAGTGATGACGACGATGATGATGTTGATGTCGGGTATTATTCTTTCTTTATTTATATTTAATTTAATTAATCTTCGTAATTCAAATTCAATTCCGGACTTCCGGTAGTAGTATAAACTCCATGGTTACGTTTTTATAATTCATCTTCGTTAAACTGCTTTGTATCATAATTAATTAAAATTACTTGTATATACTCCATGGTTACGTTTATATAATTCATCTTCGTTAAACCGCTTTCTATCATAATTAATTAAAATTACTTGTATAAACCCCATGGTTACGTTTATATAATTCATCTTGTTTAAACCCCTTTCTATCATACTCCGTAATTAATTAAAATTACTTGGGTTTATATAAGTCATCTTCGTTAAACCGCTTTTTATCATAATTAATTAAGATTAGAATGAGTATATTGTTTGGTTAGCCCAATTCAGGAAGTTCCCATGAATTCCAAATTCTTCCATTACATGAATTCCAATTCCTCCATAATGGAGGAAGTTGCTTAGATGGGACTGCCTACATGAATTGCACTTTCTTCAAGGCAACCAAACAATATTTTGCAATTCAAGTGAATTCTAAATTCATGTGTTTACATCCTAAACAATACAAATTATTCCTATATGCCATGGTTGAAGGAAAACTCCATGGTTATGTTTATATAATTCATGTTCGTTAAACCGCTTTCTATCATAATTAATTAAAATTACTTGTATAAACTCAACTCCATGGTTACGTTTATATAATTCATCTTGGCAAAACCGCTTTCTATCATATCATATCATAATTCTGGTGGATATTAGTTTGAAGGAAACGCTGGAATCAAGTGTTGTTGCTTTGTTGTTTATCATTGATTGATTATATTTACTGATATTTGATTTTTTAATTAATTGGAATCTCAGACCTTTTGAAGATAAAATTGAAGATTATTACCCGTAAGTTATACTCCCTCCAAGTTTTTTCAATCCTCCCTTTTACTTTTTGCACCAAAAATAAGGAAAACAATAAAAAATGGATAAAGTAGTGTGAGTTGTGGAGAGAGAAAATAATAAAGAATGAATAATGGATAAAAAATGAATAAAGTAGGATAAAGTAGGGAAAATTGTTGACTTTTTAGGAGAGATGATGAATAAATAATGAATAAAAGATAACCAAAAAAGGAAAGGGGAAGATAAGAAAATAAGCTCAAAAGAGAAATAGGGAAGATTGATCAAACTTGGAGGGAGTACTTATTTTAAGTTTGTTTCTTGTTCTATGTACAACCGCGTCAAAGTTATCGAGCTCTCATACAAAGTTGTTGACTTATTTTACAAGTTATTGAGCTATTTTATGAAATTATTGAGCTTAATAATTATTCTGTTAACCTCAACAAATTTGTATCATAACTCGATAATTTTGTTAATAGAGCTCGACAACTTTGTAACAAAGCTCCACAACACAACACTGATTGTTTTGTCAATTTTCAACAGCAACCCCCCTCTCCCACTTGTTCCGAGACCTCCGACCACATACAGTCCGTCGTCGCCATTTACTTTCCTTCTCCCGCCGCTCCTACACGCTGAATGGTTGGTTTCTTCTGCTTTGCTCTTTTATTCTGAGTACCGTCTGTTTATGATTATGATTTTTTGTTTTCATTTTCTTCTTAGGGTTAAGAGTTACAAGCAGAACTGGAAAAAAACGCTCAAGCGAGATGTGAAATATGAGGCAAAAGTCTTGGAGAAAACAGATTGTGATTGTGTAGAGGCGGCTATCAATTTCTACAACCAAAAACATGTATGTATCAGGGGTTTTATCCAGTACTCCCTCTTCCCTTTTCCATGCTAGTTGGGTATTTTGTGTGGTTCAAATTCATTTCCTTAATTTTGTTGCCCTAAAGAAAGGGAAGTATTTAATTTGCTAAATTACTAATTACTCGCTTGTTTGTTTTCATTGATGAACTCTAATATTTAATTACTGGTATTTGTTTGGGCGCATGCATGCAGGGTACTGATTATAAGATTGTGGAAACCCTAGGTAGCTATGGGTGCTTTGATACTGGATTTTGGTTTCATTGCAATTTCAGAGCTCAGTGCTGCGAATCTGATCCCTCCTCGCCGCCTAAGCTCTTCTTCGCAGAGCTTAATAGGATCGAATATGATCAACTCATCGTCAAAGTTTGTATGCCCTTGGACGATGGCCTTGGGAATCGTAAGTCATTCCAAATTTCTTGTTTTCTAATGTATCAGTATGCATGTTTTTTCATCGCGGCCAATGTAGTAGAGATTGAAATTGGGTTGGTTATAATTTTGCAGGTAATTCTAGTATTGTTCGTGGCTGCGTAATGTGTGGCAATCACCTCTTGCATCCTGTCAAAGGATTTCAAGCTGGGAGGAATATTGGTGGATGATGAGGAAGAAACACACTGACTGTTTAATGTGATTCTCATGATTATTCTCATTAGCTTAATGTTTTTGTATCTCAATAATTAATAAACGTAATTTATTTTCGCATTACATATTTTATTCATTACAATACTTTTTGTGGGTATTTTGCCAAACTAGCCATTTGCTCCAAACTATTTACCAAAATAACCAAATAGCAATTTTATTTACAAGAATAGCTATTCAATTAACAAACTTACCAAATAAAGTTGTGAACGAATATAAATAATCATGGCTGGTTCAAACATTTATTTTCTTTTAACAATGTTTTGGTTTAGTTTAATGAACCAAAAAATTAAAGTCAAATTACTTAACCAAGACCTATGCCAAACATTGACGGAAGCTGACAATTATTTTCAAAGCTCAGTGACATGTCATACATTAAGAAAGCTCAAAAGCTCATCTGTCAAATTTCACAAATTCTCATTTAAGACGATTTCTATCCATCTTAAGCTTAAAACGAGACAAATATATACCAAATCATCTCACTTATTGCCTAGGAAATGGTAAAAAAATTTATCTTAATATTTGACCTGTCTTAATCATAAGACGGATACAAGAGTTACTATTAATTTTCCCAATTTCATTTCTATGAAAAGTGCTGCAAAATCATATATTTACATACATATACATAAACGATATTGAAAACTATTGTACGAGCAACACTTTTCAAACATTAAATTACTATCAAAGAATAATTTAGCATGAGAAATACTTAGACCTGGCAAACAGATCGGGTCGTGTCGTGTTCGTGTCCGTGTTGACTTTAAACGGGTCACAATTACCCCATTCATAACCCGACCCAATTACATAAACGGGTCATTTGTCTCAACCCTAACCCAACCCATTAATTTTTCTATAACCCAACCCGACCTATTTACCCATTTATCTTTTAGCAGGTCATTTTTAACCCATTTAACCCGTTTAACCCAATAAACTAATAAAATAAACTAAACGTTATAGCCCTATCCTATTATCCCAAAAATGACGAATGAAAATGCTTATTTTTAAGTTGTTTGGTTGAGTTATTTATCAACTCAAATATATTATGACACTTTTAAATAAATAAGTTATTCATGTCGGGTTCGTGTTAAAAGAGCTCAACCCTAACCCGACCCATTTAAATTTCGTGCCGTGTCTGTGTCAACCCCCAATTACTTAAATAGGTCACAACGTCTTAACCTTAACCCGCTAACTTCGTATCGGGTTCGTGTCGTGTTATCGGGTCGTGTCAATGATTGCCACCTCTAGAAATACTAAACGCTTGCTCTTTTGATGTAAACATGTATATTTTCCTAAAAGACTACTTCGTAATTAACATTACAACACGTAATCAACATAATGATAAGAACATTAAACTGAATAATTATAAAAAATGATACTACAATTAGTGATTGTTAGATTATACTGTAAGTAGGTAAATAAGAAAAACGTATCGAAAAGAATTAAATATGATTAATAAGTTAAGTTAGACACCTTGTTGAAATATGGAAAAGATAATTAAATTGAAGACAAAGTGATGGCATTGAATCCAATCAATCAAAGAAGCGGCAAAATTAGAGTAGGAGCCTCAATTTTTTTTTTTTTTTTTTATCCTTTTTACCCTAGTAAACCGCTTAGTTTACAAAAAGGTTGGTTTTTTTTTTGTTAATTATGTGATTTGATTTGGCTAACAATTTAATAAGGTTAATTTGGAAAATATAATGTCATATTGATTATTTTGGTAAATAATTTGGAATAAATGGTTAGTTAGGCAAAAGACCCACTTTTTGTATCATATTTTCCATTTGCCTACCCCTATATGGCTATATTGAAAAACATCAAACATAATTCTCTCTATTCCAAGCCCTACCTCTTCTTAAAATAAACAAATTTATTCAATTATGAATAATAATTTAAATGTTAAAACGTATATTCAATTTGTTAATTCGCTAATTAGGATGGAGGGAGTCCCAAATCTCAATCCACCGTCTCAGGCAACATGGGTTATCGATCAGAGTTAGTGTTAATAGGCTTAGTGTATGTGTTTTTGTTTTTCTTTTTGAATATTATTTAGGCAGTACGTTTTGTATAGTTTTGGTGACGGTAGTTTTGGTTGTTGACCGTGGTAAAGGGTAGTGAAAGGCGGTCATGGTTGATGACGGTAGTTAATGGCGGTCATAGGTGAGAAATTAGAGGAGATGGTAATTAGGAGGAGAAAGTTAGAGAGAAGAGAGAGAAAGGAAAATGAGAAGGGTATAATGGTAAATAGTGTACTACGATGAGTAAAATGTGTACTTCGAAAATCACTACCCTTAATAAATCCTAGTTGTGACAATTGAACCTGTACGCTCTCCTTAAACTTCTTTCACAATTCATTCAATTTATCCTTATAAAACTCAAGCTTCATTAAATTCATCATCTTATGATCACTAAACACATCTCACTTCTCGTAATGGCACTCAGCCGGAAACCACGGCACAAAGCAATATCAACCATAGCCATATTCATCATATCAATCATGATCATATACAATATCTCAATCATATCATATCATCATCAAATTCACACCATAAAAGCATAATCATACTAAGTAGGGAAACCCTACCTTATTGGGAATTAATCAACTCAGACGGTGATCTAGAAGGGCTTTTCTACGAAATTTCCACCTAAACAATCAAACATATGCATACAATTAACAACCGCGAAAGTGGTAAATAACCCCCTTACGTTTACTTCTACGTGAGATTAAGCCCCTTAAGTTTCATTTGGAGTAAATAACCCCCTTAACTTTGCTATAAAGTGAAATCAAGCCCTTTCTATTTTTCCGGTCAAAATCTCACCGGATTTTTCAAATTCTCACCAATTTCTCATATCGGTGTACGTATTAGGTATAAATTTCTCTCGGATACGTTTACTTTTTCATTTGTGTGCTCCTGTCATCAAGTAAGGGTGGTGATGATGATCCTCAAAAACTGTCGAGTTGTTTGCCCGGTAATCTAAGATCAAATCCATGGTTTGCCAAATTGGTTTTCCCCTCCAAAATTACAAATTAAATTGTTCAAGATGCAGTTATTATTCTTAGCATCATTAAAGGGCGTTGGTAGGAAAAAATATGTTGTACGACTATTGAGTGTGCGCAATTACTGGAATTCATAATTATTTTTCATTCACGCATTTTAGTCAGCATTTTGATTGTTAATATGAAGAGTATGATCATGTGTTTCTTAAGACGCTATAAATATTGCGATACATCTACATGTACACCGATATGAGAAATTGGTAAGAAATTGAGAAATCCAATGAGATTTTGGCCGAAAAAATAAAAGGGGCTTTTGATTTCACTTTATAGCAAAGTTAAGGGGGTTATTTACTCCAAATCAAACTTAAGGGGCTTAATCTCACGTAGAAGTAAACTTAAGGGGGTTGTTTACCACTTTCGCGAATTACGAACCGTAGCCAACCTGTGTGGAAACAATTAGTAGATTATACAACCAGTTGTATGCAGTTGTACGGTATAGAATCCGAGCTGTATATTAACGTTTTCGAGTTTTGTTTAAAAGAATTTGAGCTATGCTGTAAAGTTTCTGAACTCACACACTTAAACATAAAAAATAAACTCTTATAAAACTCAGAAAAATTACACATAAGCTCGGATTAATGTATATGGTTGTACAATGCTTATTATACAACTGGTTGTATAGTAGTATTTGTGTGGAAATCAATTAGTAGATTATACAACCAGTTGTATGCAGTTGTACGGTATAGAATCCGAGCTGTGTGGAAAAATAGGGGCTCTTTTATGCCTTGTGTAGTTTTCCAACCTGTTGAAAATAGGGGCTTGATTCCGCTTAAGAAGTGATTAAAAGAGTCGAGAGAGAAGTGTAGGAACTTTTTGGGATTGCAACTATGTTTTGAAACTAACGAAATGAAATGAAATAACCCTAAACTCTTTTAGGGGTGTTTGGTTCGCGCGTGGGTATGAGTTTGGAATCAGGAATCATATCCGGGTAGTATGAGTTTGGAACTTGATTTCTTATACCATGTGTTTGTTTCAATTTTGGGTGGAATGAGATCGAACTTTATCAAAGTTAAAAAAATCTAAAATACAACATTAAAAATAATTATTTTTGATACTAAAAAATCATGAAAATGAAGAGTTGATCAAATAAATGTAAAAAAAAAAAAAAGCATTAAAAATGTTCCATTTAAGTTTTTTTTTACTCCCTCCTATTCACCATTTTCTTCCCTATTTCCTTAAACGGATTATTCAGGTTTTCTTCCCCTTTCCTTTTTTGGAAAACTTTTACTCTTATTTTATTCATTCCTCTCTTCTATCACCAAACCCCACTCAATTCACAATTCTTTATTTAATTCTTATTTATTCATTTCTCTCTTCTATCACCAAACCCCACCCAACTCACAATTTCTTATTTAATTTCTATTTATTCATTCATCTCTCCTATCACTAAACCCCACCCAACTCACACAATTCATACTTTATTCTCCTCCTAAAATCTTGTGCCCACAACAAAGGGGAACAAAATGGAGAATAGGAGGGAGTATGTTTTTTGGTTTTATTACTTGATACCCATGGTTATCAATCTCATACCCACCTCCCCCCTTGGGTATGAGAAACCCATATCTCATGGGTTTGAGGTATGGGTATGAAACCTCTATTTTTGTCAAACAAACACTTGGTATAGGTTTGGCTCATTCCAAACTCATACCCCATACCTTTATGAGTTGAACCAAACACCCCTTAATCCTTCTCGCGTAAATAACATGTATCAGACTGGTACTCGGTCGAGTACCAATGTACTCGACCGAGTACGACCAACTCGGCCGAGTACCAAAGATGCTTGGCCGAGTGCCACTAGATCAGTAGCTTGATCGTGACACACCAAAAACATACTCGACCCAGTGCCCGCTGAGTACTGGCCAATGTTATTATGATCTAGATTCTACTTTGAATCGCTAGAATCGGAGCGTAGGTTTATAAGAGCTTACAAACTCACTAAATATAAGTTTTTTATTTGGTAAAAACATAAAATCAAAGAACAAAATACATATTTATCCATTTTTGTCAATAAATTATTGATTAATACTCCCTAGTCCCTCCTATTCTCTAACATCTTCCACATCCCAAAACGGCAAATTCACTAAGATATTTCACTTTCTTTATTTGTCTATCATTTGTGATTATACTAATTTGTGATCCCGCATTCTCTCTCTTACTTTAATTTATATCCACACATCACCATACCACTAAATTTTACCCCAAAACTAATGTAGAAGACCATAGTGAATACGAGGGAGTAATAATTTCCGTGTTATTGTATGAATATGTTTCTAAAACTTACACAAATCGAATTTTTAAATGTCATTATATAAAAAATATATTTCATTTCATAAAACAGGCTCTAGAAATTTTCAAACGAATAAAAATCGGGGATCGGTCGAGCATATTTGAATCATAAACTCGTAATGTCGTAGGATGGAGGTTCTTCCCTTGTGTGGTAGGTCCCCTAGAATCTTCCATTGTCTGCTATGGTATACGGTGGTAGGTCACCTAATTAGGGTTTACCTTTCGCTTGAAAGGTAATTTTTGGCGTTTTCTTTTGCTCGATACGCTGATTTTTAATTGATTGAGATGTGCAATGTTTATATTTATGCATAATTAAGATTATGCTAAACAATTACGACTTCGTTTCTTATATCATTCTGTTATTGATTTGTTAAAATCTCAAACAATTTATTTTCCTGAGTTGTTTGCTTGAATATGAATTGTGTGCATTACGCTTGTTTCTCATGAGAATTACTGTTGCTGTTCTTGTTTTGCTAATTTAAGCTCCAAAAAGTTGTTTTGTTTGCTTGAATATGAGTTGTGTGTATTACGCTTGTTTCTCAGGAGATTTATTGCTACTGTTCTTGATTATCGGTTTTTTGAACGTTGTTTTCTGGAATGTAATCGTTTATTTCGCTTGTTTATCAGCTGATGAACTCACTCTGCATGACTCTAGTTATAAATCTTATATACACATTTGAAATTTTAAAGGCGTCCGGATTTGGTGCTGTTTTTGATTTGTTAATTTTAGCTCGGGAAATGTTGTTTATGTGACGTTGTACACTTGAATATGATTTGTGTAAAATGCTTGTTTCTCGAGAGATTCATTGCTGCTGTTTTTGATTTGTTAATTTTAGCTCGGGAAATGTTGTTTATGTGACGTTGTACGCTTGAATATGCGTTGTGTAAAATGCTTGTTTCTCGAGAGATTTATTGCTGTTGTTCTTGATTTGTTAATTTTAGCTTGGAAATGTTGTTTCTGTGACGTTGTACACTTGAATATGAGTTGTGTAAAATGCTTGTTTCTCGAGAGATTTATTACTCCTGTTCTTGATTATCAGTTTTTTGAACGTATTTTGTTGATTGTTGTTCGTTTCCTGGTTCACTAGTTATGGTTTCTTGCTGATTTTTGTCTTACTGGTTTTCAGAGTTGCAATCGGAGCATTAATTGCACAATAACCGAACACTGAAAAAAATGAGGGGAAAGAGTTATAGTCCTTCACCACCAAGGGATGGTTACAGCAGGAGACGGCGCAGCCCCAGTCCTAGAGGACGGTATTCTGGCCGTGGCAGTGGCAGAGATCCATCAACTAGTTTACTGGTTCGGAATCTTGGCCATCATTGCAGGTTTGCTCTAATGTTCTTCTGGATTTAAAGATATCATTATATTCCTGCTATGCGATTTTCTTTGTTTTTCTCTAGTTTCGACTTTTAAGTGTTTCTGTTGACAATATACGGAGTATATGATATTGTAGGCGCGCTGAAGGATTATTGTCTGTTTAATATTCAACTTTTCAAGTAATATAATAAACCCGTTTGTCTGTTTCTTTTCTGTGAATTAATTCTTTATTTCATTTTTTGAATTGAAGTCCCGTGCCTTGCTTCTTCAAGTACAATATAAGCCTTGTTGGTTGTTTTATTTCGAAATGTTCCGTGTTTTGCAGACCTGAAGACCTTCCACGGCCATTTGGGCGGATTGGTCCTCTCAGGGACATTTACTTAATTGCCTCGAGATTATTACCCTAGGTGAGTTCATTGAATTCAGTGATATTTGCTCTGCTTCTGAATTCCCCATGTCTCTTTGTGAGAGTTTGCCTCGAGATTATGACAGTGGCTGATTTTTCTTTGTTATTCATAGGGTAACCTTAATTGGTAGTCTGCTACTGAAAAAGCTGAACTGTACATTTCAGAGTTGTAGACGATATTTTCCCTGCACTCAATTGGGGTCTTGGGGATTGGTAATTTGGACATTAGTAACACATCAGTATGCCGGTAGCGTGATTTTGAAAGCATAGAGTTACCTACCTCGACCCACTTTACAGTGGGTTTGTTTGTTGAGTGGAGGTCCGTCTCAGTGATGTATTTTACCATCCAGCTGATGCTTCTGATGCAAAACACCAGATGAATCATGGATGGTCAAGTTTATCAGGGTTGTGAATTGACAGTTGTGGGTGGTAATTTATGACCTGAATTCAAATTCCGTCAACAGTTCAGAGGTAAAATTGACAGATGACTTACTCATCCTTTCCTAGTTTCATCAATCATCATCCCACTAGTATTAACCAAATGAACTCACTCACTTAAGCAAACTAATAAAAACGGTTTCATATGATAATTAGTGATAGATAATACTGTACTTTATAGTCCTCAATAAGTAGATTATTGATTATTGAATAAACAAAAGTGAAGAATTTACAAGGAAAAAAAACAGTCGGTAATCAAGGATGTATTTTATTTGAATATTCTTGTAAAATAGCAAGTCTAATTTCATGGAGGATACATTTCCAATAACTTTATTGTTACATAAGAAGTGTACATCAAACATGATTCATTAACTATGAAAGTGAGATAAATTTTGACCTACTTTATCACAAATACTTGTGTAATGCGGTGTTATACAAGTTTATTGTAAAAAACAGAAGACTAATGGTTACTTTATTATGTAATCCGTAATCAGTAATTTGATTACTTGGTGTTTAGGGGCCTCATCTTGAAACCTGGAACAACGTTACCCATAACCGGTTTAGCGTCCTTAACATGAGCATGATTATAGTCATGAAAATGGAAATTCTTGTATATGAAGGTGGACAAGAATTTGGAAGCAGCAAAGCAAAGCAAGGCGGTGGCGAACACAAGAGGTTTCTGCTTAACAAGTCCAATGATTCCGATAAGAGCAAAAGACGATATCTGGAGCACGGTTTGTGCCAGCTTGAACCCCTTATACGCCTTACTACAGCTCGTGCAATTCACGGTATGGCTCCAGTACCTGTCAAGTAAGACGTCTTTGGGTGGTGTTGGCGGTAGTTGTGCTGACTCGTATTTGTTTCCCCAATCGACTCCCTCTCCTGCGTACTTATCTAGCCATTTACGGAATGCAATGACCATGGCGTCCGCTTTTGTTGGCATGTAGTATGCTTTCTGCCATTTCCCTCCCTTATCTAATAGTCTTTGCTCCTCGCCGTGCAGTAGTTTCAAGTCTGAATCCAGTACCAGATTATGGACTATATGAAACGCCCATCTCGGGATTATTTTATCAATCCATTGCATGAAATTCCTTGGGAATACCAAGATTGCTCTACATTTTCCGGGACTCACTGGAATACATATAAATATCAAAAGCCGTCTTTCCTGCTCCTTCTTCTGCGCATCATCTTCAGT
Organism: Silene latifolia; assembly: GCF_048544455.1. Classification (NCBI taxonomy): domain Eukaryota; kingdom Viridiplantae; phylum Streptophyta; class Magnoliopsida; order Caryophyllales; family Caryophyllaceae; genus Silene; species Silene latifolia. Next base: position 341,652,264 of record NC_133537.1, on the reverse strand, counting down.
ACCTTTGGCAAACCTGTTGGGAGCCATATAAAAGATACAGGGCGCCATAAACTTGTTGTAACCTCCTGGTTGATTACCTGAAAACCCGCTTTTCTCTATTTTTTCGACACTGAAGTTCATAGGTCTCCCGTTCTCTCTGTCTGCAATGGGCCTGCACACAATTTCATGATATTCTTATTCTGAACTACAGAAGGATATGAAAAGAAGACGGTGATTAATCTGAATGTGTAAATACATACTTGGTTTTATCAACGGGCATTGGTGGCATCAGCCCATAATGTGCATAAGGAACATGAGCAGGATCCATTATGTTTTCGACCAAAATCTCGTAACCATAAGGTAAATCCCTAACTCCCATGGATCTAGTATAGTTAGGATCCTCGAGTTCAGGGATATAAGGAGGTTGTTTCTTTGTTAGTATGTCTCGGTATTTGGGATCGCTGTTAGGCCAGAACCACAGAATGTCATGCTGGACCGTGCATGGATACGAAGCCACACATGCTTTCTTCGATGTGTGAACCTGTAAATTACAATTAATTAATTAATTAATTAATTAAACACGGTCTGATGCATGTAACCTTACAGAAAATCTACGTGTTTTCTTCCAATTAGTAGATTATACAACCAGTTGTATGCAGTTGTACGGTGTAGAATCTGGGCTGTGTATTAAAGTTTTTGAGTTTTGTTTAAAAGAATCTGAGCTATGCTGTAAAGTTTTTAAACTCATACACTTAAACATAAAAAAATAAACTCTTATAAAACTCAGAAAAATTACACATAAGCTCGGATTAATGTATATGATTGTACAATGCTTATTATACAACTGGTTGTATAGTAGTATTTGTGGTTTTCTTAGATGTATGAACCTGTTAATGAATTAAACACGTTCTGATGTATGTAAAAAGACGGTTTGCAGGCGACTCAAAATAAAATCTACGTGCTTTCTTGGATGTATGAACCTAAACACGGTCTGATGTATGTAACCTTACAGAAAGACGAGTATTTAATTAATAAAGGTAAGGTGAATGAATATATACCGGAGTGGTGTCAAGAGGAGCTTGAGGAATGAACTTACAGCTACCGGAACCATTGAAACACCAGCCATGATAAACACACTGCAATCTCCCCCATTTGTCGATCCTTCCCTCCGACAAAGGCGCCAGACGATGTGGACAACTATCGTCAAAAACTTTCCACTGCTCCTCATTACGATCCCACCAAACCACCAGTTTTATTCCCATAATCGTCATCCCGTGTGGGACCTTCTTGTCCAGGTCAGACAAGGGTGCCATTGCGTACCACTCCGAATACCAGTCGAATTTTTCGTCGACTGTATCTTCTGCAGGTACTGCACTCTTCTCATACACTTCTTCAATGACTGCCTTTGCTGTTTCTGTTGTTGTTGCAGTAGAAGTGTTTGGAGAAGAGTTACTGCAGTAAAGCTTGAATTTTGTAGGATTAGTACTGAATCGAGTTGATGATAATGATGGATGGTTGAGTTTGAAAGATTGTCTATGGAAATGAGTCGGGTCGAGTCGAGTACGGATTGTAGACATACTAATGGTATTAGTTGCCATGGCTTAAGGTGGTTGTTTTGGTTAGTAGTATTAATTTCACTTGGTTTTCTTCACTTCATTCTCAATCTATTTATACACTCTTTCCACGTAGGGTTGGCGTGTGACAGGAGCATTTAATAAAAAAAATTGGAACGGTACGTTGGACTAATCTTTGTCGCAAATTCTCGTTTTAGACGATGAGTCGTTGAAATTGTGAAATAACGGATGATATAATATGTGACCATTTTTGGATATTTGAACATTTCCTACTAAAACTTATCATTTGTTTATACTTAGAAAGTGATAATTTTAGTTATATTCGTAATTTTTTATCGGGCAATAGCAATGGTTATATTTTCATATTATATTTTCATATTATATTTTCAAATGCCACCTTTGTGCGAAAATTCTTGTTTCAAACGAGACTTTTCGTTTGAAACTTTAGACGGCATATCTGATAATTTTATGGTTAAATGTAACCACAATGATACAGCTAGTGTTACAACTTATAGTAACTTATTTTTCAATAATGGTTAAATTTGACTGTAAAATAGTTACAAAATCCCGTCTTATTCATTTAGACCAAAATGGTCCGTCTGAAGCAAGACCAACTATATGAAACCTCTAATTTCACATGAAACTAGCTTCTTAAGCAAGAATCCGATTTCATATTAGAAGCTCTTTTTGTGAAATAAAACTCCTTATTTTATCTTATTATTATATTAACTTAAATAATCACTTTTTATTATAAAACGATCATATTTTCTCGTCTTAAATTAGATATACTTAAATGGCCACTCTTTAGTCTTTAGTCTTCAGTCGTAAGCCACGTTTACTGGTCTAGAAGTGGAATTTTCAGAGTTAGATTTTTTAATTATTCTTTTACAATTAAATTCAAAATTGGCAGATTTGTACAGTGTACTATTCAAGTATTTCAGCTGTTTTCAGTTGCCATTAATGCTGAAAACAATGTATGTGGATTACTAGACTAGAAGTATGTTTCAACTTTCCACCACGGTTGGCTGCTAATTATTTTAGGAAAGCGATAACCGAGACCATCCCCAAACAGTGGTCACGCTAACTAGGTTATGATCCGATTTTACTCTTAATCTCACCTTATTAACCTTGACTCATTTTCACCCTTCAAGCAGAAGATCGCGACCTTGGTCATCAACCCAATCATTTTCCATTTCACAACATTCACAATCATACCCCACTATCATATTATATACTTTTATTTATTATTTTTTTATTGTTCAACCAATAAAAAGTGTTCACCTAAAAGGTCACTAAGGTAGTCAATTTGCTCAACAATGGTCACAAATTGACCTTTTGATGCAAAAGGTCACAAATTAACCATCAAAGGTCACCAATTATACTTGTTAGTTATGTTATTAGCATGAGCAAGCAAGGTCATGACCTACCAATTGACCTTGCTTGGGCATGGTTTTAGGACGTCACCCAATCGTACTGAATTTCAGTACCGCCCGCCAAAGTTCTATTCATACACGTCCTAATTAGGATGGGTGCGGGGCGATATTCACTTGTATCTGCCTCACCGACATCCTTACTTACTAGTGTAGTACAATTAGTTTTCTTTAAGTCTATCATATTCGTCTTAAATGTAAAACGGAATAAATATTAGTTCATATAACTATATCGGACAAGACTATGCCCGTTCCTAGAGAGTAGAGACTTTTACTTATTGTCTAATCTATCCTTTTAACCAGTTTTATCACTTAAAACGGATATATCCAATAATTTGTAAATGTAAATACATCCTTCCTAAATCCATCCCGAATGGGACTCTGTGGTCTTAAGAGTTGGAGATAAGCGGACTCGAACCGCTGACATCCGCCACAGGGTAAACCACCGTCTCTCAGGCCCCCGACTGACTGATTCTACCATAGAGGCCAACGATAGACAATAACTCCCCCCGAACACAGCTTATTACAACTTTCATCGTAACGTGCTCTCCGAAGAGCAACTCTTCTCAAAATCTCAATGAGTTGGAATACAATTCTAACTAAGGATTCGTGTGGTTCCGGAGGATCCAGCTACAGGAGAACCAAGAACAGAAAGCTTTCCCCCCTTTTCCGTCCGATTCTGTGGTCTTAAGAATGTTTGTTTTTACAAGTCTAAAGTCTACATTTTTTTTAAGAAAATAATCCCGAAGGGTATTACTCATTAACGATAAGTCAAACATCACAGCAGAGTTCGCGGACGATGGCAACACATCCGACCAACTAATTTTGCCAATGATCCTAGGCAAGACACGAGCTAAAGCATGAGCAACACTATTGTTAATACGTCTCGTACGCGATCAAATGACAAACTCAAACTCGTTACAAAATGTAAAAATATCATCAATAACTAGCGAAAATAAGATACCCATGACTCCTTCCATTCAGCGCATCAACAACTTGAAAACATTATCTTTCAATAAGTCTACTCTATTTTAAAGTCTACTCTATTTTGATGGCTATGAAGATTTTATAATGAATGCATTTAAATTTGGTTTGTTTGTAAAATTATATGATGTATACCATCTAAGTATCTAACTCATTAAATTGGGCAATTTACTAAGTCTAAGTCCTTCAATTTGCGTATCGCCATACCCTATGGACCATTATTGTCCATCTCCCTGACATAAGACGATTGTAACCGTCTAGTATTCGTATATTAAGTCAAAACTGTTATGAAATATAATATATTATTATTATTATTATTATTATATAGATGTTTATATTTCAACAAAATCAATCCATTTTCATACTTTTAAACATTAAAATTTTGAGTTCATCACAATTTTTAATGCTATATAGCGACACATTAAAAATTTGACTTTATATTGTAAACTATAGTATCCATGTTTAGTATCCTGCACTAGTTAATGACGATTGACTAATTTGTACTTGTACGTTATTACGGAGTATTAGTTTGATTTGGAGATCATCCTTAGCAGCTAGTCTTGCTTGTGACGGGCTATTCCCGTCACAAGCTTGTGACCTCTCACAAAAAGGGAGAGGGGACAAGGTGGGGCACCCTCCATGTGTTTCCCCACTCACCTCTCATGGGTTATTTGTGAGAGAAAACGGTATCCGTCACAAGTTTGTGACGGATATCGCCGTCACAAATAAGAATTTGTGCATCCTCAGACATCTCATCTCAGTTCATTAAACTTGATCCGTTCAGTTTAGGGTTGTAAATGATCTGCGCCGGTTCATCGAATCCTCGAAATCGGCTCGATCAAAGCTCGACTCGTGCTCGGTCAAATCGAGTTTGAGTGAGCTTGGCTAAATACGAGCCGAGCCCAAGCTCAGCAAGGCTCGGCTTAGAAGCTCATTTTAGCTTGTTTATAATTTTTTTATATCTAATTTTTATATTGTGATATTAATTTTATTTCAAATTATATGTTATTTAGGCATTTATAAATATATTATAGTATGATATTTTTTTGAACTTTATAATCTTACTAGGTTTGGTGCCCGGTTTCGCTCGGGCTACCTCTATTTACCGTTATATTTTATTTTCAATGAAATAAACTATGTTGGAGTTGTCTAACTCACACGTTTACTATTTGTAATGTATTTTTCTACATCACATCTTGTAATTATGATGAAATGTAAAATTTATTTTCAAATTATGAGACACGTTCACTACCCTGCTATTAATATTATTACTTTCACGACATTCTTTCTTAATATCATTACGCTCACTACTCCCATGGTTACTATTGTTTCTTTTACTAATTCCTCTATTTTTTCTGTTAAATTCATTATTCCCGTTAATTTTATCCGGCCTGTATTTAAATAAATAAAATATTTTCTTAAATCGATTGGTTATTTAATTGTTCATACTTTTCTCATTGTTACCACGGTTACTTTTACTACATTCGTAGTTACTTTCACTACTCCCACTATCATTATTATAACTGTCTCTACTCCCACGTTAATACCGTTAATTTATTAATCTCGTTGCTGCTACTATTACTTTTACTACATTTAATTTAATGTATAATTATATGATGATACTAATTAATTCCAAAAGTGGGGCATGTTAATTTTAAGGAAAATTACTATATTCTTGTGTTTTCTAAATTTAATTACTTTAATTTAATGTAGTTTCCATAAATATTCTTCATCAAGGCATCTTTATATTATACTTTTAACCAAAACTATATAATATTTATATTGAGGTCCCTTTATCAGGTCCATCACATGATGCTATCGATTTAAAACTATATAGTATAATTAATTTGTATAGATTTTTTTAATTACATTGAAGTCCCTTGGTTTCTGGAATTAATATATAGTATTGATTTGCTTATTAAAACTATTTATATATAGTTTGATTCGAAAGTGAAAATAATATAATGATAAAACGAGCTTGATTCAAGTTCGAGCTTAAGCTAAACAATTCGAGCCGAAACCGAGCCCACCCCAACTCGAGCTCTAATCGACTCGTTTACAACAATAGTCTCTCAGTAAAATCAGTGGGTCCAAATAATGCACACTCCAACATGAGTCTAGCCCCGGTCCAGCTCAAACCCGCATTTGATCACCTCTATTTACCATCAAGTTTTAAGTTGAAATCAATTCTTTTTTTAAGTAAGCCCAACATAACATAAGTATCAAAGTTAATAGTTTGGTTCGTTTGGGGGATACCAAACGAAAGCTGACACACATATAGGCCCATCTTTGAACACCATCCAAGTCTCTGTGACTCCCCAGTCACCACAGCTCCTCTCCTCAGCGGGTTCGAACACAAATTTCGCGTGGTGAATGCGTGTGCGAAGAGGCCTAAACCTACCCAGCTATCTTCACCCCGCCCCACTCCACCCCACCCCACCACACCACACCCCACTTTTACAACATCCACTTTGTTTTTTTGTTTTTTTTTTTTTTTTTTTTTTTTTTTGTCTAAATCACTCCTTTAATTTTGTCCAAGCCGATTCTCACTCCAGTCGAGGTTTCATGTTCCACTATACCTAATGTAAAACCTCTTCTTCTCAGTTTTTCTCGACTTCGCTAATTAAAAAAGATAATTAAATAAACCGTGCCTGTAAAAATCTAGGCCACCCCTAAAAGCCCCCTCGCCCATTACTTCAACCTTTTTTCAAAATCAAATTCAAACCCGAACAAACCCGAACATCAAGTATCAAAGTCGATGGTTGGACTAGACCGACCAAAAACCCATTTCAATACGGGCTAAAAATGACACACACATAGGCCCAAGGCCCAAATCCCAAAGCCCATCCCATCTTGGAACACAATCCCAAGTCTCAAGTCTCAAAACACTCACCTCACCTTCCCTTCCCTTCCCTTCTTCACTCTTCTTCCTTCACTCAACTCTTTCTCCTTCTCTCCCTCTCTTCATTTCCTCAGGTATTTTTCCCTATTTTTTCTCCTTTATTTATTTATTTTATTTGTGTAAAATTCAAAATTATTTGTTTCTTTAATTTAATTTAATTTAATTCCTTGTAAATTATAATCTAATTAAAATAATTTAAAATAATGTTGAAAGATGTAATTAATTTGAATATAGGAGTAGTAGCAGTTTGCAGACTAGTTCCGTATTATTCTGCGTGTAAAACCGTCTTACACAAGTATTTGCGTTTCAGCTGTCGGTGTTTGCTGCATTTTGCGAATTAGCGAATTAGGGTTTACCTTACGAACTTTACAGCTGTCGGTGTTTGCTGCATTTTGCGAATTAGCGAATTAGGGTTTACCTTACGAACCTTACAGCTGTCGGTTTTTGCTGCATTTAGCGAATTAGGGTTTACGTTTCGCGTTTCCAGTTGCTCGATACGCCGATTTATAATTCATTAAGATGTGCAATTGCTAAACAATTACGATTTCGTTTCCTTTTATCGAGTATGTTCTTTTGTTAGCTAACTTCAGCTGGAAAAAGTTGTTTCGAATGATATCGTTTACTTGAATGTCAGTCATTGTTTATTTTGCGTGTTTATCAGGAGATGATCTTTACATGACTGTGTTTGTAAATCTTTTATCCATATTTGAAATTTTGAAGGCGTTCGGATTGTATTGCTACTGTTCTTGATTTGCTAACTTAAGCTCGAAAAAGTTATGGTCGTGAGTTGTTTGCTTGAATATGAATTGAACTGTTCTTGATTTGCGAAGTTAAGCTCGAAAAAAGTTGTTTTCGTGACGTTGTTTGCTTGAATATGAGTTGTGTATTACGTTTGTTTCTCAGGAGATTTATTGCTGCTGTTCTTGATTATCAGTTTTTTGAATGTGTTTTGTTGATTGTTGCTCGTTTCTTGCTGTACTGGTCATGGTTTCTTGCTGAATTTGTGGGATGACTTAAGTTTTGTCTTACTGGTTTTCAGAGATACAATCGGAGCATTAATTGAACAATAACTGAACACTGAAAATGAGAGGAAGGAGTTATAGTCCTTCACCACCAAGGGGTGGTTATAGCAGGAGACGACGCAGCCCCAGTCCTAGAGGACGGTATTCTGGCCGTGGCGGTGGCGGCGGCGGCGGCGGTGGCGGCAGAGATCCATCAACTAGTTTACTGGTTCGGAATCTTCGCCATGATTGCAGGTTTGCTCTAATGTTTTTCTTGATTTAAGGTTATCATTCTTGAATCTTGCTATTCTATTCTCTTTGTTTTTCTGTAGTTTCGACTTTCGAGTGTTTCTGTTGACAATATACGGAGTACTCCCTCTGTCCCGGTCATTTGTTTATCATTTCCATTTTTGGGTGTCTTAGTCATTTGTCTACCTTTTTATATTAGGCATGCTTCTAATGGGTTATTTAATCATCCAATTTCAATATTGTCCACTTGTCATCCAGTAACACTACCCTCAAATGGTCCCCTCCCCTCTCCTTTGTCTTTATGCCAAAAACAAAGGTAAATAAATGACCGGACGGAGAGTATATGATATACCCGTTGGTCTGTTTCTTTTCTGCGAATTAATTCTTTATTTCATTTTTCATAACATGGACGGATTTTCCTTTTTTGAATTGAACTCCTGTGCCTAGCTCCTTCAAGTGCAATATAAGCCTCATTGGTTGTTTCATTTCGATATGTTCCGTGTTTTGCAGACCTGAAGATCTTCGAAGGCCATTTGGGCAGATTGGCCCTCTCAAGGACATTTACTTGCCTCGAGATTATTACACTGGGTGAGTTCATTGAATTCAGTGCTATTTGTTCTGCTCCTGAATTCCCATGTCACTTTTTGAGAGTTTGTACAATGATGTTGATTGGACTTCCGTCTGTGAGTAGTAGTAGTTATTGTAGGAGATGATTTTTCTTTGTTCTTCATAGGGTAGCTTTGATCTGTAGTCTGCTACTGAAAAAGCTTAACTGTACATATCAGAGTTAATTTTTTTTAATCACGTAGTAACCATAAAAAATAAAATAAAAAAATTGCACGCAAAAGCAAGTTGTAAATGATATTTTCCCTGCACTCAGTTGGGGTCTTGGGGATCGGTAATTTGGACATTAGTAACACATCAGTATGAAGGTAGTGTGATTTTGAAAGCATAGAATTACCTACCTCGAATCACTTTAGAGTGGTTTGTTTGTTGAGTGTAGGTCCGTATCAGTGATGTATTTTACCAATTCATTAAAGTTTTTGAGATTGAACAGAGTATATAATGTGTTTGAAGATACCAATCAAGTAATAAAAGTCATCAGAGAGATGTTAATAGTAGAAGAGTTGAAGAGAAGTTGGAATGAATACATTGTGAAGAGATTCAAGTCTTGAAGGATTTCAAGTCACTCTTTAAATTGATATTTTCAAGGTCAGCAGCCTTGTGCTTGCTTCTTATGTTCTCGCCACAGCCTTTCATATTGACAGGTCTAATGCAAAAGATCGGAGTACAGTTAGCTCTTTTGTCTACATGTTTTACTTTTTATCAAGTATTAGAGCACATCGTTATCATGAAAGTATGCTTGCTCTTTTGCAGTGCACCTCGTGGATTTGGTTTTGTGCAATATGTGGACCCAGCTGATGCTTCTGATGCAAAACACCAGATGGATGGTTATGTTTTTCAGGGTCGTGAATTGACAGTTGTGTTTGCAGAGGAGAATAGGAAGAAACCAATGGAGATGAGGTCAAGAGATCGGACAAGGTAAATAGTCCCCTTTCATGTAATTGTCGCAATGTATGTGCTGTAAGCTTGTGGTGATTTGTTGCAAGTGACTTGATCGATGAGTGGATGTTTTTGCATTCCAATTTGTCGGACATTTCTGCTTGGCATTTCAATTGGTATTTAATTTATGGTTTTAAACAGAATGTTAAATTTCAGAATCTTAGGTGGTCATTGCATTGTTTGATAGATGCCTAAGTTTAGATTAATTTATGGTCCATCAGATATGCTTTTATGGAAATTCTTGTCAATCTGTTTAGAGCCACAATGGACTAGAGTTAGAAGTTAGATCAATGCTTCAGGCTGGGCTAGTCTTCTCATTGTATCTTCGTCTTATTCAAAAGGGCTACCATCTTAGACTGGTGAAGCAAATTTGAACTTCATTCTTTTTTGAAGCACTTTCTTCAACTTTCTGTTTTGAAGCTATATCGTTCTATCCTCACCGGAGTCCTTTTAATACTATGTTCGACTTTAGCTTTGTTCCTTCACCGAGGCTACTATCTTTTGCCATTTCCAAGGGAAAAGACTTTGTACTAAGCGAGATTATAGAGTACTAGCTGCTGAGAGATGACATCCTCATGATAAAATTTCTCAAGTATTTATGTCATGTCTCATGAACCAAAATTGGTGTGACAGGAATTATCGGTTGCTTGATTGAACCAACCTCTGAGCTACTTACCTGTTCATCTCTTGTTACAAGTTACAACTATGTTCATATATGAATTGCTCTCTACTTAGTTGTTAAGAGTGCATACGAAGACAGTATTATTGTTTCTCTTCCATTCTACTTCATTTAACAACTTGCTTAATTTCCTAACAGCAGCCACAAGGGCCGGCATGAGAGAAGACGTTCTCCTGCTCGTTATTCTCGTTCCCGCTCACCTCGACATTCACGCTCTCCATCTGCTAGACGTGGAAGATCAAGGTCCCGTAGCCACGATAACTCACCTCCACCCAAACAAAGACAACATTCAAGGTAGTTTTTGCCGCATCCTAACTAGTTGTCCGTTTATTGTGTTTCTACTTCTTTCTTTTATGCGCTATAGTGTGGACACGTGGTGCCTTAGTGTGGTGTTGTTGATTGTGACAAACCATTGTACGGAGTATCTTACATAGTGGGTTGGGAACATATCTTTTGTGTGCTAAACTGCCAATGTTTTTATCTTTGTTGTCATTGCTTGACTAAATCACCATATCTGAAGTGTAGGATGAAAACATTCTGTCGTATTTTAATTGAAATCAAGCTTGATTTTATGGTGGTAATAATAGTGTGATGTGCTTGCCCCCCTAAAAAAAAAAAAAAAAAAATTAGTGTGATGTGCTTGAAGAGGTTTCAAATGTTGCTGAGGTGTTATTGTATTACAGTACTGGGAAAGTGTTTTGTTTCGCAGGGATATAGTAGTGAAATACACTGTATTTGCGGGAGCTCGTTTTTTCTTGTTTGCCACTGTAAAATTTTCACTAACTTGCTTTTTTTATTTGGTTTTAAGGCTTGTTCTCAACATGTTAATCTTGGTTTCACGATTCTTCGTGTTGTTTGTTACTTTGTTCAAGTAACTTCCTGAAACATGACTGGTGGTAATCTGTTCCAGGTCTGTGACACCCAAAGACAGGAAGCAGGGCAGGGAAAGGTCGTATTCTCGAGAAAGTAGAGGAAAATCACTTTCTCCAACACCACCGCCTCGTAATTCTCGAAGCCGTAGCCGCAGCAGGAGCCCATATCCGGAAGAGCCTCCTAAGGAGCAGAAAAGAGAGAGGTCGGCTAGTGAGGAAGATATCTGATCTGTTGATGTCGTCTGTTGCCATTGCGTTGGTGTTTGCGGATTCTGGTTCACCTTTTATGCTCTTGTATTGTTTGTCTTGCGTTGAACTTGTTATCAAGTTGTTATTTGTGATTTGTAATAGATGAGATTTAGAAACTCTTATTGCGTTTTATGTAACTCGGATTAAGGATGCATACTTTTGTTTTTTTCGAGCTTAAAAATGGTTGGGAAGGTGTCCCAAGATGGCATTGACTTCCGTTTGAAAGCATGTACAATAGTTGAACTTGTTAGCAAGTTGTTATTTGTGATTTGTAATAGATGAGATTTATACTCTTATTCCGTTTTATGTAACTCGGATTAAGGATGCTTACTGTTTTTTTTTTTTTTTTCCCAAGTTTAAAAATGATTGGGATGGTGTCGCAAGATGGGCAGTCTAAGATGTCAAAAACAAATAAAAAAAGAAAAAGAAAATTATGATAATACAATAAAGTAGCTGCTAGTGACCTTTATATGAGAGATCACTTGTCATAAAACCGTCTTACATAAGAATTATGGAGTTATATACTCTGTAGTAAACTTGATAAAATCTAGGGTTTTTTTGTCAAAAACTACCTTACATTTATGGGTATTTGTAAAAAAAACTACCTTATATTATTTTTTTTGTTTTAGACTACCTTTTTTTTCTCAATTTTTGGTCAAAAACTACCTACGCTGAAAATATGGCGAGATTTGGTCGATTTAGTGACATTAACCTATTTTACATGACTTTGTTAACATCAAACAACAATGATCAACTGCGTCCAAACCACAATTTAACTTCAGATAAGCAAAATTAGTGAATTTTACATTTCAATAATAACTACAAACATCTACTAAAGTTAAGCGTCGGTACTTCATGACTTCCCAAAATCGGCATTAGTAAGATTAAAACATAAAAGAGTCATGAGATAAGTTAAAGCCGGAAAACAGACCAAATATATCTAGACTCTTAGCATAGGTAGTTGTTAACCAAAAATAAAGAAAACAAAGGTAGTTGAATACAATAAAAATAATATAAGGTAGTATTTTTACAAATACCCCTAAATATAAGATAGTTTTTAACAAAAAACCCTAAAATCTAAGATCAAATTCACCAGAAAAGTACAACCACAAACTCATTCAAAGCCCAAGATAACCCAATCGAAAATAATCTCCCATCTCAAAATAACCCGATTCAAACAAAATCCAAAATGACCGATTTCAATTAAAAATGTCTTTCAAAATATGACCTAAATTACCCGAGTCGAAAACAATCCTACTTAGGGCTTGCTTGGATTGATGGTAATAGGAGGGGAATGAATAGGGGAGTAATAGGTGAGGTGTATTTCCCATGTTTGGTATGCGGGTAATTATTCACCTCCTGGAATTATTACCCTTGTGAAGGGGTAATACATTACCACCCTCCCCAAGGAACTCATTATTCCACTAATTAATTTCCCCAGTAATTATCGCCTAATAAAACTTACCCCTTAATAATTCCATGGATTCCAGGCAAGCCCTTACTTTCGAGTTTTGACCAAGCAAAAGCTGGCCCGTACCCAAATAACCTGACAAATAAAACCCAACCCGAGCTGACTCGAATTGACTCGACCCAATCCAATCCGAATGACCCATTTGCCTTTCATTTCAAACCAATTGACTGGTGGAAATTTCAGATGAATGAGTGAAAGTGAATGACTGACTACAAGAGCTCAACTCAGTAATATAGAGTCAATCACTCAGCAGGAGAAATTAACCAGAAAATTAAGTAGAAGAGAATAAGAGATGAACAGCGGAAGCAGCGGCGGCGGCGGCGGCAGCAGCAGTAGAAGACCATGGCCAACAACAACAGGAGTCACAGGTTCAGGAAAAAGAATACAGAAGGAAATGAAAGAATTGGATTCTCATCCTCCTCCGCTTTCCTCGGCCGGTCCTATCGCCGATAATCTCTATCACTGGCTCGCCACTTTCCTGCCCCCTCCTGGTTTGACTTCTTTTTTATAAGACCGTCCTATAATAATTTATTATATTTTTTTTTTCCTAGACGCCTTTTATTTTTTTAAATATCGTCAATGAGTGACCATTTTAGTACTACCCGTCCCAGTCATTTGTTTAATAAAAAAAAAGTAAATAAATGATTGGGACGGAGAGAGCATTAGTAACATATTTTTATGTGACGACTTTTAATAACGTTTTAGACAGGAACGTTTTACAGGAGACTTACAATTTTCCGTAAGCCTATCAGTAACATATGTTTAATAAAAAAAAAGGGTAAATAAATGATTGGGCGAAGAGAGCATTTTAGTAACATATTTTTATGTGACGACTTTTAATAATGTTTTAGACAGGAACGTTTTACAGGAAACTTACTATTTTCCGTATGCCTATCAGTAACATATTGTTATGTAATGTAAGGACTTTTAACAGTGTATCTACCCGGAACGGTTTTACAGGAGACTTACTGGTACTATATTTCCGTGTGCTTTTAACCTTAGGTACACCGTATCAAGGCGGTCTGTTTTTCCTTGAGATAATCTTCCCTGCTGATTACCCATTTAATCCGCCAAAGGTGGTGTTTAAGACTAGAATTTTTCACTGCAATGTTGATTCTTCTGGTAATGTTAACTTGGATATTCTCAAGAATGGTTGGAGTCCTGCACTTACCATTTCTAAGGTGTTACTTGCGCTAACGACGTTGTTCTTAACACCCGATCCATGTAAGCTCGACTTCTCCAAATTGGGATGGACTGATCCAAATTGGGTACTGACATAAGGTTTCTGTTTGTAGATAATGCTCTTGTTCCTGGTATTGCACAACTGTATTTGAATGATAGGAAACGACATGATCAACTTGCCGCTGAATGGACACTCCGGTTTGCCAAGTAATCTGAGAAGAGTCGTTAGCACGACAGGTAATTCTCGGACATTGCTGTAATCTGTAAATAGATGCAAGAACGGTCTGCTACATTGTCTGTGGTCAGCAGACATCTTAAATTGCGTAAACTTCTCTGTATCTACTTTGTAACCGTGTTTAACCCTGTAAATTGTGATTCATGTTCGGTTTTTAACTGTTGTATCATCTGAAGTCTGGTTACATGAATTTCATCCTACGCGATAATTTTATTACCTGGTTCTGATACACAGTAATGCATTTTTCGACTGTGAAACTGGCAAGTGCTGTATAATTGATCAGGTAACAAACAGGAAATCATTGCATTATTATGACTTATCTGTCATATTTCCGAATTCAAAATTACAATTTGTTAATGACGAAATATTGATAAATCTAGTACTGTATTTTATTGACTTCTGTCGCTCTGAAGTACTAACTAATACGGAGTATCTTTTATTGTTTCCCTAAAAAAAATACGGAGGGTTTTTTTATTGTTACTGTATTATTAATGTAATAATCTAAAAAAGGCGGTTATATCTTGGCGAAATCTAAGGTACCCTTGCCATCATGAGCCTTCCTGTAGAAGCACAAAGTATAATCAGAATATAAGACATTCTTGTATTTCGGCTTTTCACCAGTATTTTCCAACACTTCCTCAAGAGGTCCAATTACTTCACTCGGTTTTGGGTTCACAAACAACGGGATTGAAATCCTGTCCTTAGTTCCATTAGCAATGACGCGGTGCTCAATGCTTTTGTACCTACCGTTGCTCAGGATTTGCAGCGCATCACCAACGTTGATAACCAAGGCCCCTGCAATGGGTGGCACATGAACCCAGCTCTCACCATCTGGTGCTCGAACATACAGACCTCCGATATCATCTTGCAGTAGGATGGTGAAGGTTGAAACATCGGAGTGGCGTCCTACTCCTACTGTCAGTTCAGGTTTCGGACACTTTGGGTAATAGTTTAGATTAATCCTCTTAGAGCCTGTTAGTTGTGTCCATTTCGTTTCATTAATCTCATCGATGCTCAACCCTTTCATCAACGCCTCGACTAGAGGCTTGATCACCACCTCGCACTTTCTCATGTAGTTCAAAAGTTGATCCCTGGACAAAATGGTATATATGTCAGTGACTGCAAAGCTGCGTTTCAGAAAAAAAAAAAAAAAAAAAAAATCTAAGATGCACCCCTCTTTTTTGCAAAATAACTTTAACCGTCAATAACTCTTAGCTACAAGTTTAGAATACGATAAACTTTTTATTTTTTTTCAAATTGACCGTTTTTAAGAGGTCTCCAGTTTGAAAAAGAGTTTACCGACGTCTCAACTCGTAGTCGGGAATTATGGTCGGTCAAAGTTTATTCGTTAAAAAAGCTTTGAGCAACCATAACTACCGGCTACGAGTTCAAAAAGCGGTGAATTTTTTTTTTTCAAATTCAAGGCCTTGACGAGATAATCGGTTTGAAAAAAAAAAAATTACGGTTTTCTGAACTCGTAATAGAGAATTATTGTCGGCCAAAGTTTTTTTTGTGAAAAAACAAGGGGTACACCTCAGAAAATGAAAACGTTCTGGGATACACGAGAGAATATACCAAAAAAAAAAAAAAAAGGTTTCGACGGGGTTTTTAACTCTATTCCCGAGTATCACCTCAACGTCTTACCGTTGAGCTAGCTGACATCTACACGGTAACATGTTATTACATATATATGATATAAAATGGCAACGAAAAAGTGAAAAATATATAACAACAATGCAGAAACACATTGTGCTTAGCCGATGCAATTACTTAGTCGTAGTAATTTATGTTATTACTAAAATAAGTGTATTTGGCCATATGAGTCATATGTCAACTGTATAAAAACCTTTTTTTACGGCTGCCAAAAAAAAATGCAGGAAATGTTATATGTAACCTGCAGGCAGAGGGCCAGAGAGCAAGAGCTTCATCATCCGAAACATAAAACAGGCTAAGGTAATCCTTCCATTCCAGAGCATTCTCAGCCTCAGGGATGAAGCTAGTACTTAACCTTACATGATTACTAACCGAATTCTCCTTAAAATACTTCTTTTTTTCGTCTGGTGGCAAGCCGAAGAATGCAAGAGTCGCTTGCTTTACGTCCTCCAGCACCTCGACTGGCACCCCATGGTTAACAATCTGAAAGAATCCCCATTTCTCGGCTGCATCACATATTGAATTGGCCACCCACGGGTCCTCCCATTTCGACAGGTCAATGATAGGAATAGACGACTCCTCAACTCCGTCTGTCTCCTTGATTTTCATGCTACTTGGTCTTTCGGATTGTGGTTGTATGTATTGTTTAGGCAAGTTATTTAGGTCCATTTCGGATAAACCCTTCACCCCATGTCCCGTCTTTGTCACATATTCGGTTAGGTCCTCCATTCTCGGTTCTTCATCATCCTTAAACGTTATTTCTTGAGACATTTTTTAGCTAAAAAACTTATATGAAATTGTTTCGAATACTGTATGAATTAATTCGGAGATAATACTCGATTATTAACGTAAAATCTAAGGTTTTTGTACAAGGAAGAATACTAGGAAGCTAAATGTAAATGTAGAATTTAAGAAAAATAGTCAATTTAAACTTGTTGTAGAAGTAGTAACATACCATGGTGTTACTCTAAAAATTATGAGATTAAATTGATGCATTTATGATTTAGTAACTTTTTTTTTTCTATTTTAATTACGTTTTTTTATTTATGGATGTCTTAACGTATACAAATAGTTATGAGAGGACGTGTCTTATTGATGGTTTTTTTGAAATCATAAATTCATAGGGCTTTTGCAATGAGGAGTAAATATTGGTAATTTGACGTTAATAGTTCACTTGTTTTGGATTGAGATTATAAAATAGGTAAATAAAAGCATTACGCCCAATGACGCCCATATTGTAAATAAATTAAACTAACTGCTAAATCTCGCGTATCATTTTATTAAATCCAACGCAAATTACTTCCTTATTCCAATTTTACACCTCTCATTTCAAAAACATAATTAAAAAAAAAAAAAAGTAAATTAGAAATTACTCCCTTTTACATACCATTTTTTTTAAAGTAACTCCTTTTTATAATTTTTTTTAAATTACTCCCTTAAGATGTATTTTTGTCAAAATTTGCTTCAAACTCCAACTTAAATCACTCATTCCGTCTGTTTATGAGCTTATTACTTTTGTAGCTGAACTGAACTAAGCTGATGGGAGTTAAACTGAACTATAATAATAATAATAAGGGGGTGGGGGCTCAGATTGTTTCTCGGCTCCCACCAATTTCATGTAAACTTTTATTTTTTTTATCTATGAAAGCTGCGCACATCCTTTATAATAATAAAAAAAATAATAAAAAATAATAAAAATAAAAATAAAAATAAAAATAATAATAATATTTTGATATTATCTTAATACAAGTTGCCTTTTTTAAAAATAATAAAAATAAATAAAAATAAATAAATAAATAATATTAATAAAAATGAGTATTAATTTCAAGAATACTAGAACTGAAATGGGTTGAACTGAATGAAGCTGAGCTGAGCTGAACTGAACTGAATGAAGCTGAGTTGAACTGAATGAAGCTGAGCTGAACTGAATTGAATTGAATGGAACTGAACTTAACTGAATTGAGCTATGTTGAACTGAACTGAACTGAATAGAGCTGACCTGAACTGAAGTGAGTTGAAAATAAGTCAGAAACAATAGAGCCTAAGTCATCTCATCTGAAATTTTGAAACAATTATTGATATGTAAAAGGACGTACGAAGTAATTGTTAATTGACTCTTAAAAAAATCCGCTCACCCTTCTCTTTCAATTCCCTCTCCTCTCCCGTCTACCGTTCTCCGCCGGCAATAATTAGCAGCCAACCACGGTTGAAAGTAAAAACATTGACCCCTAAACACAATTCACACATCTGAAAACAGCTGAAATATTTAATACTCCGTAACTCATCCGTAGTACACTAAACAAATATTGCCAATTTTGAATTTCTTTGCAAAAAAATAATAATTAAATTAAAAATTCAACTCTGAAAATTCAACTTTCTAGATTAGTAAACGTTGCTTCAGGGCCTCAGGCTAAGGACTAAAGACTAAACAATGAAAAATGCTGTCTTAATTAATGCAGTACCGACGTCAAAATCCAACTAGTCTCCTTTAAAACGAGAAAAATATCATCATTTAATAATAAAAAATGACCATTTAGCGATAAAAATTACGAATATAATAATATTGTCACTTTCTCATAATAAACTAACGTTAATTTTTTGTCAAAAAATGTTCACGTTTTATCATAAAATAATCATATACGGAGTATTATATTATTTTTTTTGTCAAGAGTACGGAGTATTATATTATCCGTCTTAATTTTAGACATATTCAACCGTATGAATGAGAATTTGCGACAAAGAATAGTCCAATATGTCGTTCCATTTTTAGTAATGTTCCTGTCATGACGACGAGTCGACGATCCAACGTAAAAAGAGTGTATAAATAGATTGAGAATAAAGTGAAGAAAACCAAGTGAAATTAATACTACTAACTACAAAGCAAAACAACTTCTTTAAGCCATGGCAACTAATACCATTAGTATGTCTACAATCCGTACTCGACTCGCCCCGACTCATTTCCACAGAAAATCTTTCAATATCAATCATCCATCATTATCATCAACTCGATTCGGTACTAATCCTAGAAAATTCAAGCTTTACTGCAATAATAACTCTTCTCCATCCACTTATACTGCAACAACAACAGAAACACCAAAGGCAGTCATTGAAGAAGTGTATGAGAAGAGTGCAGTACCTGCAGAAGATACAGTCGACGAAAAATTCGACTGGTATTCGGAGTGGTACGCAATGGCACCCTTGTCTGACCTGGACAAGAAGGTCCCACACGGGATGACGATTATGGGAATAAAACTGGTGGTTTGGTGGGATCGTAATGAGGAGCAGTGGAAAGTTTTTGACGATAGTTGTCCACATCGTCTGGCGCCTTTGTCGGAGGGGAGGATCGACAAATGGGGGAGACTGCAGTGTGTTTATCATGGCTGGTGTTTCAATGGTTCCGGTAGCTGTAAGTTCATTCCTCAAGCTCCTCTTGACACCACTCCGGTATATATTCACCTTGGCTTTATTAATTACCGTCTTTCTGAAATAAGGTTACATACATCAGACCGTGTTTAATTTAATTAATTGTAAATTACAGGTTCACACATCGAAGAAAGCATGTGTGGCTTCGTATCCATGCACGGTCCAGCATGACATTCTCTGGTTCTGGCCTAACAGCGATCCCAAATACCGAGACATACTAACAAAGAAACAACCTCCTTATATCCCTGAACTCGAGGATCCTAACTATACTAGGTCCATGGGAGTTAGGGATTTACCTTATGGGTACGAGATTTTGGTCGAAAATATAATGGATCCAGCTCATGTTCCTTATGCACATTATGGACTGATGCCGCCAATGCCCGTTGATAAAACCAAGTATGTATTTACACATTCAGATTAATTACCGTCTTCTTTTCATATCCTTCTGTAGTTCAGAATAAGAATATCATGAAATTGTGTGCAGGCCCATTGCAGACAGAGAGAACGGGAGACCTATGAACTTCAGTGTCGAAAAAATTGAGAAAAGCGGGTTTTCAGGTAATCAACCAGGAGGTTACAACAAGTTTATGGCGCCCTGCATCTTTTATATGGCTCCCAACAGGTTTGCCAAAGGTACTGAAGATGATGCGCAGAAGAAGGAGCAGGAAAGACGGCTTTTGATATTTATATGTATTCCAGTGAGTCCCGGAAAATGTAGAGCAATCTTGGTATTCCCAAGGAATTTCATGCAATGGATTGATAAAATAATCCCGAGATGGGCGTTTCATATAGTCCATAATCTCGTACTGGATTCAGACTTGAAACTACTGCACGGCGAGGAGCAAAGACTATTAGATAAGGGAGGGAAATGGCAGAAAGCATACTACATGCCAACAAAAGCGGACGCCATGGTCATTGCATTCCGTAAATGGCTAGATAAGTACGCAGGAGAGGGAGTCGATTGGGGAAACAAATACGAGTCAGCACAACTACCGCCAACACCACCCAAAGACGTCTTACTTGACAGGTACTGGAGCCATACCGTGAACTGCACGAGCTGTAGTAAGGCATATAAGGGGTTCAACCTGGCAAAAACCGTGCTCCAGATATTGTCTTTTGCTCTTATTGGAGTTGTTGGACTTGTTAAGCAGAAACCTCTTGTGTTCGCCACCGCCTTGCTTTGCTTTGCTGCTTCCAAATTCTTGTCCACCTTCATATCCAAGAATTTCCATTTTCATGACTATAATCATGCTCATGTTAAGGACGCTAAACCGGTTATGGGTAACATTGTTCCAGGTTTCAAGATGAGGCCCCTAAACACCAAGTAATCAAATTACTGATTACGGATTACATAATAAAGTAACCATTAGTCTTCCGTTTTTTACAATAAACTTGTATAACACCGCATTACACAAGTATTTGCGATAAAGTAGGACAAAATTTATCTCACTTTCATAGTTACTGGAAGTGTATCCTCCATGAAATTAAACTTGTATAACACTGCATTACACAAGTATTTGTGATGTACACTTCTTAATTCTTATGTTTATGTAACAATAAAGTTATTGGAAATGTATCCTCCATGAAATTAGACTTGCTATTTTACAAGAATATTCAAATAAAATACATCCTTGATTACCGACTTTTTTTTTTTTTGTTCCTTCTAAATTCTTCACTTTTGTTTATTCAATAATCAATAATCTACTTATTGAGGACTATAAAGTACAGTGAGTTCATTTGGTTAATATACTAGTGGGATGATGATTGATGAAACTAGGAAAGGATTAGTAAGTCATCTGTCAATTTTACCTCTGAACTGTTGACGGAATTTGAATTCAGGTCATAAATTACCACCCATGGTTTCTTCCTGTTCTCCTCTGCAAACACAACTGTCAATTCACAACCTTGATAAACCTGACCATCCATGATCCATATGGTGTTTTGCATCAGAAGCATCAGCTGGATGGATCCACATACTGCACGAAACACATTAAATTCTCTGTTCAGTCTCAAAAACTTGAATCAATTGGTAAAATACATCACTGAGACGGACCTCCACTCAACAAACAAACCCACTGTAAAGTGGGTCGAGGTAGGTAATTCTATGCTTTCAAAATCACGCTACCGGCATACTGATGTGTTACTAATGTCCAAATTACCAATCCCCAAGACCCCAATTGAGTGCAGGGAAAATATCGTCTACAACTCTGAAATGTACAGTTAAGCTTTTTCAGTAGCAGACTACCAATTAAGGTTACCCTATGAAGAACAAAGAAAAATCATCCACTGTAATAATCTCGAGGCAAACTCTCACAAAGTGACATGGGGAATTCAGGAGGAGAGCAAATATCACTGAATTCAATGAACTCGATCACCTAGTGTAATAATCTCGATTCTCGAGGCAAGTAAGTAAATGTCCCTGAGAGGACCAATCTGCCCAAATGGCCGTGGAAGGTCTTCAGGTCTGCAAAACACGGAACATTTCGAAATAAAACAACCAACAAGGCTTATATTGCACTTGAAGAAGCAAGGCACAGGACTTCAGTTCAAAAAATGAAATAAAGAATTAATTCGCAGAAAAGAAACAGACAAACGGATTTATTATATTACTTGAAAAGTTGAATATTAAACAGACAATAATCCTTCAGAGCGCCTACAATATCATATACTCCGTATATTGTCAACAGAAACACTTAAAAGTCGAAACTAGAGAAAATCGCATAGCAGGAATATAATGATATCTTTAAATCCAGAAGAACATTAGAGCAAACCTGCAATGATGGCCAAGATTCCGAACCAGTAAACTAGTTGATGGATCTCTGCCACTGCCACGGCCAGAATACCGTCCTCTAGGACTGGGGCTGCGCCGTCTCCTGCTGTAACCATCCCTTGGTGGTGAAGGACTATAACTCTTTCCCCTCATTTTCAGTGTTCGGTTATTGTGCAATTAATGCTCCGATTGCAACTCTGAAAACCAGTAAGACAAAAATCAGCAAGAAACCATAACTAGTAAAGCAGGAAACGAGCAACAATCAACAAAATACGTTCAAAAAACTGATAATCAAGAACAGCAGCAATAAATCTCTCGAGAAACAAGCATTTTACACAAATCATATTCAAGCGTACAACGTCATAGAAACAACATTTCCGAGCTAAAATTAACAAATCAAGAACAGCAGCAATAAATTTCTCGAGAAACAGGCATTTTACACAAATCATATTCAAGTGTACAACGTCACAGAAACAACATTTCCAAGCTAAAATTAACAAATCAAGAACAACAGCAATAAATCTCTCGAGTAACAAGCATTTTACACAAATCATATTCAAGTGTACAACGTCACAGAAACAACATTTGCCGAGCTAAAATTAACAAATCAAAAACAGCAGCAATAAATCTCTCGAGAAACAAGCATTTTACACAAATCATATTCAAGCGTACAACGTCACATAAACAACATTTCCCGAGCTAAAATTAACAAATCAAAAACAGCAGCAATAGTGCAATGCAATCTGGACGCCTTTAACAAGAACAGCAACATACAGTAATTCTCCTGAGAAACAAGCGTAATGCACAATTCATATTCAAGCAAACAACTCAGGAAAATAAATTGTTTGAGCTTTTAACAAATTAATAAGAAACCAAGTCGTAATTGTTTAGCATAATCCTAATTATGCATAAATGTAAGTGTAAATTCATAACTATAATCTAACTTTTGGGTGAATTCATAACCACAATCAAATTTTCATTTGAAGACGATTACGATTACATATCCGGTAAGATCGAGTGTAGAGGTTTGTTCGTTTTAAATGAAACTGGGATTTGTAAATTTGTAACAATTGCAAGTTTAATAACTCTCCTCTTCGTATATTTCCTCGGGTTTAATGGAGGTGGTGATTGTGAGTGGTGGTCAGATGGTGTTGGTTTTAGTGCATTAATACATAAATTAAACCGGACTTGTTTAAGTTACTCACTTAAAAATAAACCGGACTTGTTTAAGTTACCAGTTACGTGTATAAGAAGTCCTACTAATATCTATATTGGATATTCTTCTTTCTCGAGTTCTTTAATGAAAATTTAAATTTTTATTTGGTACCTTCATACGGACTTACGGAGTATAAAATTGTTGTATGCAAACAGATTTTAAATAGTATTTTGTTATCCTATAAATAATACATTATTATAAACTAAAAGATCTATATATACCGTGCAGCGTATGCATGCGCGGGATCCATACTAGTTTATATAATAAGGGAAAAACTCATGTTTTTTCATTGTTGTGACTTGTGATGAGAATTGAGTTTGTAGGTGTTACAAAGTATGATTTATGGCTCACTGACTCGATATCTGGTTCAACTTATATTTTATCTAACATATCTCCTTAAGGCACACGTAACCACGCACCAAACTTATTTTCGATACAGAAAGTGTGTTAGTAGACTACGATACTCAGCTGGAATTATATTGCAATTAAGTGTCAATTACGATACATTCCGAGATGAAGTTATTAGTCCTAAACAGTTTGGCATAATCTGTTGTGTATTATGTGATAGCGAAACTATGGGATTCTTGCTTAACTTGTGTCATCTTCATCAACTTCACGGAGATTGAATAATTGACCAGGCGGCTAATCTACTTAAAGTTACGGAGCATCATTTTTACTAAATCACGAAAATATATACACATGAGCTCTTAGATTAACTGATAATATTCAAAGAAATACAAGTGCTTACAATTGAGCTTCTTATCATTAAGCTGGTTTGCATCGAAATGTTTTTATTAACAATTTGTGATTGTTCAATGTCGATTTCATGAGTATGAACTCTCTGGATCGAAGATATATGATGAAGAAGGCCTAACATTGACAATTACATATTTCTTGCAAATCCAAATTAGGGGGTACAATCTTAACGTTATTGAATGAAAATTCAACACGGAGAATCGACCAAAAGACTAGTAGTCACTAGGCCAGTACACTAGTGATTACCTAACTAACACAACTTGGAAAAATAACAACATTGTAGACTTCCGTACACTAGAAATTAGAAGAATCATCTCGTCACAAGCTGAAGACGAGATAAAACGTGACCCATTTAAAATAAAAATTTAACCATTTTTAGATAAAAAAAGTTATTAGAACAATTTTCTAAACTATAACATTTGGCCCGTTTTCACTTTATGACAAAAAGTGTCAGTCTTCAATGAAGAATTGGTGATTAATTTGTGTAAATTGAAAGGCATTCGGCTAAGCTTTATACCTATGAGGCTATGATCAAACGTAAAGAATGGATAATCATGCTTGCAACAATTAATTACCAATCACCTTGCATGATCAAATCTATCCGTCTAAAATCCGTTTTACTATATAAATAGATGGTTATGCTTACAAGAATTGATTATCAATTTAAATGAACTCAATGCATGAAATGCTCAACAACCTTAATCAAAGTCGTCCACTCTCAAAAACCAGCAAGTCTCATTTCAGACGGTGGTATCCATCTTAAGTTAAGACGAGTATAATATGGTTATCTTACGATAAAAATGTAAAAATTTTCTGATAAAAAATTATCATAATTAAGTTTAATGTAAAAAAATTGACATTTTTTATTAAATGATTGACTTTTTCTCGTCAAACACTTAAGTTAATACCGTCTGAAATGAGAATTTTCGCGTAAAATCAGACTAGTATACTAATGGGAATGCTACTTATTGGAAATTGAAATTAATGCAACAAAAGGGTCCATATATTGTACGTTCACGAACCATTATAACCAACATTTTTATGTGGAAAAATTAATGCACAACAAGTCTAAGAGTAATTGACCCGTTAATTGAAGTCTCTTCTTCTCTTCTATAGTGGTGCTCAACACTTCTACTTGGCAATTAAACTTCTATATAAAGGACGATTTAAAGGACTTCTAATTATCAATCAAATATTTCATTAACATTGTAACACCCCCTCATACCAGGGTACCTTACCAAGGACTACCCTAGCATGAAAGGCTGTTACCATCTCGGTTTCCCGAGGTTAGTATATCAAAGTTACAATTTCCAAACAACATTTATCAAAGTATATAAGTTAAAGATTACATTAGCTCAGACTAACTCATACCAGGGTACCTTACCAAGGACTACCCTAGCATGAAAGGCTGTTACCATCTCGGTTTCCCGAGGTTAGTATATCAAAGTTACAATTTCCAAACAACATTTATCAAAGTATATAAGTTAAAGATTACATTAGCTCAGACTAACTCACAATGAACATACAAGGTCTCAATACAAATGAAATCCAAGACATCTAAACTCATAACAACGGAAGCTAGACTTGACGTGGTGACTCCCCATGACTGTCCCATAGCTAAACATCTGCATTACATCACAATCGCTCACCATCCCCGAATGGATCACCGCAGTTTTACAAAACAACAACACGGGTCGATTACTCAATCAATATAAGACAACAACAATACAACCAGCTGATCATCGATTTCACACAGTAACCGACTACACACCGAAGTGTGTAGCCCTGCCAGATTACCCATCGCAACAGGTAATCCACGCCGCCAGTGGGTGACCGCAGCCCATCCCCACCTAGTCCAGCTCATCAACGAGCGACTAACAATCCCTGTCCCTTAATGTGCACATCCCCTCCCGTGGCGGGTTCCACGGAGGGCGAACTAGGGTGTGAAGCCACTCCCGCAAGTGACTCCACCACAATCACAATCACATGACATCACAGCCATCTCAATCCGCTCATACCAACATCGTCACAACAATCTCCATACTCCGATGATCAGCAGATAACAACAATTACAACAAGCACAATCTCAAATCAATTGACAGTAAACTGAGTAGGGAAAACCCTACCTTTTCGCAATCCGCTACGCTGCAATCAATCATACAAATGCACAACTAGTAACACACCATCACCTACAACAGCGATAATCAACAATCAACGACATATGATGACCAAAACCCTAAATCCCCAAATTAACCAAATTAGGGTTTGTTAACTTATAAGAATGACAATAGATGAACAAGTACAAGACACTTACTACGGCGATTGACACGGAATGAGATGCTAGAACCCACAATCGACAACCTTTGACTTGGAATTGATGAAGATGATTAGAGGAGAATGAACGTAGTTTATGTTTTTGGGGAGAAATGATTTTAGAAACTGACGACGATTATGTATAACCTCTAATCATTTTAACCAAAACCGCAGAAACATTACTTCGCCAGACCGGGTACTCGGTCGAGTAAGTGTATACTCGGCCGAGTGTCCCATACTCGGTCGAGTGTTCACTTTACTCGGCCGAGTGTTCCTCGGCAGAACCAAAACAATACACAACCTCGACTACTCGGCCGAGTAGGTTCTACTCGGTCGAGTAGTCACCAAGGAAAATCCGTAGTGTTACAATCTTCCCCCCTTAAAAAGAACTTCGTCCCGAAGTTCACACTCTACTATAAAATAAAGCACAACACTACGCCACAAGGCTACACCAACCACATATAACAACACCAAGGAACTATACAAGTCACCACAAAATCATTACCCCGACTCAAAGCAAACATCGAACAAAACAACCACGACCGCGAAGTTCCCACCCAACCTATAAAACATGGACACTTAACACCAACTCCACAAACAACATGGCTCACGATATCGTCTCAACTATAGCATAGGCTCTCAATACTGACTCCATAACATTACCCAATAACCACAATATGATGTTGTCAACCTTGTATCACTTCCATAACACTCAATAGCACTCAATCCACAAAAGAAGATCAATCATCAAAACGGAATGTTACATTCTATCATCCTTAAAGCGAACTTCGTCCTCGAAGTTTACTCAAACACATAAACATCATCTTCCAACTGTCAAAACTATTGGACTCATAATCATTGTCATTCAACTGTCAACACTGTTGAAATATTCTCTCATTGCTAAACATCGAACTACTACAAGCACGATCATGACCTTAATAAAATCAACACAAATATCCGTCCTTTAAGCTACACCAACACTCTACTTCCAATTATACTACTATATGCACAACCATCAAAACGCTCTTTGCCGCATCCTACTCCTCTTAGGACACATGTTACGTCCTCGTAACTCACTAATACTAGATCCTTAGCTATACTTCTCATTATCTTCATCACCACCACATGAGAAAAAAATACCTGCCTACAATCTAACACTTACTATTCCTATATCCAAGGCTCTCTTACTTAAACAGTTCTCATACCTCAACTCATTCTGCACTCCATTTAACCAATACCACACAATCCTGATCATGACAAACGCTCTAACTCGTCCACATTACCGCAACACAACATACCTCTCTATATAAACTCTATAAAACTCTTATCGCCAAAAGAATAACTCACGATCCACAGTTGTTACGTACACTCACACTAGATCCTCAAGTTCCTTTCTTTCATTACCGCAAGACTCATACATAACTTAACACGACACTAATTACCCCACACTCTACACTCACTTTCGCAACAAAGGATTGTGAATCACCTGCATATATCAGATCATTACCACACATGTTCCATGAATCGCTTGTCATTACCATGTCTACCAAAGCCTTATCTAGAACAAGATCAAAATTATCAGAACAACCTATTACAACCGTGTCCCATCAATGAAATATCACTATACCATGATAACAATGAAAACATATACAACTCTCTTTCATATCGTACTCTACCCCCATTCCCAAACTTAACCTGGTAAGAAACATCAACAAACAAAACAACAGTCTACATGTCTAACCGAAACTCACAAGAAACAATAGTGACACAAAACAACAATCTGTGCATAACTGGTCTGTACTTTCGAAACTCAAATCGTAACCACCCCGTATACTCCACCACAACCGGTGACGGCATCGCAACACCGCCACCAACAGCCGCACCACAGTGCGAAAATACCCGCATCACAACAGTAAGTACCGTGCCCGGATCACCACCCGAGGCACCACAACCACACCGATAGACATCACAACATACACAATCCCATAAACACTGACTCAATATAACATCTTGGACAACAAACTTACTCAAAACTGCTTTACCAGATCACAACACCATACATAATACGGAATAAATAGACAAGAATCTCATGCATACCATCCATACTTTTCATGGAATAAACCTATATCATGAATACCCATGCAAGTATAACCACCCAAACTATCATTTTTTTTTTGATCATCATTCCATTAAGTTACCGTATCCAACATATATTACAAACATTCATATAACAACTTTATGACTATCACACCATACCGCATCTCGTGAGGTCACAACCTCACACCAACATTTACATACTCCTAAGACCCATAATCACATCCAAATAGCCAATCCTGATTACGTAAGTTACCACCTGTTAATAGTTACCTCTCACCCGAGCTTAACTCGTACACCCCTCATATCATATTCTCCCATCCGCATAACCATCACCCCCTGCCAAATGTAACCATACCATTAATACTCAACTACTACAACCGCCTCATATAACCACATCTTATACTCTCTCACAACCATACATATCTATCTGGTCTCTACAAAATCAACCTCATTAGATCAACTAGCTTCCCTAAAGTAACATCATCCTCAACCGCTAGTGACAATACTATGGCACCAACATCCTTCATGTGACTACTCTCTTACTATCACTTCTTAATATCACAATCCGTTTTCTCTCTTTGGTTATCATCCCAAATAACGATCATCCAATCCATCAACAAGATTTACCTCAACACTATTCCCAATTCTATCCTTTATCATATCGTTACCTAACTCTCCACCAAAATCTCAGATCGTGCAAACACTCTACAAGCTCCTTATTCCCTTAATACCTCGAAACTCACAAATAACATGTCGTCCTACTCTCTTATATAATCATTAACTCACACCCTCTAGTGAGACTATCGTACATTTCCATAATTTCTTACCTTCATGCTCCTTAACTCCGGTCAACATTCTCTCAACTTACTTCCATCCTTATTTCCCCCTTTTTACTCAATAATACTAATTAATAATTCATCTCCTTTCTCTTCCTACCTAACTCCATAGCTCCACAACTCTAATTCCCTTAATTCATATCAATATCTTATCATTCTTCTTATCATTTATCCTCTCTTATCTTGCTTCACACTCACCCTTGTCACCATCAAGTCCACGCACTAACAGTTACTCTTCAATTAGTCGTATCTCCCTTTCTCATCTCTAGAAACCAAAATTCACTTCATACCGTTTGTCCAAAGAATTACACACCAGGCTCACCCCTTGATATTCCAACTTCCCAAACTTAGCCACTATCTACAAATCCACATCGCGATATAACTTCCTTTAAGTTCATTACATACCCCTCTTCTCTATCCCTCTCCAACATCCTTTCATTTCATATATCCTTACGCAACACAATACTAACCGTCTCCCTCCATAAGTCCTTACACATCCCAATATGCCACTAATCGTATCCTTAATATCAATCTTTCATTCTCACGTTTCTTTAAACTTACATCACTTTTGCCCGTATATACTTACTTTTATATTACACAACACACAACTATATCACTCGCCATATCTCACAAAACATGCTATTTACCTCGACTAGCTCATCATCCTTCCCTTTTCTTTTTCCACTATTTCTCACAACCACATTAACACATGTCTTCCTTATCCAACACTTATCTCTCATAACCCGGCTTTCTCCCTATCATAACATTTGGTAACTTACGTATCATGACCGTCGCATATAAAAGAATACTTTAAGACCCAAAACATACATGTATACATACCTTACGACTCAAAACAATGTAAAAACATAGCCACCGGCTCAAAACAAAGGTAAGAACATAGCCACCGACTCAAAATGGCCGCCCAGTGAGGTACTCGGTCGAGTAACTATATTACTCGGTCGAGTTTTCGACTCCAGAAGCAACTCAATTGCCGCAGAAGGATTACTCGGTCGAGTATTGGGAATACTCGGCCGAGTATACCTTACTCGGTCGAGTATAAGACTACTCGGCCGAGTTCACGACTCCAGACGCTAAACAGTATTATCATAGAAAGATTACTCGGCCGAATATGGAACACTCGGTCGAGTATAAAAGACACTCGGCCGAGTAGGGACTACTCGGTCGAGTATAGGCGCAGCTCAAGACACCTCCAGTTTTCGTAAAACAGTCATATCTCACTCGTTACTTGGTCAATCTGGGTGTGTGACCTATCGTTAGAATCGTAAGAGGACAAGCTATCACCTCAACTTGGAATCACAGCAATATCTTTTCTAGAACTCTACTTATGACAGTTTTAAGACAACCCTTCCAAAATCGGTTTGTATACAAATCAAAATTTCTTTTCAAAACAACTTTAACATGCATAAAACAAACAATAACGACCCAATGCTTCTAAAAAAAACAGTACATAGTTGAACATTTATCATATTCACATTAAAGTTAAACGCCACATTTACATATACAGACGCATGACCTTAATCACATGCTTCTACCAACAATCAAGCATTAAAATCATCGTATTCATATGCACATGTATTAAACAGGTAACATGATCACATTCTTCATGCTCAATATCAACCAGATACAATTTCACAATTCACTTTTCATCTTTTACCATGTTTCAACACTTAACATGCCAACACATTCCATGCTCAAAGTTTAGCATCAACAAATCATCGATATATTTTTCGACAACCATCACATTCCACTTCTTTCATCATTTCATCCAACCATGGACAAGATTCCAACTATAGGTATCAAACACACATGACTCAACATACAGCAATTTCCCCCCATGTGACCGGCTTGAGATCGTAAGGGCCTTAATGCGACTTCGGGACGTCTCCCAAGTCTTTGCGGCGACTCAAACAACTCTCCCCGGTTCATTTTATTTAGACTCCCTAAGTTCATTGGGTTCATTTGTTTTAGGTGCCGGAATCGTCGGCTCTGATACCACTTTGTAACACCCCCTCATACCAGGGTACCTTACCAAGGACTACCCTAGCATGAAAGGCTGTTACCATCTCGGTTTCCCGAGGTTAGTATATCAAAGTTACAATTTCCAAACAACATTTATCAAAGTATATAAGTTAAAGATTACATTAGCTCAGACTAACTCACAATGAACATACAAGGTCTCAATACAAATGAAATCCAAGACATCTAAACTCATAACAACGGAAGCTAGACTTGACGTGGTGACTCCCCATGACTGTCCCATAGCTAAACATCTGCATTACCTGTCACAATCTGCTCACCATCCCCGAATGGATC
Source organism: Silene latifolia (assembly GCF_048544455.1). NCBI lineage: Eukaryota > Viridiplantae > Streptophyta > Magnoliopsida > Caryophyllales > Caryophyllaceae > Silene > Silene latifolia. The sequence goes on along the minus strand of NC_133537.1, from coordinate 341,620,496 downwards.
ACCGCAGTTTTACAAAACAACAACACGGGGGGTCGTACTACTCAATCAATATAAGACAACAACAATACAACCAGTGATCATCGATTTCACACAAGAACCGACTACACACCGAAGTGTGTAGCCCCGCCAGACCCATCGCAACAGGTAATCCACGCCGCCATGGGTGACCGCACCCATCCCCACCTAGTCCAACTCATCAACGAGCGACTAACAATCCCTGTCCCTTAATGTGCACATCCCCTCCCGTGGCGGGTTCCACGGAGGGCGAACTAGGTGTGAAGCCACTCCCGCAAGTGACTCCACCACAATCACAATCACATGACATCACAGCCATCTCAATCCGCTCATACCAACATCGTCACAACAATCTCCATACTCCGATGATCAGCAGATAACAACAATTACAACAAGCACAATCTCAAATCAATTGACAGTAAACTGAGTAGGAAAACCCTACCTTTTCGCAATCCGCTACGCTGCAATCAATCATACAAATGCACAACTAGTAACACACCATCACCTACAACAAATATAATCAACAATCAACGACATATGATGACCAAAACCCTAAATCCCCAAATTAACCAAATTAGGGTTTGTTAACTTATAAGAATGACAATAGATGAACAAGTACAAGACACTTACTACGGCGATTGACACGGAATGAGATGCTAGAACCCACAATCGACAACCTTTGACTTGGAATTGATGAAGATGATTAGAGGAGAATGAACGTAGTTTATGTTTTTGGGGAGAAATGATTTTTAGAAACTGACGAACGATTATGTATAACCTCTAATCATTTTAACCAAAACCGCAGAAACATTACTTCGCCAGACCGGGTACTCGGTCGAGTAAGTGTATACTCGGCCGAGTGTCCCATACTCGGTCGAGTGTTCACTTTACTCGGCCGAGTGTTCCTCGGCAGAACCAAAACAATACACAACCTCAGCACTACTCGGCCGAGTAGGTTCTACTCGGTCGAGTAGTCACCAAGGAAAATCCGTAGTGTTACAAACATTTTGTTTGAGTTTCGACATGGCTAGCCATTGTTGTGTTTCGGTTCTCGTTACCATGGTGGTTTTGGCATTATTGTTAACATTTGTCCTACACTCGGCAGGTATATAATTTATATCTTTATTGATCTGTGTCGAACAAATAAATTTCAAAATACGGAGTTCTTTATTACTCCGCAAGTTATTGTAATTATGTACACTGGACTATGTAAAATAAATACGATTTGAAAACCTAATACATATATATAGTCGAAATTATATAATCAAAAGTTTCAATCTTAAACGTCGATTCTCTCTAAACAACCTACATTTATATCATTAGTCTTTTACTCGTAAGTCTAGTTCATTTAATTTGTCGTGTATCATTTTTGAATGTATGTGTCGTATATATACTCGCAAGTCCTTTTAAACTTTCGATAGGTGATCGAACTACTACTTAAAATCTAAAATCAGTTTTGTTCAAAACACGGTATAATTAATAATCAAAATTTCAATCTTAATCGATTCTCTCTAAACAATTCTTAAGTCTAGCTCACTTGTCGCATAAAGTTTTTAATTTGTTTGTCTAATATACTCGTAAGTTATTATTCAGGTAAACTACGTAAAATCTATAATCAGTTCAAAACACAGAACAGTTCGAAAAAAGTTTCCCTAATACTAACTGAATGATTATTATTATTATTATTATTGCATGCAGAAGCACAAATTGGAGTATGTTATGGAAGGAACGGCAACAACTTACCCTCAGAACAACAAGTAGTGAACCTCTACAAATCCAACGGTATCGGATTAATGCGATTGTACGATCCAGATCAATCGGCTCTTCAAGCACTACAAGGTTCAGGCATACAACTTCTCTTAGACATCCCTAATGACCAACTCCAAAATATAGCTAATGATCCATCCCAAGCAAATCAATGGGTCCAAAACAACGTCGCACCATTCACGTCCTCCATTCGCTATATCGCGGTAGGGAACGAAGTCCAAGACTCCTATAAACCATTCGTCCTACCCGCCATGCAAAATATCCAAAATGCAATTAACTCGGCCAATTTAGGAGGTCAAATTAAAGTCTCTACCGCGATATACTCTGCATTTATTGTAAACTCGTTCCCACCCTCTATGAGTACATTTAAGGATATATCGTTCATGGGTCCAATAGTAAATTTCCTAAATAGTAACGGGTCACCGTTGTTAGCTAACATTTACCCGTATATTTCTTACGTTGGTGATGAAAAAAATATTCAATTAAACTACGCATTATTTACGGCTCCTGGGACCGTGGTAAATGACGGTGGCAACGGGTTACCATACCAAAACTTGTTTGACGCGCTAGTGGACGCAGTGTATGCGGCCTTAGCTAAGGCTGGTGGGGAGAATATCCCGATTGTTGTGTCAGAGAGCGGGTGGCCTTCGGATGGTGGAGATAGCGCGACAGCGAGCAATGCCGGGACTTATTATAACAACTTGATTAACCATGTGAAAAATGGGACGCCTTTGAAACCAGGACAGATTGAGACGTACTTGTTTGCTATGTTTGATGAAAATCAGAAGACTGGTGCAGCGACTGAGCAGAATTTTGGGCTTTTCACGCCTGATCAGCAGCCTAAGTACGGCCAACTCAACTTCGGCTCGTAGACTATAGCCGACTAAAGATACCGAGTATCCTTTTATTTATTTCGTTTTCATACGTTTGTTCAAAATCTATGGGAGATTTTGGAATAATTTATGAAAATGAAAGAAATAAATGGAATATAAAATAGACTAATTTTACTATATACGAATATATACTCGAAAATACATATGTATTCACTTTAAAATAAAAACGGACTTGTTTATCTTACGTGTACAAGAAATTGTACGGATATGAATAGTTAAAATTAAAATATTGTTGCCTTGATGAAAAATTGTTGTGTATGCAAATTGGATTTGAAAAATGAAGATTTTGTTATGTTACTAAAATGAAAATGAGATGGCGTCACCGGGTGATATTCAAATTGGGTGCCACCGAGGATACTATAGTAAATTACCTAGTTATTTTCATTTCCTTCTCTTTAAATTTAAATTTCAAACTAAATAGTAAAAAGGGTAGTTTAGGAATTTAAAAACGAAGAATTAACTAGGATTTTCCTTGAGTCTTGCCACTTTTTGAGGAGGATTGTTACAACTAGCCAAGTTTACAACAAACAAGATAGTGTTATTTGTGTATACTGTATATGGTGTCTTTCCAGTGCATTTGTTTATCAAGTAAATGATGAGACAATAAGACATACAGTAAATTCATGCCTTCATGAATCATGGAACTATGGAAGCTCGTAAAGCACTGGGTATAAGTATTATAGTTCATCGAATGGAATCACGGGTAAGGCAGTGGATCGAAACTCGAGCTTTTATTTGATTCATGTTCGGGTACAAAGATTAAATTAAGAGAACCATTTGTCACATATCAAAATTCCGTAATTAATTTCAGTACCTTCTTCATCAATGCATCATATTGTATTTTTTCTTTTGTGCCCGGGCTTGTAGATGAATAACGAACCAAGTGGATAAAATTTAAAATACAATAATGAAAAATCGTAACTAATGATGATGATAATTTAGTGTAAATAAGGTTTGGTGTAAAATGATATGTAGAGTATATTAATTTTAATTTAGTTATAGTTCATTTTAATTCAATAAATATAAAATGACATACCCACCTTTAAAAGTTTGGCGCAAAACGAAAACTAATACTTTATTTTTCTATTTTTACTTTTCTTTATTTACGGCAGCGCCCTATCGCCATCCTTACTAAAAAAGTATCAATAGTTTTTTCAATGATGTGAGAATTGACTATTGAGTTTATAGGTGTTACGGAGTATGATTTATGGCTCACTAACTCGATATCATATTCAGCTTATATTTTATCTAACGTATATCCTTAAGGTACACGTTAACCACCTAACTTAATTCCGATGCATAAGACACATAGATACAATGGTGTAGCCACCTTATGAGCAATGGTTGAGATCCCACGGGTTTTTGTAGATTACCGTATCATATGCCAGCATATGTACGATTGTATTGATTTTTTACTACGTAAGACCCCTCTATTTTGTGGGTGGTTATTAAATTTACGTTAAGATCCCACTGATCAAATTATCTGGCTACGCCACTGCATAGATAGTGTCATAGTGATTACTCTGATTAGTGAGTAACTAAAGTACAAAAATGTGTGCAAGTAGGCTAAGATACTCGGCTGGAATTGTATTGCAATTAAGCGTCAATTACGATGGATTGAAACAACCAACATTCCAAGATGAAGTTATTAGTCCTAAACAGTTTGGCATAATCTGTTGTATTATGTGATAGCGAGATTATGGGCTCCTCGCTTAACTTGTCATCTTCATCAACTTCACGGGGATTGAATAACCTGGCTGCCAAAGGTCGTCGACAAATTACTAAATATCGTCGACAATTTTAATGAACTTCCTAATTTGCCCCTCCCTCACACTCCCCCTTATAATTTCCATTTTATTCAATAACAACCTTTCACATTCGAAATTTTGAAAAAAAAAATAACCCGACTCAAATTTCAACAAAAAAACGTATCGACCGCATAATTTCCGTCACGAATTCAAACATTCAACAAGGTATGTGATTACTATTAAATTTTTTTTTGTAGTATTTTGTTAAGGTTGTAAATTTGTGACGGAATTAGGATAGATGCCAAATTAGTGACGGAATTAGGATAGGTGCTATGATTTCAATCGGATTTAGTCGTGTTTAGCGAAAATCAAACGCAATTATCGTATCAATTAATCCAAAAAAAAAAAAAAAAAAAAAAGATTTACGGAAATCTGGGCCTGGACGTAGGGGTTCTTCGTCTGGGCCTGGTCTGGGACGAAGGAATCCCTCGTCTGCAATGGGCTTTGGACGAGTAGTTTCTTCGTCTGGGCCTGGTCTGGGACGAAGGATTCCCTCGTCTGAAATGGGCTGTGGACGAGGGGGTTCTTCGTCTGGCCCAATGTTCACGTTTTTTTTTTTTTTTTTTTTTTTTTTTTTCTTTTTTGTTTTAGAATTTCTCGATACTTTTTTTTTTTTTTTTTTTGAAAATAATTTTTTTTTCCGTCTTATTTTGTTATCATTATAAAGTAATAAATTATTAATAATAATTCTCATCCGTGCCGAAGTCATTGTAAATATATATTATTTCCGTCTCGTTTTGTCGACGTAAAATATTAATTAATTTACTTAAACTTATATTTATAAATTCTTTGTTTTATTAATTTAAGTAATCAAGTTGTTGTAAAAATATTTTTGTTGCGTCTCGTTTTGTTTACGTAATAAACCCCGTTCCGGGTTATTTTGTTTTTTTTTTAAATTTTTAATTTACTTAAACTTATATTTATAAATTGTTTGTTTTATTTTTTGAATAGATGGCCGGTGGAGGAAATGACCGTCAAGTTCGAGCTCGAAAGGGGCTCCAGTTCGAGTCTGAGGTTGGAGATGGTAGTACCGATTCGTGGACTGATGAGCGGTTGGAGGAGGAGCTGGTTCGGTCAGGTGATGTGATAGGTGAGGAGGGGTCGGGTTATGAGCGAGTGCGTAGGGTGCCACGTAGACGGAATGAGGAGGGTCGTTTCCTGCGGAGGTCGGATGGTAGTTCTAGTAGTGTGGTGGCTCCGAAGAAGAAGTCGGGTAAGGATGTCTCTTGGTTGATCGATCATCGTGTTCCTGGTGGTCCTGACTTTCCCCACGTGATTCCTAGCTTTGGGGGCCACATTGCCAACACCTTATGGTCGACTCCTAATGAGGTCGGTCGACCGGTTTTGACGGTTACCACCGGTTTGGTAAGACGAGGTTGTTGAGTTGTTGGCAACTCCCTCCTACTGTTAAGACTATTTATGACGTGCGGGTCTTTCTCACCTATTAGATTCCATGGCCGAGAATTATAACATGCCCCTTATTTCTGCTTTTGTTGAGAGATGGCAACCCGACACCAACAGTTTTCACATGCCTTTTGGGGAGATGTCCATACTCCTTCACGATGTTGCGCAGATCTTAGGCGTTCGGGTTGATGGTAACTGTTGTAAGGTGGAGAATAATGACGGGACGTTGGCGGATCCCCTTATGCATGTTTGTGGCTTTTTTGGGATTTCATCAGAGCAGTTGAGGTTGCCGTTAAACTCTAAGAAGAAGGTCCCTATTTACAAGAGTGGGGGTATATTGGTAGATGCAGTTTGTGAAACGGCGAGAGCTAATTGTGATGTTGTTTTTGCTCGGGGGTTTTTGGTCATGGTGTTGGGGTCGACACTTTTTGTCGACAAATCAGGTGATAGGTTACGTCCTCAGTTGTTTTCTTTAGTGTATGATGCTGATGATGTACACCACTACGCTTGGGGAGCCGGTGTACTTGCCTTCATGTACCGACGGTTGGGGTGGCTTAACGTGCTTGTGTGAAGACTATTGGTGGTTGCTTGACTTTGTTGCAATCGTGGATCTATGAGTATTTTCCTATGTTCAGACCCGGTCCACCTTTGGCAATTGACCCTACTCAGCCTCGGTCGTGTTCTTGGAGATCCGTTGGTCCCTTCGCTCAAAATGCGGAGAAATTGTTGGAGTATCGGAGGTTGTTAGATGGGCTTACTTGTGCTTCCATTAGGTGGGATCCGTACGGGCCGCGTCGGGAGCGATATCATCCTCGTACTTTGTATACCGGTTGTATTCGTTTCATGGACATAGCGGAGCCGTACCCGGCTGATCGGTGTTTACGACGGTTTGGGTATGTGCAGATCATACCCAATCCCATTATGAGATTGACGGCGCATCGTCCCGCCTTCGGGGATAGGGTACGAGGTTAGGGGGGGGGTTGCGAGACGATCATCTTTGGGATTGCTGGGAGGATCACGTGGTTCGGCTTTCTCGTAAATCGAGACCGATTACTATCCGGGTGAGACGGGCAGTTATGTGACTTGGTATAATGGGAATTCTCACCCGTTGATCATTGATCCCGACCACCATGACGCCCCGCGCCACATGAGGATTTTGATATCCCCGCCGAGGTAATAATATTACTTACGTTCTTGTAATTATTGTTTAACTTTCTTTTGTTCCTCGATAATGTTTATAATGTTTTAGTTGTTCTTGTCAATTTGCAGATCGCACGTCTTTGTAATGTTTCGTTTTACGAGGCCAAAAAAATTAAGGATGACAAGAAACAACTTGCCTTCCTCCGCAAGATGATGAAGAACGTCGACCCATTGATTGAGAGGGGTCGGGGATATCATACGTCAGCGAGGACCTCGTCAAACACCCGGTGATGTTGTTCAGCGTAGAGCAGATGGTGTTTATACTGATAGCGAGGAAGAGGATAATCAGTAGTGGGAGACTAATTTGTGTTTGTTTTCATTTATTTTGTACGTTTTTGAAGACATTATTTATGTTGGATGATTATGGTAGTTGACTATTTGAACGTTGTTTATTTCAAAAAAATTGACGGTTTTAAATTCTGAAATTTCTTAAATTTCTTGAATACATAGCAACTGATGCAAATTCATACATTTCTGGAAATAGTAACTACTTCATGATAATGGCCAACATAATGAAAACAAACAAATACAAGATACACTTGAAATAAAACTTCATCATCCTTGTCATTTCCGAAATCTCCTTTTTTATACCTATCACTTGCTCTTTCATCACATTTCCACTTGATGCATCATCACCTTCATCTTGACATGCTATATTCAACTTTTTTGTTATTGTTAAATGATCTTCAGTCAACCACGACACAAAACGATTGCAAGGTACGCACTTAAAAAAAGCTTTCTTCGGATTAGTAGCTGTCCCGGAAATCATAATGATAGCGTTTCTTTGACAACGATTGCAAATTTGATTCTTAAAATCAAGGCCTTCAATTGGTCGGGTTCCCCACATTGAGGATGATGTTGACATAAGTAAAGATTTGAAGAAGAAAATGGAAGATGATGAAGATGATTGGAAAATAGAAAAGGTTGAAGATGAGTGCAAAATTACAACATTATGTAGATGTTTATATAGGGAAAAATGTGACCGTTATAATTCAAAAATAGCCGTTATAATTCAAAATAACCGTTACAATTAAAAAACAGCCGTTATAATTCAAATTTTACCGTTATAATTCAAAAATAGCCGTTATAATTCAAATTTTACCGTTATAATTCAAATTTTACCGTTATAATTCAAAATAGCCGTTATAATTCAAAATAACCGTTGTAATTCAAAAATAACCGTTACAATTAAAAAACAGCCGTTATAATTCAAATTTTACCGTTATAATTCAAATTTTACCGTTATAATTCAAAATAGCCGTTATAATTCAAAATAACCGTTGTAATTCAAAAATAACCGTTACAATTAATAGGTTATAAATAGGCCATTCTATGTCAATTTCAATCACAACATCCAAATCATCTTCACTCACTACAATACTAATTATTCACTCACAACATCCAATCCTAAAATGGTTCTCACAAATGCTCAAAAAATCAGAGTTTATCAAATAAGAATCGATTTAATTGTTCAAAATTTACCAATTCTAATTGAGCGTCTTGAATCGGTGGTTCCTAGTGACACTTTGTATGGCACCCGCTTGAAGAGCCTCCAATTGGTACCCTTTGTATAATTTTACAAGGAAACCCGGATCATGTTCTAACTCCAGCAGTTAGAGATGAGGTTGTTTCTGATGAAGTACTAAACGAGAAGATGTGGGAGTTTCGTAGGTTAAAAAGTGATATCTTTACATATTTTGAGCGCATTCTCACCGTGATTGATTACCCAAGACTATCGGACTTATGTCTTTGGTAGAGTCTTAGGGGCAAGGAATTCTTTATCTCTACTTGAATGATTTATTGACTCAATATATGTCTACCCAACCTGAAGAAATTGAGATTCAAGATCATGAAGAAGATGAGGAATCGTCATCTTCATCATCGGAAGATAATTAAGTTCGGTAGTTATTTAATTATGTTATGTTTTAAGTTGGCGTTTAGGGTTTAGGGTTTGGGGTTTGGGGTTTAGGGTTTGGGGTTTAGGGTTTAGGGTTTGGGGGTTGGGGTTTAATTATGTTTTCATTGGTTTATGTTTTAAGTATGTCAAAACGCGTTTTAAGGAATGTTTTTATTAAAATATGTCAAATTATGTTTTAAGGATTGTTTTAATTAAATTACGTTTTAAGTCAATTAATCGGATGCAGAGGATAATAAACTACAATAATCGGATAATTAAATAAAAAAAAATATAAGGTACAATATTCAGATATATAAAATAGAAGGTACAATAATCGGACAAATAAAAGCTAAGAACACCTCGCGAAATCGCGCCATAATCGGATCGATGTGTCGATACGAGGCCATTATAATGATCTACGCTTGCATCATGTACCCAACAAGGGGCTAATGGAGGCATAGGTGACAAGGGGCGTGCCGGAGCCGCAAATAGTGGTTTCCCGCATGTAATACCCATAAGACACCATATGGGGTACGTACTCCGGGGGGGGGCTCGTAAAGGCAAATAAGTAAAACTACCATTCCAATGTCGACCTTCTCGATCGTCAAATGCGAAAATACAACATATCACCCAATTGTACATCGTAGCATAACCATATAGATCGAAACCGTCCATCCAATTACCCGAGCCACACGGTATCTGATCCATAAATGTAATTCTAGCTACCTCCGTATCAAATCTCCCTGGGCCATAGATATGATCACGGTAATCGGGACTAAGAATTTCCCTAAGTAAATCTGTTCTAGCCATCGTGAAATGAGATTGGTCACCCCGAACAGCATGTGAGATAACTCGAAAACCACAATGACCGTCTCCGTAAGGATTAAACCATACTTCTACATACTCGTGAAAAAATGAAGGCAGGAAGTCACGATAAGGAAAATACCTCAAATCACCAATGGTGTAGTCGACCTCAAGAGGTGCGCAATACGTTGTGCCGAAACTCCCCGTAGTCGTGGTAGGAGTGGTAGACGGTGTACCGGGGCCCGTTTGAGTGGACCGGGGGGTTCGATACGGAGTAAAACGAACCGACGGAGTAGAACGGGGAGTAGACGACGGAGTAACAGGAATCGTCGGAGTAGAACGGGGGGTACTAGACGGAGTACGTTGGGAAGACGGAGTACCTACTCGAACACGAACCCGTGCATGCTCAACGGCGGACGGATCTCTACGAGTTCCCCTACTCGGACGTCCTCTAGGGTTCTCGTTGACCCGAGGCTCGTTTACATCCTCCTGATCCGGATGTATCTGAGAGTAAAGGGCATCGAACATGGATGATCTCATACTCGGATCTGCATTCCGAATTTCATCAAATAACTCCTCCAATCGATCATCATCACAAGTCGGCATTGCCTCCGAACCATCGTACTCCAACTTCCTCCAAAATGCATGTAACACATCAACAGGGACCCGAGATCCGTTTCTAGAAATGCGGTGAAGTGAACAAGCACATAACAAACCAAGTGTAGTAGCCTTTACACAACCGCAATCGATCGTCAAGGCATCTTCCGTCATCTTGGCACCTCTTTCGAATTCTTTACGCAATTCACTGATGGCATTCTTTGATATTTTGCAAGAAAGTCTGGAAAATAATCGCTGAATCCCCGTCAACCGCCTCGATCTAGATAACTCCAACGAGTGTCGGATCTCAACATGTTGCGTTTCCATCAAAGAATGAAACCGACTCCGATGCTATCAATCGCCGGTTTCGCGCTATTCAGCCATCTCTTCAAATTCGCATGAGCCGACTCAACCCGGGATGTAGAAGTATTGCCAAAATGAGTTATGTTGTTCGTTCTATACTTGGCCCATTTTTCCAAGTGCGGGAACCATTGCCTCTCAATATAAGCCGCCACTCCCGCCCATTCCCTTGCCAATTTGCCCCACGCAACATTAAACTTATCTTCGGTCTCCGCCTCGACAACCGCAGTAAACAAGTTAAAAGTTACGTGCTTAGCCCAATTATCCTGTTTCGTGATATCAAGTGCTTTCGTCTCCACGTTAGAATATATATGCCAAAGACATAGCAAGTGAGACGAATCTGGAAAAACAATGGGAATCGCGTTCAACAAACCACCCTCGCAATCAGTAACAATAGCAATAGGTTGAACGACATCATTGAGCAGGGCCTTCAGTTTCCGTAGGACCCACAGATATTTCTCCTCCGACTCATGCGTCACAAGAGCATACGCGATGACAAAGCTCTTCCCGACGGGTGTGACTCCAACCATCTCAACAAGCGGAAGACGGTATTCATTTGTCTTGTACGTGGAATCGATCTGTACCACATAATAGTATGATCGAAACATCTTAACCGCTTCTGGATGAGCCATGAACACGTGGGTTAGCTCATCGGTCTCCTGATCAGTGACCCAATAATGAACGTACTTATGCTGAACCGCAAGTGCTAACATCTGTTGTGCCGGGTTTCTCCCATCTCTTTCCTCGACCCTTACTTTCTGAGAACGGTTGTAGATTTGTCGCCGATTAGGTCTTGACTTTTCCGGATTCCGCTGATGTAAACCCGCACTAATAATTGCCGGTCTAACGTGAGCTCTCACTTGGGCATCGATATAAGCCAACTCCTCGTCATCAAACTTTGCAAAGTATCTGTCGCCGTCACAATACAACGTTAAACCATGATTATGAAACCCGGATCTCATCACAAGCTGCCACTTATTCTCTTCTAGTTCAACAACTTTCATTGAAAATTTGCAATTGCACCACGCGGTAGCGTGTTACCCTCATTAAAGAATCGGCATCCTTATTTACGGGACCTTTTCCACCCATCCGACAAACAAAATAACGTTGTCTCAAATTCGTGTTACGACCAACTTTCTTGTTGCTTGATTTTTTTATACCAAACCCGAGTCGGAGCCCGATCTCATATGCCCAATTAAACGCTTCAGTACTAGATGCAAAAAATCTGGTTGTCGTAAAATGATCTGAGTAATCAATACCGTCTCCATCGTTAATCACCTGCGCACGCATTTCAACAAGTTAGTTATTAATTCAATTATTTGCTACGGGACTAGTCGAAGTAAATATAAAATAATATAAAATTAATACAAACACGGTAATAAGTTATTTTTTACAAAACGAGTCGGAAATGTTAAAGATAAAAATTTCATATAAAGACGGTAATTAATTAATTCAATTGTTTTATAATACAAAAACGGCATTTAATTATTTTGTACACAACGAGTCGGAAATAACGGAAATTAATTACAATTATTTGAATTGTCGGAAACTATAAAAAATAAAAAATTTTAATACAAAGACGGAAATTAATTATTTTATACAAAACGAGTCGGAAACAAAAAAAAAACAAAGAAAAAAAAAAAAAAAAAAGTAACGAGAAACTCTAAAACAAAAAAAAAAAAAAAAAAAAAAAAAAAAAAAAAACAACATTGGGCCAGACGAAGGAATCCTTCGTCCAACACCAAGCCCAGACGAAGGAATCCTTCGTCCAACACCAAGCCCAGACGAAGGAAACCTTCGTCCAAGCCCAAGATGAGACGAGCCATTTCTTCGTCTGGACTGGGCCTGGGACGAAGAACCCCCACGTCTCAGCCCAGTTCCGTGTTCTTTCTTTTTTTTTTTTTTTTCAATTGCATTTTCATATAAATCCGTCACAAATTCTATCATAATTCCGTCTACATTCATGGCATCTATCCTAATTCGGGATTCAAACGATAATAAAACATAAATTTTTAACAAAACTAAATCGTAAACTAACCTCGTTACTATCTTCATTGTTGAAATCGTTGTTAAAATCGTTCCCGTTCATGTTGTTAATTACAAAACCCGACTTTTTTTTTTGTTTGAAATATTTTAGTGAGACGGTGACTTGTGTTTTAGTGAGACGGTAATTTCATTTCTGTTTTGAGACGGAAATTGCATTTTGGTGAGACCAATATGGAGTCATGATATGGAGGGCAAACTTGGAATTTTACGTTAATTGTCGATGATATTTAGTAATTTGTCGACGACGTATAGCAGGACCCTTGAATAATTGGCCAGGCGGCTAATGTGCTTAAAGTTGTCGGTTTTTTTACTAAAGCACAAATATACCCATAACTCATACGGAGTAAGTATTTAGATTAACCGCGAAAGTGGTAATTTAGCCCTATTATTTTGCCTGATTGTGAAATTAAATTTCTTAAGTTTAGATTGTAGTGATTATGCCACATCAATGGTACATTGACTTTTTCACACTTATCGAAACACGTTTTGCAACGTAAATATCTTTTGTTACACATTATTAAAAATTATAAAAAATTGATATTCTTATAGCATTCATGACGATAAATCAAACAAGATCTCACATGACTATATTTTGTCTTATAGATTAAGAATAATATCGAAGATTCTCTACGACCATGAATAGTGGCAAAACGGTCAATGTTACCATTAGTCTAGTATGGATGAAGTATTATACAACTGGTTATACAACTTATTTAATGTAGTTGACTTTTGTTATAAAGTTATCGAGCTCTACTAACAAAATTATCGAGTTATGATACAAAGTTATTGAGTTTAACAGAATAATTATTCAGCTCAATAACTTCATAAAATAACTCAATAACTTGTAAAATAGCTGAACAACTTCGTGTAAGAGCTCAACAACTTGAGGCGGTTGTACAATGCTACTATACAACTGGGAAGGGACTCATATGGGTGAGAATGGGTAGTGATAGGTTAATTGTGAGGGTAAAATGGTCAGTTCTAGATACTTGGTATTAAGTATGAAAGAAAACGTGATTTTTGGTATAAATTTTGAAGAAAAATTATCTTAGGTATAAGTTTTGAAAAATGAGATTATAGTAGGTATAAATTATGAATTTAACCTAATTGATAGTAACAAAGGCAATAAAATGAATTTATTCATACTCCATTATAGTATGAATTATAAACTCACTTTTTCCGTAACTGCTACTCCCTCACATCCAAACCAAAGGTAACACTTGCTTTTTGGCACTATTCATGATCGTATTTTTTGATATTATTCTTCATCTATAAGACAAAATATAGCCATGTGAGATCTTGTTTGATTTATCGTCATGAATGCTATAAGAATATCAAATTTTTATAATTTTTAATAATGTGTAACAAAAGATATTCACGTTACAAAACGTGCCTCGACAAGTATGATAAAGAAACTGTTACATTTGGTTTGGATGAGAGGGAGTAATATTTTAGTCCTACTATTTTTAATCATCGTAATTCTTGAAATACGCTTATACTTAGCATGAAATACATTTATAATGATTATATATATTTGTATAACCACGTTAAATATTTTCATTGATTTACCCAATATTTTACTATAACCTCATTAAAAATATTGAAAAAATAAATAATAACTTCACATATAAGCTTAAGTTGAGCTCGAATTCGGGTTACAATGTCAGAAATGGGAATTTGTGTTCGGGTTAAAACTCACATGGTAATGAACTTATTTTTTTTAAGCCCAGGTAAGTTTGAGAACGGCTCCAGCCCGAGTTTTATCTCATAAGCACAAGCCGAGCGAGGTGCTCGGCTCGTTAACACGCATACTAACCTCCCTGAAACATAAGAGTAAATCAAAGTTTCATTTCTTCCAAAAACTCCACAGTCCATAAACCCTAACCCTAAAATCGTCATCAAAAGAAGAGGTAATCTTACATCTTTCTCTCTTAATTTCTTTGATTTGTGTGTTTAATTGTGTGAAATTAATCATCTTTCTGCAAAAACCTAACTTAGAAAGGTTAATTATACTGATTTAATTGCAGAATTTATAGTTTATAATTTAGTTGAAGAAATTTAATTCGCAGATTAACAATGGCGCCACTTCTCTTCGAGGATATCTTCAACATCACCAGAATTGATCCTGATGGCAAGAAATTCGATAAAGGTAGCAAAATGTTGATTTATTGATATGTAAAATTTTACAATTTTGTTGATTTTTGCCTTCTTTCATGTGCATTTGGTGGAACTTAGCTTTAATTGCGTAAAGTTTCGCTTTCGGCGTAAATTTATGAGACTGAGAATATAGAATGTTGATGCTAGTTGCTTACCTTTGCTTCATATTTTATTTGTCGGTCTTTGCGAGCGCTGTAACCATAGCGTTATCTTGATTATACTTGCCTGAGTTTGTGAGTTAGGGATTTGAAAGTGTTTATTGAGAAGTTATGTTGCATATGCAGTATTGAATTATTGATACTTACTTTGGCCTTTGAATGGTTGTAGTTCAGGTTTAATGTTTTTTCGTATGTTTTTGTCGCTGTGTGCGATGTAATTGTAGCTTTATCTTGACTATACTTGCCTGAGATTGTGAGTTAGGGTTTTAAAAGTGTATTAATTGAAGAAATATTATGTTGCATGTGTGATGTTGATGCTTACCTTTGCCTTTGAAAGTTTGATTGTGTGTAATTCAAAGCAGTTTTGAGTACCATTTCTGGTATGTTTTTTTGTTAGTGTTTGTGCGGTAAAGCGAACTGTTGTCTTGATTATACTTACCTGAGTTTGTGAGTTAGGGTTTTGAAAGTGTATTAATTGAAGAAATAATAAGTTGCATATGCGATGTTGATACTTGCTCACCTTTGCCTTTGAATGGCTGTAGTTCAAACTTCAAAGCGTTTGAGGTTAACATTTCTCGTATGTCTTCGTGTCAGTGTTTGTGCTGTAATTGAAGTGTTATATTGATTGTACTTGCCTGAGTTTGCGCGTGTTAGGGTTTTGAAAGTGTATTAATGAAGAAAAATGATGCTTTATAAGCTGCTGATATGATCCAATTTTTGTAATGTGTAGTTTCTCGAATTGAAGCTCAGAGTGATAAGTTCGATGCATACATTCTGCTGGATGTGAACATCGATGTGTATCCTATCAAGAAAGATAAGAGATATACTATTGCAATGGCTACCACACTAGACCTGGACGGAACTCCTGACACTGGATACTACAATCAGGTTAAACTAAACACGCTTTAGTTTTGAAGTTCTTGTAGACTGTCTCTGATTTCAGTGCTGCTTCTAGGTTCTGATGTTTATGACGGATGTTTGTACTCTGTTGTATTGTGTATGTTATTAAACCTCGCACTTTGAAGATACTTGATGAAGACGGTATTTTCCTTTAATAAGGAATATGCTGTCTGCTGTCTTCTGTCTTCTGAGATGGGCAATGAATGTCATAAAACCTGTGGTATCGGCTAGATTACGGAGCTCTGAATTAGGCATTGTCCTCACTAACTCAAATCATGTGTCGAAATTGGTGTCGTGAGTAGCAATCGTTCAGGGAATCAGGGTAGATATGTTAATGCATGCTGAGTTTTTGTTTCTCTTTCTTGTTTTTTACAAGTTTTGATGGAACTATGGAAGGTATCCTTGTTGCAAGTATTCCATATATCTTATTATAGCTTATAGCCATATTAGCCAATGTTTAGAAAACGGGACTGGATGATTTAGCTGGGAATCAGACTGCCAGAGCTCTTGCCTGTCCGATTTTTTGTATAAAAGAACTTTGAGACCGAACCTGGAACCCGTCAAAGCTGGTTAAAATCATGGCTAATCTGGGACAGTTAGACGACTCCGGTAAGGAAGAAAGCTTAGTTGATTTGGCTACCTTCGTCGGTCTTGTAATTAGAGATTTAGAGCTGCCACCCGTTGTAATTGTTATCCTCACATTTTTTTTTTCTTTTTCACTCATGTGACTCTCTCTTTCTCTCCCATCAGTCATTACTTACAAGTTACAATACTAATATTGTAGAGGGGAGATTGCATTATTTTTATAACGTGGTTATTTATATACGGAGTGTATTGTATATTGAAAGAATAATTATATTATGTGTATTTTGATTTCAGACCTCTCGTGAGACACTGGCAGACAGATATGATTATGTGATGCATGGGAGAACCTACCGTGTAGCTGATATTGAAGTTGATGGACAGGAGAAAGGGTAATCTATTTTGCAACTGTTATGCAATTTTTTTAATTTTGTCAATTGGAGATGAGCAACCGGAGTCTGACGTCTTTATGTTCAAATGTGTTATTTAGGGAGATTTATGTATCATATGGTGGGCTGTTGATGTTGCTGAGGGTAGACAAGAGCGTTAGTAAGCATTTCGAACTGGACCAAAGGCTGTTCCTGTTGATGAAGAAAACCGAGTAGGCTTCTGGCTGCAATCAGTTAAGTGATGGACTGTCGAACTACGGACTTGTAATGAAACAATGTGTATGTAGTAGTGGATTTGTGTTTAACAATACTTGGTCTCCCTTAATAGTCTGGTTGTGTTTGTGAGCGGGTTAAATGACGCTAACAATATATTGATATTGCTGCATCGCCCGACATTTAGTAGTTGTTGATGTTGCCGTTGAGAAAAGATGATCCTTATTCTGGTCTAGACACTGTTGTCCGTTCAGTTGATATTGTAGCATGAACCATTGTTGCATCCTGTTTTTGTACCTCATCATCACCTCGGCAGCTTGGTTTGTGTCTTTGATATCGATGGTTTTTACGAACATTTTTCACCAAAGAAACTGTCAGTCTAGTTGAAGTTTGAGATGGTTCATTTCATCACAACGCTTCTTGAAACGTTTTGATAGAGCTCTGGAAGAATCTGAATACCATCTATCTCCGTCTGCTTGATTGAGCTTTAAACACACCAATTACCGAACAATTTGAATGTTATTTTGTACCGATGATTTGAAGCTGGATATATAAGGAAATACTTGATGATGGAAGGGAATGTGCGTGAATGCGTGTTACAGCAATATTGCGTTCAGAACAATAGAATCGTTTTGAGACGGAATCTAGACCATTAATAAGAAATGGAAGGAAATGGAGAGAGGAATAAATGGAGAGAAACTCAATTGATTTGCACTTGGGCCATATGAATACACGGTTTCAGCAATCTTAAATCAAGGCCTGAATAAAAATCTGAGATTTTTTTTGTCGCCTAGGGTACAATCTAGTGGCTAAAATCCTAAAGCTTAAGCTCGAGTATCACCAATTTTTTTGGGGGGTGGTTATTTCTTACGATTTGAGTTTGCCATCGTAGGTATCCGTTATGCCTAGAGCTGGCAAACAATGCCACCATCAGAAAACACAAACCCGACACAAAGTTAACGGGTTTGAGTTGAGGTCTAATGAGCAATTTATGTAAATGGGTTGACATGGGAGTGAAACGAGATTTAATTTGGCGTTTCTAACACACAAACCTATTTATTAAATTAAGTAACTAACCATAAATTACTTTAATATCCATCACATAAATCAGTGCGTTTTTCTTTAGACGGCTGTTTCTCGTCTGAAATAAGACGGACAACATGTCATTATTTTACAATAAAATGTTGTTATTTTCTGATAACATGTTACCATTATTTTTCACATCATTTTCAGGGTAACAAATGACACCTCTAGTCATAACATTTTGTGGATTAAATATTTACATTTTCTTAAAAAATGGGAACATTTTATCTGTCTTATTTCAGACGAGAAAACAGCCCGTCAGAAATAAGAATTTGCGCACATAAATATATTTACTCTCTCCAAACATTGACTGATTGACATGACACAAAAACACACCAGACCGATTCGAAGTTAATGGGTTTGAGTTTACGCCTATGATCATTTATATAACTGGGTCAACACGAACAACAACAATAACATCAAGTCTTAATCCTAAAATGCTTTATTTGGGTTGGGTTTGGGTTTGCGTTTGGGTTTGGGTTTGGGTTGAAGGGGTCGTCACTATTTACAGTGACACGAACATGAATCCGACGTGAACCGATCTATTTCCAAGGTCTAGTGCTCTCGTTAGAAAAAAAAAAAAAAAAAAAAATAAGGTCATGATCAGTCCAACAGTATGATTGCAGCAAGAAAGAAAGAACAGAAAGACTCTCTAAAACCAGAATTCTCATTTTCCTGCCAATTTTTGATCCAATTCATGAATTGAATCAGGTACTTTACTCATCTTCATCAATTTAAACCTGAAAATTTCCCTTCTTTACATGTACCTTGCGCATTTAATACTCTCTTTACCTCAATCATTCGTTTACCTTATATATTCTTTCGGACGAGTATTTTAATCAAGGGTAAACAAATGATTGAGATTCGGGACGGAGTGAGTAACTTAATTTTGGGCATGACCAATTTTGTTATTCATTTTACTGTGTTTTACAAACAGCAGGAATTAAGAAATGAAGTCAGTTTTATCATCTGAGAATTTACTTGCCAAAATTAATCATAGTTATGCTTATGAACTCAACAATGGATTCCCAGTAAGCCCTTTTCGCCTTACAAGTTTCGGGTTTTGCATTCGTCCGCCTCGCTTTTCTGTTTCCTACAAGAAATCAGCTTACCAGGGTAAATGCAGTTTTCTCTTTTCTGATACTGGTTTTTTGTTGTTTCCTTTTTTATGCTAAGATTGTGTTACAGTGTGAATGAGTGTTTTAACCCATAAAAGAACTGTCTCACATTATAAGACGGTCTTATTCTATAATTTGAGTTTACTCCTGATTGAGCTTATTATGCTGGACCCTTCAACAACAACATCAGAGCTTTAATCCCAAAATGATTTGGGGTCGGCTGACATGAATCATCCTTTAGAACCGTCCATGGGTGAACGCATGCCTCCAAATGCGAACAAAATAGCTGAACCCTTATTATGCTGGACCCTAATAGTAGAATATCTTGATTCATATCTTCGATATATTTGCATATCATCACTATATTTGTAATTAAGGGATTATAATGCCGGTTGTGTATATAATCGGATTGAGTAAGAATTGGGTTGCTTCACAAAGTTGTTGTAAGAGTATAAAATCACAACCAGTGAGGCCTTTGCTGCATCCACACTTCAAGCTCAACGGGCATTCGTGTAAGGGGGCGTATTAAAGTATAAAATTGTTCTAGGGTGTCCATTCATCAACTTAAGCTTTTGGTTGAGTTGGGTCCTTGACAATTGTTGAGTTGCATCACAAACTTTTTGAGTTCTTAAAATGAACTTATCGACCTGATTCACAAAAAAATTGAGCTTCCCTTATGGCGTACTGAGCTCATTATCAAAGTTATTAAGGTCCGTTCTAAGGTTATTGAGCTCCTATAAAGTTATTGAAGTCTTATTCTATGTTAGTGAGCTTCATTACAAAGTTCTTAAGTTACAGACCTACTAAGCTAATTCACAAAGTTGTTGAACTTGTTCACAAACTTCTTGTCCGGTTTAGGAGTTGAACTCCTTTGTATTACAAAGTTACGGAGTTAGGAGTCCAGTTTTGGAATGTTGTCGCATAGTTGCTGGTAAGGAAATGTATCCTTTCAACTGTAAGCAAAATTGTAATCTGTCTTAGGATACCAAAATGTTGGTGTTGTTTTGACCTACTGTCTTTCATTTTCTGTGTTTATTCAGACTTTTTGCAATACCTGTGTAATATCCTGACAGATATATTGTGCCTAAAGACTTTCAGGAATATGTCAAGCCTAAACGACTTCTACCCGCCAGGGGGCTGGAAAGCTTAGGAGATGAAACTCCAGATAAGTTAATTTCACGCCTTGGATCAGATGGGTCACAGTGTCTGTACAAGATCGGCCTACGCACCAGCGCCCTTTATGGATCAGGTCTAAGTGACTCGAATGCCGGAGTGCTCATTTGTATAATTGATGAACATGGTAATTCGATATTGGAGAGAATACCTGCCACTCTATGCCAAGACCATGAACAGCAATCTGCAGAATCTAATGATTTCGATCATACCCACTTCCGTAGAGGTTCCCTTGACAAATTCGTGTTCTTAGGACCCCAACTTGGACCGTTACAGGCTATGTGGATCAGTCTCGAATCAGGTTGGCCTTTCTCAATGTTCATAATTACCGGAGTCTGACCACTGCTACTTGTATTTTGTATTGTGTGTTCTGTAATTGCTGGACATATAAATTCACAGTCACATCATAATATCATATTTAATCGCATGCATTCCATTCACATAAAGATATTTTTGGTTGCGTTGATTCATCTCGAGCCTGGACATGTCATATTTCTTGTTCGACGTCTCCTGTTAGTCATGGTAATGGCTTATTTTAAAGTTGATTTCGCCTTCATTTATCTCGATTGTTGTTTAAGCAGACACTGTTGTGGTTTAAGGTTAGGCAATTGGAGATTAGGCGGTGCAAGCTTGACTACTCTGAGTATCAGCAATCATCAATCAGAACATTGCGCAAATGGAGACGTTCAACGCAGTGTCAACTACAAATTTGAAGTAGAAGATGTTATGCTCGGAGAGGGGAGTGAGACGGGAATGGTAGAACTGCGGCCTTGCCAAGTTACTGAGTGTGCTGGGGTTAACGAATCTGAAATGTCAGACTTAGGCCCATCCTTGGCTGAACGAAAGAGAATGAATGAAGAGAGTATGAAAGAGTACGCGGATCTGAAAGTAGCTCAGCTCCTATATGATTTCATCCTAATATTGGGAGGAACCTCTATTTCAGCCATTGCAGGTGATGAGAAAACCGCACTATCATTTTTGGTGGGTGGCAGCTGCGGCTTTCTATATCTACTGCTATTACAGAGGTCCGTCGATAACCTCCCATCCCCTGAGTCGACCAACACAACTCAGATTAACAAGTTCAAGGATCCGCTTCTGTTGTCAGCTTTTGTGTTCGGAGGTGCAATCATATTATTGCTAGTTAAGCATGGCACACCACCAGGATTGGCACCTACAGATATTTTAATTGGAATGCTTGGTTTTCTTGCTTCCAAACTTGCCGTCGTACTCTCGGCCCTCAAACCCATGCCTCTGAGGATGGAAGATAACAAGTGATGTGTACATAACTCCATACCTATAATAACCTTTTTGTGTGAATATAAACAACACTTCCATATTCACGTTTCTGATACGTTTTTTGTTTACAGCCGTAAAAAAAGTTTTATACAGATGGCATTTGACTCATTTGGTCAAATGCACTTATTTCAGTAAGAACATAAACTAAGACAACAAAGTAGCTACATAGACCTTTCTGATACTTAGACCTGAGTCGTCTCATATAATTACTTCTACAAATTGTTCTTTGCAAGGGCCTGTAGTTGAGGCGGTTGTAATCTGGAGAATAAGTCACATGTACAAATCCCCTATCCGAAATTGTATTGCCCTTGTAGCTTATTAGGCACCCAAAAAAATTCTAATCGATCACCCTCGAAAATATGGTGAAGAGAATACCGTCACCCCCAAATGTCTTCCGTTGCTACTCAAATTTTGCATGGCCGCTTTATCTGACCAGAGGAACTTTTTATGTGATTTCTGGAGAATTTTGTTCCGGGACCCTGGAATCCCGAAAAACCGTGTATTATACACTTCAATTTGAGCCGTTAGAGAGGTCGTACCGGACCCAATTTCTTTTTCTCCCTGTTTATCAATCACGCGTCCGAGGTCATTTCAGGAGTTAACCTATTCGATTCAGCCTCAAATAACGAGCATTAATACATTTTTCATGATTATCCCAGGTTCGACGAATGCTGGTTTATGGCATAACGGCACCCCCAAATGTCTTCCGTGCTACTCAAATTTTACATGGCCGTTTTATCTGACCCGATGAACTTTCTATGTGATTTTAGGAGAATTTTGTTCCGGGACCCAGGAATCCCGAAAAACCGTGTATTATACACTTCAATTTGAAATGTTCGGGAGGTCGTACCGGACCTTCTTTCTTTTTCTCCCTGTTTTTAAATCACGCGTCCGAGGTTATTTTAGGAATTAACCTATTCGATTCAGCCTCAAATAACGAGCATTAATACATTTTTCACGATTATCCGAGGTTCGACGAATGCTGGTTTATGGCATAACAACACCCCCAAATATCTTCCGTTGTTACTCAAATTTTGCGTGGCCGCTTTATCTAACCCGAGCAACTTTTTATGTGATTTTCGGAGAATTTTGTTCTGGGACCCTGGAATCCCGAAAAACCGTGTATTATACACTTCAATTTGAGCCGTTCGGGAGGTTGTACCAGACTCTGTTTCTTTTTCTCTCTGTTTTTCAATCACGCGTCCGAGGTTATTTCAAGAGTTAACCGATTCGATTCAGCCTCAAATAACGAGCATTAAACGATCACTAATACATTTTTCACGATTATCCGAGGTTCGATGAAAACTTGTTTATGGCATACCGGCACCCCCAAATGTCTTCCTTTGCTACTCAAATTTTGCGTGGCCGCTTTATCTAACCCGAGGAACATTCTATGTGATTTTCAGAGAATTTTGTTCCGGGACCCAGGAATCCCGAAAAACCGTGTATTATACACTTCAATTTGAAACGTTCGGGAGGTCGTACCGGACCCTGTTTCTTTTTCTACCTGTTTTTAAATCACGCGTCCGAGGTCATTTCAGAAGTTAACCTATTCGGTTCAGCCTCAAATAACGAGCATTAAAAGAGCATTAATACATTTTTCACGATTATCCGAGGTTCGACGAATGCTGGTTTATGGCATAACGGCACCCCCAAATGTCTTCCGTTGCAACTCAAATTTTGCGTGCCCTCTTTATCTGACCCGAGAAACTTTTTATGTGATTTCCGGAGAATTTTGTTCCGGGACTCTGGAATCCCGAAAAACCGTGTATTATACAGGGTCCGGTAGCAAAATTCTCCGGAAATCACATAGATAGTTACTCGGGTCAGATTAAGTGGCCACGCAAAGTTTGAGCACCAACGGAAGACATTTGGGGGTGCCGGTGTACCACAAACCAGCATTCGCCGGAACTCGGATTATCGTGAAAAATGTGTTAAAGCTTGTTATTTGAGGCTGAAATCGAATATGTTGATTCCTGAAATGAGCTCGGACGCGTGATTGAAAAAATGAGAGAAAAAGAAACAGGTCCTGCATTTACGACCTTCCGAACGAAAAATTGAAGTGTATATATAATACACGGTTTTTCTGGATTCCGGGGTCCCGGAACAAAATTCTCCGGAAATCACATAGATAGTTACTCGGGTCAGATAAAGGGGCCACGCAAAGTTTGAGCACCAAGGGAAGACATTTGGGGGTGCCGGTGTGCCACAAACCAGCATTCGCCGAAACTCGGATTATCTTGAAAAATGTGTTAAAACTCGTTATTTAAGGCTGAAATCGAACTGGTTTATTCCTGAAATCGAACACGTTGATTCCTGAAATGAGCTCGGACACGTGATTGAAAAACTGGGAGAAAAAGAAACAGGGTCCGGTACGACCTTCCGAACGGCTGAAATTGAAGTGTAATACACAGTTTTTCGGGATTCTGGGGTCCCGGAACAAAATTCTCCGGAAATCACATAGAAAGTTTCTCGGGTCAGATAAAGCGGTCACGCAAAGTTTGAACACCAACGGAAGACATTTGGGGGTACCGGTGTGCCACAAACCAGCATTCGCCGAAACTCGGATTATCGTGAAAAATGTGTTAAAGCTCGTTATCTGAGGCTGAAATCGAACAGGTTGATTCCTGAAATCGAACAGGTTGATTCCTTAAATGAGCTCGGACGCGTGATTGAAAAACAGAGAGAAAAAAGAAACAGGGTCCGATTTACCTTCCGAACGACTGAAATTGAAGTGTATAATACACGGTTTTTCGGGATTCCGGGGTCCCGGAACAAAATTCTCCGGAAATCACATAGAAAGTTCCCCGGATCAGATAAAGCGGTCACGCAAAGTTTGAACACCAACGGAAGTCATTTGGGGGTGCCGGTGTGCCACAAACCAGCATTCGCCGAAACTCGGATTATCGTGAAAAATGTTTTAAAGCTCGTTATTTGAGACTGAAATCGAACAGGTTGATTCCTAAAATTGAATAGGTTGATTCCTGAAATTCGCTCGGGCGCGTAATTGAAAACCAGGGGAAAAAGAAACAGGATCCCGTACGACCTTCCGAACAACTGAAATTGAAGTGTATTATACACGGTTTTTCGGGATTCCGGGATCCCGGAACAAAATTCTCCGGAAATCACATAGAAATTTTCTCGGGTCAGATAAATCGACACGCAAAGTTTGAGCACCAACGGAAGATATTTGGGGGTGCCGGTGTCCCACAAACCAGCATTCGCCGAAACTCGGATTATCGTGAAAAATGTGTTAAAGCTCGTTATTTGAGGTTGAAATCGAATATGTTGATTCCTTAAATGAGCTCGGACGCGTGATTGAAAAACAGAGAGAAAAAAAAACAGGGTCCGGTACGACCTTCCGAACGGCTGAAATTGAAGTGTATAATACACGGTTTTTCGGTATTCCGGGGTCCCGGAACAAATTTCTCCGGAAATCACATAGATAGTTACTCGGGTCAAATAAAGCGGTCTTGCAAAGTTTGAGCACCAACGGAAGTCATTTGGGGGTGCCGGTGTGCCACAAACCAGCATTCGCCGAAACTCGGATTATCGTGAAAAATGTTTTAAAGCTCGTTATTTGAGGCTGAAATCGAACAGGTTGATTCCTGAAATTGAATAGGTTGATTCCTGAAATTCACTCGGGCGCGTAATTTAAAACCAGGGGGAAAAAGAAACAGGGTCCCGTACGACCTTCCGAACAGCTGAAATTAAAGTGTATTATACACGGTTTTTCGGGATTTTGGGGTCCCGGAACAAAATTCTCCGGAAATCACATAGAAATTATCTCAGGTCAGATAAATCGGCCACGCAGAGTTTGAGCACCAACGGAAGATATTTGGGGATGCCGGTGTGCCACAAACCAGTATTCGCCGAAACTCGGATTATCGTGAAAAATGTGTTAAAGCTCGTTATTTGAGGCTGAAATCGAATATGTTGATTTCTGAAATGAGCTCGAACGCGTGATTGAAAAACAGAGAGAAAAAGAAACAGGGTCCGGTACGACCTTCCGAACGGCTGAAATTGAAGTGTATAATACACGGTTTTTCGGGATTCCGGGGTCCCGGAACAAAATTTTCCGGAAATCACATAGATAGTTACTCGGGTCAGATAAAGCGGCCACGCAAAGTTTGAGCACCAACGGAAGACATTTGGGGGTGCCGGTGTGACACAAACCAGCATTCGCCGAAACTCGGATTATCTTGAAAAATGTGTTAAAACTCGTTATTTAAGGCTGAAATCGAACAGGTTGATTTTTGAAATCGAACACGTTGATTCCTGAAATGAGCTCGGACATGTGATTCAAAAACAGGGAGAAAAAGAAACAGGGTCCGGTACGATCTTCCGAACGGCTGAAATTGAAGTGTATAATACACGGTTTTTCGGGATTCTGGGGTCCCGGAACAAAATTCTCCGGAAATCACATAGAAAGTTTCTCGGGTCAGATAAAGCGGTTACGCAAAGTTTGAACACCAACGGCAGACATTTGGGGGTGCCGGTGTGCCACAAACCAGCATTCGCCGAAACTCGGATTATCGTGAAAAATGTGTTAAAGCTCGTTATCTGAGGCTTAAATCGAACAGGTTGATTCCTGAAATTGAATAGGTTGATTCCTGAAATTCACTCGGGCGCGTAATTGAAAACCAGGGGGAAAAAGAAACAGGGTCCCGTACGACCTTCCGAACAGCTGAAATTAAAGTGTATTATACACGGTTTTTCGGGATTCCGGGATCCCGGAACAAAATTCTCCGGAAATCACATAGAAATTTTCTCGGGTCAGATAAATCGGCACGCAAAGTTTGAGCACCAACGGAAGATATTTGGGGGTGCCGGTGTCCCACAAACCAGCATTCGCCGAAACTCGGATTATCGTGAAAAATGTGTTAAAGCTCGTTATTTGAGGTTGAAATCGAATATGTTGATTCCTTAAATGAGCTCGGACGCGTGATTGAAAAACAGAGAGAAAAAGAAACGAGTCCGATGCGACCTTCCGAACGCTCGAAATTGAAGTGTATAATACACGGTTTTTCGGGATTCCGGGGTTCCGGAACAAAATTCTCCGGAAATCACATAGAAAGTTCCCCGGGTCAGATAAAGCGGTCACGCATAGTTTGAGCACCAACGGAAGTCATTTGGGGGTGCCGGTGTGCCACAAACCAGCATTCGCCGAAACTCGGATTATCGTGAAAAATGTTTTAAAGCTCGTTATTTGAGGCTGAAATCGAACAGGTTGCTTCCTAAAATTGAATAGGTTGATTCCTGAAATTCGCTCGGGCGCGTAATTGAAAACCAGGGGGAAAAAGAAACAGGGTCCCGTACGACCTTCCGAACAACTGAAATTGAAGTGTATTATACACGGTTTTTCGGGATTCCGGGATCCCGGAACAAAATTCTCCGGAAATCACATAGAAATTTTCTCTGGTCATATAAATCGGCACGCAAAGTTTGAGCACCAACGGAAGATATTTGGGGGTGCCGGTGTCCCACAAACCAGCATTCGCCGAAACTCGGATTATCGTGAAAAATGTGTTAAAGCTCGTTATTTGAGGTTGAAATCGAATATGTTGATTCCTTAAATGAGCTCGGACGCGTGATTGAAAAACAGAGAGAAAAAGAAACAGGGTCCGGTACGACCTTCCGAACGGCTGAAATTGAAGTGTATAATACACGGTTTTTCGGGATTCCGGTGTCCCGGAACAAATTTCTCCGGAAATCACAAAGATAGTTACTCGGGTCAGATAAAGCGGCCAAGCAAAGTTTGAGCACCAACGGAAGACATTTGGGGGTGCCGGTGTGCCACAAACCAGCATTCGCCGAAACTCGGATTATCTTGAAAAATGTGTTAAAGCTCGTTATTTAAGGCTGAAATCGAACAGGTTGATTCCTGAAATCGAACACGTTGATTCCTGAAATGAGCTCGGACACGTGATTGAAAAACAGGAGAAAAAACGCAGGGTCCCATGCGACCTTCCGAACGAGCAGTTGAAATTGAAGTGTATAATACACGGTTTTTCGGGATTCTGGGTCCCGGAACAAAATTCTCCGGAAATCACATAGAAAGTTTCTCGGGTCAGATAAAGCGGTTACGCAAAGTTTGAACACCAACGGAAGACATTTGTGGGTGCCGGTGTGCCACAAACCAGCATTCGCCGAAACTCGGATTATCGTGAAAAATGTGTTAAAGCTCGTTATTTGAGTCTGAAATCGAACAGGTTGATTCCTGAAATCGAACAGGTTGATTCCTTAAATAAGCTCGTACGCGTGATTGAAAAACAGAGAGAAAAAGAAACAGGGTCCGGTACGACCTTCCGAACGACTGAAATTGAAGTGTATAATACACGGTTTTTCGGGTTTCCGGAAAAAAATTCTCAGGAAATCACATAGAAAGTTCCCCGGGTCAGATAAAGCGGTCTTGCAAACTTTGAGCACCAACGGAAGTCATTTGGGGGTGCTTGGTGTGCCTGAAAACCAAAGATTCGCCGAAACTCGGATTATCGTGAAAAATGTTTTAAAGCTCGTTATTTGAGGCTGAAATCGAACAGGTTGATTCCTGAAATTGAATAGGTTGATTCCTGAAATTCGCTCGGGCGCGTAATTGAAAACCAGGGGGAAAAAAGAAACAGGGTCCCGTACGACCTTCCGAACAGCTGAAATTAAAGTGTATTATACACGGTTTTCGGGATTTTGGGGTCCCGGAACAAAATTCTCCGGAAATCACATAGAAATTATCTCAGGTCAGATAAATCGGCCACACAGAGTTTGAGCACCAACGGAAGATATTTGGGGGTGCCGGTGTGCCACAAACCAGCATTCGCCGAAATTCGGATTATCGTGAAAAATGTGTTAAAGCTCGTTATTTGAGGCTGAAATCGAACAGGTTGATTCCTGAAATCGAACAGGGTGATTCCTTAAATGAGCTCGGACGCGTGATTGAAAAACAGAGAGAAAAAGAAACAGGGTCCGGTACGACCTTCCGAACGACTGAAATTGAAGTGTATAATACACGGTTTTTCGGGATTCCGGGGTCCCGGAACAAAATTCTCCGGAAATCACATAGAAAGTTCCCCGGGTCAGATAAAGCGGTCTTGCAAACTTTGAGCACCAACGGAAGTCATTTGGGGCTGCCGGTGTGCCACAAACCAGCATTCGCCGAAACTCGGATTATCTTGAAAAATGTGTTAAAACTCGTTATTTAAGGCTGAAATCGAACAGGTTGATTCCTGAAATCGAACACGTTGATTCCTGAAATGAGCTCGGACACGTGATTCAAAAACAGGGAGAAAAAGAAACAGGGTCCGGTACGACCTTCCGAACGGCTGAAATTGAAGTGTATAATACACGGTTTTTCGGGATTCCGGGGTCCCGGAACAAAATTCTCCGGAAATCACATAGAAAGTTTCCCGGGTCAGATAAAGCGGTCACGCAAAGTTTGAGCACCAACGGAAGTCATTTGGGGGTGCCGGTGTCCCACAAACCAGCATTCGCCGAAACTCGGATTATCGTGAAAAATGTGTTAAAGCTCGTTATTTGAGGCTGAAATCGAATATGTTGATTCCTGAAATGAGCTCGGACACGTGATTGAAAAACAGAGAGAAAAAGAAACAGGGTCCGGTACGACCTTCCGAACGGCTGAAATTGAAGTGTATAATACACGGTTTTTCGGGATTCCGGGGTCCCGGAACAAAATTTTCCGGAAATCACATAGATAGTTACTCGGGTCAGATAAAGCGGCCACGCAAAGTTTGAGCACCAACGGAAGACATTTGGGGGTGCCGGTGTGCCACAAACCAGCATTCGCCGAAATTCGGATTATCTTGAAAAATGTGTTAAAACTCGTTATTTAAGGCTGAAATCGAACAGGTTGATTCCTGAAATCGAACACGTTGATTCCTGAAATGAGCTCGGACACGTGATTCAAAAACAGGGAGAAAAAGAAACAGGGTCCGGTACGACCTTCCGAACGGCTGAAATTGAAGTGTATAATACACGGTTTTTCGGGATTTCGGGGTCCCGAACAAAATTCTCCGGAAATCACATAGAAAGTTTCCGGTCGAGATAAAGCGGCCACGCAAAGTTTGAGCACCAACGGAAGTCATTTGGGGGTGCCGGTGTGCCACAAACCAGCATTCGCCGAAACTCGGATTATCGTGAAAAATGTGTTAAAGCTCGTTATTTGAGGCTGAAATCGAATATGTTGATTCTTGAAATGAGCTCGGACGCGTGATTGAAAAACAGTGAGAAAAAGAAACAGGGTCCGGTACGACCTTCCGAACGGCTGAAATTGAAGTGTATAATACACGGTTTTTCGGGATTCCGGAACAAAATTCTCCGGAAATCACATAGAAAGTTACTCGGGTCAGATAAAGCGGCCACGCAAAGTTTGAGCACCAACGGAAGACATTTGGGGGTGCCGGTGTGCCACAAACCAGCATTCGCCGAAACTCGGATTA
This sequence comes from Silene latifolia, assembly GCF_048544455.1. Lineage (NCBI taxonomy): Eukaryota > Viridiplantae > Streptophyta > Magnoliopsida > Caryophyllales > Caryophyllaceae > Silene > Silene latifolia. The sequence continues at coordinate 341,590,186 of NC_133537.1, read as the reverse complement.
TCTTGAAAAATGTGTTAAAGCTCGTTATTTAAGGCTGAAATCGAACAGGTTGATTCCTGAAATAGAACACGTTGATTCCTGAAATGAGCTCGGACACGTGATTCAAAAACAGGGAGAAAAAGAAACAGGTCCTGCGACCTTCCGAACTACTTTGAAATTGAAGTGTATAATACACGGTTTTTCGGGATTCCGGGGTCCCGGAACAAAATTCTCCGGAAATCACATAGAAAGTTTCTCGGGTCAGATAAAGCGGTCACGCAAAGTTTGAACACCAACGGAAGACATTTGGGGGTGCCGGTGTGCTACAAACCAGCATTCGCCGAAACTCGGATTATCGTGAAAAATGTGTTAAAGCTCGTTATTTGAGGCTTAAATCGAACAGGTTGATTCCTGAAATCGAACAGGTTGATTCCTTAAATGAGCTCGGACGCGTGATTGAAAAACAGGGAGAAAAAGAAACAGGGTCCGGTACGACCTTCCGAACGGCTGAAATTGAAGTGTATAATACACGGTGATGGGGCATATTCTCGCACCCGCCACCACCAAGTCAACATATTGAGCAAGGTCAAAGATATCCACAGCAAGTCAACGAGTTAGACAGCCTCACCGACGCAGCCTGTCGGCCTGTCACCTATGTCCCGGCCACGGCGAATAGCCAGCCGGGGCACATATCCGCGTACTCATATCCAAGACCCCTCGGCATGGAGTCAACAGGGCCCGCCGGCCTGGCATGGGTCCCTCGGCCGAGGGTACATCAGTCTTTCCACCTGCTAGCCACTTGGCCACTACGTGACAAAAGGTGAAAGTCTATAAATACTCCTCAACTCTCATTGAGGAAAGGATCCACAATTTAACCTAAACACTTCATAATCTGGTAATATCTTCCTTATCTCTCTACAACATATACTTCGCCAAGTAACACATAACTTATCTCTTTAAGTTCACTGACTTGAGCGTCGGAGTGAGTACGCTCGGCCAAAGCCGAGCCCTCAGTTTGTTCATTGTTTCAGGAGAGGCCGAAAGAAGGATTCAATCAAAGACGTCATTCTACAAGCCACGAGTGGTAACAAATAACTGCTTCGGAATTACACCCGGAACAATTGGCGCCGTCTGTGGGAAAAAGATACTAGAAGCTAGTCAAATCCCTTACAAAAAAAAAAAACAACACAAAAACAAAACCCACCCAACAAGCTAAGAAGATGTCAAAGCAGCCAGAAGCAATTGTGACTGACGAAACCGAATTCTGCCAAGATGATACCGTCCACAATTCTGGAGTTGTGCAGCCCCCCACCGGCCGAGTAATTCAACCGGCGTACGGGATGCCAATAATACCAGATACACCGCTGCCCGCCGACCAAGTCACCATCATGGGACATGTGGTTGATGTAGCTAAACTAAAGCTACTCCTGGACCTAATGGGTAGCACGCCGGCTCACACTGTCACTCCGACAAGAGCGGCGGCACCCGCACAGGAGACCAGGGCCCAAAATGTGACTCCGAGAGACTTGAACGGAGCATTAGAAGAAGCTGACCCTGTCAAGACGCCGGGGGAGCCCAGAATGCTAGTGGTAGACCTGAGTCCTTCCCGCACTCGCGGGAGGACAGCTTCGCCGCAGCACCAACGAGGCCTGCCCCAGAGGAGTGAAAGAAGCCCGACTCGCCAGAGTCGGAGAAGAAGCCCGACTCACCAGAGTCGGAGAAGAAGTCCTTCCCGCCACGGGGAGAAGAGCCGGACTAAGGATGCGAGGAGCCGATCGCCGCGTGTCGTTCGACACGTGGTCAGACAGCCCCTCAGTGACTATGTCCTAGAAGTCCCGGTGCCGACTAAGCTAAAGTTGCCGCCCATATCATACAAAGGAGAGAACGACCCAACCGACCATGCCGAGGCTTTCGAGTCTTACATGTCGGTGTGGGAGCAACCTGATGAGGTTTGGAACAGAGTCTTCCCAACGACCCTACATGGGATGGCACAAAGTTGGTACAAGGGGCTACCCGATGGGTCGATATACTGTTATTCCGACCTAAGGGACACATTTTTGGCCCAGTATTCCTGCAATAAGAGGAGGGCCGTCGAGACATCGGATCTCCTGACTATCAGACGGGAGGGGGGGGACGAGTCTCTCCGAAGTTATGTAAAGAGGTTCGACGCCAAGGTTCAGCAGATTTGTGAGCTGAACAGCGAGCTGGCGGCCTTCGCACTGATGAAAGGCCTCCCAAGAGGAGACTTAAAAAACGAGCTCATCAAGTGCGGAGGCCTGAACTTAGACTCCGCCAGGAAGATGGCCGACCAAGCCATTAAGGTGGAGGACTACCACAAAACCTGGGTAGGCCCCAGCGAGACCGGGCACTCAGAGAGTAAGAGCCGCCGGGAGGACAACCCGGATGAAAGACGCCGTGACAATAATAGGTCACGGTCTGACAGGTCCGCCAGGAAACAGAACTCGGCGGGCGCCGGAGGGAGTTCGGGACCGTACTACCAAAAGCGGTACAATGATCACACCCCCCTGGTTGTATCTGCTGCCGAGGTCTTCGCCCTGAGCAAGAACGAGGGTCAGAAGTGGGAAAGGCCTCCCAGGCCGAGGGGAGACGTGACACGAGCCAAGATCTTGTGAGTACCATGGCCACACCGGCCGCTTAACTGACAACTGCCGGCATCTGAATAATGCCATTGAAGAGCTGATCCGGAAGAGGAGCCTCGGCAAATATGTTGCCAAAGGCCAAAAGACTGATGCCGGCGGCTCAAATAAGAACTACGTCTTTGAACGGATAGGAGTAATCCATGTTGTCCTCGGGGCAACGAGAACGGTGGGTCCGCTCATGGGCACAAACAGCACCTGAACGAGCTATATCAGGCCATAAACTTTGTGCCCAAAACAGCGATCCCCGCTTCCAACATCCCCGATATGACTATCGGAAAGAAGGACTACGAGGGAGTCATCGCCCCTCACAGCTACCCACTTGTAGTCCACTTGGACATATCCAACCACCTGGTCAAGAGGTGTCTGATTGACACAGGCGCCTACACGAACATCATGTTCAGGGAGTGCTTTCTCAACCTCGGTCTCAAGGTGGAAGACTTGAGCCCCCGCACCAATTCGGCTGTCTTTTTCCGGGGCCGGCTGGTACCCCCAGGGTCAATCGGACATTTGGGGGTGCTTGGTGTGCCACAAACCAGCATTCGCCGAAACTCGGATTATCGTGAAAAATGTGTTAAAGCTCGTTAATTGAGGCTGAAATCGAATATGTTGATTCCTGAAATGAGCTCGGACGCGTGATTGAAAAACAGGGAGACAAAAGAAACAGGGTCCGGTACGACCTTCCGAACGGCTGAAATTGAAGTGTATAATACACGGTTTTTCGGGATTCCGGGTTCCCGGAACAAAATTCTCGAGAAATCACATAGATAGTTACTCGGGTCGATAAAGCGGCCACGCAAAGTTTGAGCACCAACGGAAGACATTTGGGGGTGCCGGTGTGCCACAAACCAAAATTCGCCGAAACTCGGATTATCTTGAAAAATGTGTTAAATCTCGTTATTTAAAAAATTTGAAATCGAACAGTTGATTCCTGAAATCGAACACGTTGATTCCTGAAATGAGCTCGGACACGTGATTCAAAAACAGGAGAAAAAGAAACAGGTCCGTTTACCTTCCGAACGGCTGAAATTGAAGTCTATAATACACGGTTTTTCGGGATTCTGGGGTCCCGGAACAAAATTCTCCGGAAATCACATAGAAAGTTTCTCGGGTCAGATAAAGCGGTCACGCAAAGTTTGAACACCAACGGAAGATATTTGGGGTGCTTGGTGTGCCTGAAACCAAAGATTCATTAAAAACTTGGATTATCGTGAAAAATGTGTTAAAGCTCGTTATTTGAGGCTGAAATCGAACAGGTTGATTCCTGAAATCGAACAGGTTGATTCCTTAAATGAGCTCGGACGCGTGATTGAAAAACAGGGAGAAAAAGAAACAGGCTCCGGTACGACCTTCCGAACGGCTGAAATTGAAGTGTATAATACACGGTTTTTCGGGATTCCGGGGTCCTGGAACAAAATTCCCCGGAAATCACATAGATAGTTACTCGGGTCAGATAAAGCGGCCACGCAATGTTTGAGCAACAACGGAAGACATTTGGGGGTGTCGGTGTGCCACAAACCAGGATTCGCCGAAACTCGGATTATCTTGAAAAATGTGATAAAGCTCGTTATTTAAGGCTGAAATCGAACAGGTTGATTCCTGAAATCGAACACGTTGATTCCTGAAATGAGCTCGGCCACGTGATTCAAAAACAGGGAGAAAAAGAAACAGGGTCCGGTACGACCTTCCGAACGGCTGAAATTGAAGTGTATAATACACGGTTTTTCGGGATTCTGGAGTCCCGGAACAAAATTCTCCGGAAATCACATAGAAAGTTTCTCGGGTCAGATAAAGCGGTCACGCAAAGTTTGAACACCAACGGAAGACATTTGGGGGTGCCGGTGTGACACAAACCAGCATTCGCCGAAACTCGGATTATCGTGAAAATTGTGTTAAAACTCGTTATTTGAGGCTGAAATCGAACAGGTTGATTCCTGAAATCGAACAGGTTGATTCCTTAAATGAGCTCGGACGCGTGATTGAAAAACAGGGAGAAAAGAAACAGGTCCTCACGACCTTCCGAACGGCTGAAATTGAAGTGTATAATACACGGTTTTTCGGGATTCCGGGGTCCCGGAACAAAATTCTCCGGAAATCACATAGAAAGTTCCGCGGGTCAAATAAAGCGGTCACGTAAAGTTTGAGCACCAACGGAAGTCATTTGGGGGTGCCGGTGTGCCTGAAAACCAAAGATTCGCCAAAACTCGGATTATCGTGAAAAATGTTTTAAAGCTCGTTATTTGAGGCTGAAATCGTACAGGTTGATTCCTGAAATTGAATAGGTTGATTCCTGAAATTCGCTCGGGCGCGTAATTGAAAACCAGGGGGAAAAAGAAATTGGGTCCCGTACGACCTTCCGAACAGCTGAAATTGAAGTGTATTATACACGGTTTTTCGGGATTCCGGGGTTCCGGAACAAAATTCTCCGGAAATCACATAGAAATTTTCTCGGTTCAGATAAATCGGCCACGCAAAGTTTGAGCACCAACGGAAGATATTTGGGGGTGCCGGTGTGCCACAAACCAGCATTCGCCGAAATTCGGATTATCGTGAAAAATGTGTTAAAGCTCAATATTTGAGGCTGAAATCGAATATGTTGATTACTGAAATGAGCCCGGACGCGTGATTGAAAAACAGAGAGAAAAAGAAACAGGGTCCGGTACAACCTTCCGAACGGCTGAAATTGAAGTGTATATACACGGTTTTTCGGGATTCCGGGGTCCCGGAACAAAATTCTCCGGAAATCACATAGATAGTTACTCGGGTCAGATTAAGCGGCCACGCAAAGTTTGAGCACCAACGGAAGACATTTGGGGGTGCCGGTGTGCCTGAAACCAAAGATTCGCAAAACTCGGATTATCGTGAAAAATGTGTTAAAGCTCGTTATTTGAGGCTGAAATCGAATATGTTGATTCCTGAAATGAGCTCGGACGCGTGATTGAAAAACAGAGAGAAAAAGAAACAGGGTCCTCGACCTTCCGAACGGCTGAAATTGAAGTGTATAATACACGGTTTTTCGGGATTTCGGGGTCCCGGAACAAAATTCTCCGGAAATCACATAGATAGTTACTCGGGTCAGATAAAGCGGCCACGCAAAGTTTGAGCACCAACGGAAGACATTTGGGGGTGTCGGTGTGCCACAAACCAGCATTCGACGAAACTCGGATTATCGTGAAAAATGTGTTAAAGCTCGTTATTTGAGGCTGAAATCGAACAGGTTGATTCCTTAAATGAGCTCGCACGCGTGATTGAAAAACAGGGAGAAAAAAAAACAAGGTCCGGTACGACCTTCCGAACGGCTGAAATTGAAGTGTATAATACACGGTTTTTCGGGATTCCGGAGTCCCGGAACTAAATTCTCCGGAAATCACATAGAAAGTTCCCCGGGTCAGATAAAGCGGTCACGCAAAGTTTGAGCACCAACGGAAGTCATTTGGGGGTGCCGGTGTGCCACAAACCAGCATTCGCCGAAACTCGGATTATCGTGAAAAATGTTTTAAAGCTCGTTATTTGAGGCTGAAATCGAACAGGTTGATTCCTAAAATTGAATAGGTTGATTCCTGAAATTCGCTCGGGCGCGTAATTGAAAACCAGGGGGAAAAATAAACGGGGGTCCCGTACGACCTTCCGAGCAATTTGAAATTGAAGTGTATTATACATGGTTTTTCGGGATTCCGGGATCCCGGAACAAAATTCTCCGGAAATCACATAGAAATTTTCTCGGGTCAGATAAATCGGCCACGCAAAGTTTGAGCACCAACGGAAGATATTTGGGGGTACCGGTGTGCCACAAACCAGCATTCGCCGAAACTCGGATTATCTTGAAAAATGTGTTAAATCTCGTTATTTGAGGCTGAAATCGAACAGGTTGATTCCTAAAATTGAATAGGTTGATTCCTGAAATTCGCTCGGGCGCGTAATTGAAAACCGGGGGAAAAAGAAACGGGGTCCGTTTACCTTCCGAATGTGAAATTGAATTGTATAATACACGGTTTTTCGGGATTTCGGGGTCCGGAACAAAATTCTCCGGAAATCACATAGAAATTTTCTCGGGTCAGATAAGTCGGCCACGCAAAGTTTGAGCACCAACGGAAGATATTTGGGGTGCGGTGTGCGAAACCGAAGATTCGCCGAAACTCGGATTATCTTGAAAAATGTGTTAAAGCTCGTTATTTAAAAAATGAAATCGAACACGTTGATTCCTGAAATGAGCTCGGACACGTGATTGAAAAACGAGGAGAAAAAGAAACAGGTCCTATTCGACCTTCCGAACGGCCGAAATTGAAGTGTATAATACACGGTTTTTCGGGATTTCGGGGTCCCGAACAAAATTCTCCGGAAATCACATAGATAGTTACTCGGGTCGAGATAAAGCGGCCACGCAAAGTTTGAGCACCAACGGAAGACATTTGGGGGTGTCGGTGTGCCACAAACCAAAGATTCGACGAAACTCGGATTATCGTGAAAAATGTGTTAAAGCTCGTTATTTGAGGCTAAAATCGAACAGGTTGATTCCTGAAATGAGCTCGGACGCGTGATTGAAAAACAGGGAGAAAAAAAAAACAAGGTCCTGTACGACCTTCCGAAATCTGAAATTGAAGTGTATAATACACGGTTTTTCGCGGGATTCGGAGTCCGGAACTAAATTCTCCGGAAATCACATAGAAAGTTCCCCGGGTCAGATAAAGCGGTCACGCAAAGTTTGAGCACCAACGGAAGTCATTTGGGGGTGCCGGTGTGCCACAAACCAAAGATTCGCGAAACTCGGATTATCGTGAAAAATGTTTTAAAGCTCGTTATTTGAGGTCAAATCGAACAGTTGATTCCTAAAATTGAATAGGTTGATTCCTGAAATTCGCTCGGGCGCGTAATTGAAAACCAGGGGGAAAAATAAACAGGGTCCCGTACGACCTTCCGAACAGCTGAAATTGAAGTGTATTATACATGGTTTTTCGGGATTACGGGATCCCGGAACAAAATTCTCCGGAAATCACATAGAAATTTTCTCGGGTCAGATAAATCGGCCACGCAAAGTTTGAGCACCAACGGAAGATATTTGGGGGTACCGGTGTGCCACAAACCAGCATTCGCCGAAACTCGGATTATCTTGAAAAATGTGTTAAATCTCGTTATTTGAGGTTTGAAATCGAACAGTTGATTCCTAAAATTGAATAGGTTGATTCCTGAAATTCGCTCGGGCGCGTAATTGAAAACCGGGGGAAAAAGAAACAGGGTCCCGTCGACCTTCCGAACAAATTTGAAATTGAATTGTATTATACACGGTTTTTCGGGATTCTGGGGTCCCGGAACAAAATTCTCCGGAAATCACATAGAAATTTTCTCGGGTCAGATAAGTCGGCCACGCAAAGTTTGAGCACCAACGGAAGATATTTGGGGGTGCCGGTGTGCCACAAACCAGCATTCGCCGAAACTCGGATTATCTTGAAAAATGTGTTAAAGCTCGTTATTTAAGGCTGAAATCGAACACGTTGATTCCTGAAATGAGCTCGGACACGTGATTGAAAAACAGGGAGAAAAAGAAACAGGTCCTCCGCGACCTTCCGAACGGCTGAAATTGAAGTGTATAATACACGGTTTTTCGGGATTTCGGGGTCCCGGAACAAAATTCTCCGGAAATCACATAGATAGTTACTCGGGTCAGATAAAGCGGCCACGCAAAGTTTGAGCACCAACGGAAGACATTTGGGGGTGTCGGTGTGCCACAAACCAGCATTCGACGAAACTCGGATTATCGTGAAAAATGTGTTAAAGCTCGTTATTTGAGGCTGAAATCGAACAGGTTGATTCCTTAAATGAGCTCGCACGCGTGATTGAAAAACAGGGAGAAAAAAAAACAAGGTCCGGTACGACCTTCCGAACGGCTGAAATTGAAGTGTATAATACACGGTTTTTCGGGATTCCGAGTCCGGAACTAAATTTTCCGAAATCACATAGAAAGTTCCCGGGTCGATATAAGCGGTCACGCAAAGTTTGAGCACCAACGGAAGTCATTTGGGGGTGCCGGTGTGCCACAAACCAAAGATTCGCAAAACTCGGATTATCGTGAAAAATGTTTTAAAGCTCGTTATTTGAGGCTGAAATCGAACAGGTTGATTCCTAAAATTGAATAGGTTGATTCCTGAAATTCGCTCGGGCGCGTAATTGAAAACCAGGGGGAAAAATAAACAGGGTCCCGTTTACCTTCCGAGCAATGAAATTGAAGTGTATTATACATGGTTTTTCGGGATTCCGGATCCGGAAAAAAATTCTCCGAAATCACATAGAAATTTTCTCGGGTCGGATAAATCGGCCACGCAAAGTTTGAGCACCAACGGAAGATATTTGGGGTACCGGTGTGCCACAAACCAAAGATTCGCCGAAACTCGGATTATCTTGAAAAATGTGTTAAATCTCGTTATTTGAGGAAATCGAAATCAATGGTTGATTCCTAAAATTGAATAGGTTGATTCCTGAAATTCGCTCGGGCGCGTAATTGAAAACCAGGGGGAAAAAGAAACAGGGTCCCGTACGACCTTCCGAACAGCTGAAATTGAATTGTATTATACACGGTTTTTCGGGATTTCGGGGTCCCGGAACAAAATTCTCCGGAAATCACATAGAAATTTTCTCGGGTCAGATAAGTCGGCCACGCAAAGTTTGAGCACCAACGGAAGATATTTGGGGGTGCCGGTGTGCCACAAACCAGCATTCGCCGAAACTCGGATTATCTTGAAAAATGTGTTAAAGCTCGTTATTTAAGGCTGAAATCGAACACGTTGATTCCTGAAATGAGCTCGGACACGTGATTGAAAAACAGGGAGAAAAAGAAACAGGGTCCGGTACGACCTTCCGAACGGCTGAAATTGAAGTGTATAATACACGGTTTTTCGGGATTTCGGGGTCCCGGAACAAAATTCTCCGGAAATCACATAGATAGTTACTCGGGTCAGATAAAGCGGCCACGCAAAGTTTGAGCACCAACGGAAGACATTTGGGGGTGTCGGTGTGCCACAAACCAGCATTCGACGAAACTCGGATTATCGTGAAAAATGTGTTAAAGCTCGTTATTTGAGGCTGAAATCGAACAGGTTGATTCCTTAAATGAGCTCGCACGCGTGATTGAAAAACAGGGAGAAAAAAAAACAAGGTCCGGTCGACCTTCCGAACGCAGTTGAAATTGAAGTGTATAATACACGGTTTTTAGATTCCGGAGTCCGGAACTAAATTCTCCGGAAATCACATAGAAAGTTCCCGGGTCGAGATAAAGCGGTCACGCAAAGTTTGAGCACCAACGGAAGTCATTTGGGGGTGCCGGTGTGCCACAAACCAAAGATTCGCGAAACTCGGATTATCGTGAAAAATGTTTTAAAGCTCGTTATTTGAGGTTTGAAATCGAACAGTTGATTCCTAAAATTGAATAGGTTGATTCTGAAATTCGCTCGGCGCGTAATTGAAAACCGGGGGAAAAATAAACGGGGTCCCGTCACGACCTTCCGAACAAATTTGAAATTGAAGTGTATTATACATGGTTTTTCGGGATTCGGGATCCCTAACAAAATTCTCCGGAAATCACATAGAAATTTTCTCGGTCGGATAAATCGGCCACGCAAAGTTTGAGCACCAACGGAAGATATTTGGGGGTACCGGTGTGCCACAAACCAAAGATTCGCCAAAACTCGGATTATCGTGAAAAATGTGTTAAATCTCGTTATTTGAGGTTGAAATCGAACAGGTTGATTCCTAAAATTGAATAGGTTGATTCCTGAAATTCGCTCGGGCGCGTAATTGAAAACCAGGGGGAAAAAGAAACAGGGTCCGTCGACCTTCCGAGCAAATTGAAATTGAATTGTATTATACACGGTTTTTCGGGATTCTGGGGTCCCGGAACAAAATTCTCCGGAAATCACATAGAAATTTTCTCGGGTCAGATAAGTCGGCCACGCAAAGTTTGAGCACCAACGGAAGATATTTGGGGGTGCTTGGTGTGCCTAAACCAAAGATTCGCCGAAACTCGGATTATCTTGAAAAATGTGTTAAAGCTCGTTATTTAAAAATTTGAAATCGAACACGTTGATTCCTGAAATGAGCTCGGACACGTGATTGAAAAACAGGGAGAAAAAGAAACAGGTCCTGTACGACCTTCCGAACGGTTTGAAATTGAAGTGTATAATACACGTTTTTCGGTGATACGGGCCCCGAACAAAATTCTCCGGAAATCACATAGAAAGTTTCTCGGGTCAGATAAAGCGGTCACGCAAAGTTTGAACACCAACGGAAGACATTTGGGGTGCCGGTGTGCCACAAACCAATCGCAAAAACTCGGATTATCGTGAAAAATGTGTTAAAGCTCGTTATTTGAGCTGAAATCGAACAGGTTGATTCCTTAAATGAGCTAGGACGCGTGATTGAAAAACAAGGAGAAAAAGAAACAGGGTCCGGCACGACCTTCCGAACAAATTTGAAATTGAAGTGTATAATACACGGTTTTTCGGGATTCCGGTCCCGGAACAAAATTCTCCGAAATCACATAGAAAGTTCCCGGGTCGAGATAAAGCGGTCACGCAAAGTTTGAGCACCAACGGAAGTCATTTGGGGGTGCCGGTGTGCCACAAACCAACATTCGCCGAAACTCGGATTATCGTGAAAAATGTTTTAAAGCTCGTTATTTGAGGTTTGAAATCGAACAGTTGATTCCAAAATTGAATAGGTTGATTCCAAAAATTCGATCGGGCGCGTGATTGAAAACTAGGGGAAAAAAGAAACAGGTCCCGTACGACCTTCCGAACGAGTGAAATTAAAGTGTATTATACACGGTTTTTCGGGATTCCGGAACAAAATTCTCCGGAAATCAAATAGAAAGTTTCTCGGTTCAGATAAAGCGGCCACGCAAAGTTTGAGCACCAACGGAAGACATTTGGGGTGCCGGTGTGCCTGAAACCAAAGATTCGCCGAAACTCGGATTATCGTGAAAAATGTGTTAAAGCTCGTTATTTGAGGTGAAATCGAACAGGTTGATTCCTGAAATGAGCTCGGACGCGTGATTGAAAAACAGGAAAAAAAAGAAACAGGTCCTAGACCTTCCGAATGGTCAAATTGAAGTGTATAATACACGGTTTTTTCGGATTCGGTCCCTAACAAAATTCTCCGGAAATCACATAGAAAGTTACTCGGGTCAGATAAAGCGGCCACGCAAAGTTTGAGCACCAACGGAAGACATTTGGGGTGCGGTGTGCCCTGAAACCAAAGATTCGCCGAAACTAGGATTATCTTGAAAAATGTTTTTAAGCTCGTTATTTAAGGCTGAAATCGAACAGGTTGATTCCTGAAATCGAACAGGTTGATTCCTGAAATGAGCTCGGACACGTGATTGAAAAATAGGGAGAAAAAGAAACAGGGTCCTGTCGACCTTCCGAACAGGCATGAAAATTGAAGTGTATAATTCACGGTTTTCGGGATTAAGGGGTCCGGAACAAAATTCTCCGGAAATCACATAGAAAGTTTCTCGGGTCAGATAAAACGGCCACACAAAGTTTGAACACTAACGGAAGACATTTGGGGGTGCCGGTGTGCCATAAACCAAAGATTCGCCAAACTCGGGTTATCGTGAAAAATGTGTTAAAGCTCGTTATTTGAGGCTGAAATCGAACAGGTTGATTCATGAAATCGAACAGGTTGATTCCTTAAATGAGCTCGGACGCGTGATTGAAAAACAAGGAGAAAAAGAAACAGGGTCCGATTTACCTTCCGAACAGTTTGAAATTGAAGTGTATAATACACGGTTTTTCGGGATTCCCGAACAAAATTCTCCGAAAATCACATAGAAAGTTCCTCGGGTCGATAAAGCGGCCACGCAAAGTTTGAGCACCAACGGAAGACATTTGGGCGTGCCGGTGTGCCACAAACCAAGATTCGCCGAAACTCGGATTATCGTGAAAAATGTGTTAAAGCTCGTTATTTGAGGTTTGAAATCGAAATCGAGCAGTCGATTCCTGAAATTGAATAGGTTGATTCTTAAATTCGCTCGGGCGCGTGATTGAAAACCATGGGGAAAAAAAACGGGGACCCGTTTACCTTCCGAACGGCTAAAATTGAAGTTTATTATACACGGTTTTGGATTAAGGGTCCCTAACAAAATTCTCCGGAAATCACATAGAAAGTCTCTCGGTTCAGATAAAGCGGGCACGCAAAGTTTGAGCACCAACGGAAGACATTTGGGGGTGCCGGTGTGCCACAAACCAAAGATTTGCAAAACTCGGATTATCGTGAAAAATGTGTTAAAGCTCGTTATTTAATGTCAATCGAACAGGTTGATTCCTGAAATCGAATAGGTTGACTCCTGAAATGAGCTCGGACGCGTGATTGAAAAACAGGAGAAAAAGAAACAGTGCAGTACGACCTTCCGAACTACCGAAATTGAAGTGTAATACACGTTTTTTCGGGATTCCGGGTCCCGGAACAAAATTTCTTCGGAAATCACATAGAAAGTTCCTCGGGTCAGATAAAGCGGCCACGCAAAATTTGAGCACCAATGTAAGACATTTGGGGATGCCGGTGTACCACAAACCAGCATTCGCCGGAATTCGGATTATCGTGAAAAATTTGTTAAAGCTTGTTATTTGAGGCTGAAATTGAACAGGTTGATTCCTGAAATTGAACAGGTTGATTCCTAAAATGAGCTCGGACGCGTGATTCAAAAACAGGGAGAAAAAAAAGGGTCCGGTACGACCTTCCGAACGGTGAAATTGAAGTGTATAAATACACGGTTTTTCGGGATTCCGGTCCCGAACAAAATTCTCAAAATCACATATAAAGATCCCCAGTCGGATAAAGCGGCCACGCAAAGTTTGAGCACCAACGGAAGACATTTGGGGGTGCCGGTGTGCCTGAAACCAAAGATTCGCAAAAACTCCTGGATTATCGTGAAAAATGTGTTAAAACTCGTAATTTGAGGTTTGAAATCGAACAGTTGATTCCTAAAATCGAACAGGTTGATTCCTGAAATGAGCTCGGACGCGTGATTGAAAAACAGGAGAAAAAGAAACAGGTCCTGATCGACCTTCCGAACGCAGTGAAATTGAAGTGTATAATACACGGTTTTTGGTTAAAGTCCCGAACAAAATTCTCCGGAAATTACATAGAAAGTTCCTCGGGTCAGATAAAGCGGCCACGCAAAGTTTGAGCACCAACGGAAGACATTTGGGGGTGCCGGTGTGCCAAAAACCAGCATTCGCCGAAACCCGGATTATCGTGAAAATGTGTTAAAGCTCGTCATTTGAGGCTGAAATCGAACAGGTTCATTCCTGAAATCGAATACTTGATTCCTGAAATGAGCTCGAACGCGTGATTGAAAAACAGGGAGAAAAAGAAACAGGGTCCGTTACGACCTTCCGAACGACTAAAATTGAAGTGTATAATACTCGGTTTTTTGGGATTCCGAGGTCCCTAACAAAATTCTCCGAAATCACATATAAAGTTCCCGGGTCGAGATAAAGCGGCCACGCAAAGTTTGAGCACCAACGGAAGACATTTGGGGGTGCCGGTGTGCCACAAACCAAAGATTCACAAAACTCGGATTATCGTGAAAAATGTGTTAAAGCTCGTTATTTGAGGTTGAAATCGAACAGGTCGATTCCTGAAATTGAATAGGTTGATTCTTAAATTCGCTCGGCGCGTGATTGAAAACCATGGGGAAAAAAACAGGGACCCGTTTACCTTCCGAACGGAAAAATTGAAGTTTATTATACACGGTTTTTCGGGATTAGGGGTCCGAACAAAATTCTCCGGAAATCACATAGAAAGTTTCTCGGTTCAAATAAAGCGGGCACGCAAAGTTTGAGCACCAACGGAAGACATTTGGGGGTGCCGGTGTGCCACAAACCAGCATTCGCCGAAACTCGGATTATCTTGAAAAATGTTTTTAAGCTCGTTATTTAAGGCTGAAATCGAACAGGTTGATTCCTGAAATCGAACAGGTTGATTCCTGAAATGAGCTCGGACACGTGATTGAAAATAGGGAGAAAAAGAAACAGGTCCTGTTTACCTTCCGAACAGTGAAATTGAAGTGTATAATTCACGGTTTTCGGGATTAGGGGTCCCTAACAAAATTCTCCTAAATCACATAGAAAGTTTCTCGGGTCGATATAAAACGGCCACACAAAGTTTGAACACTAACGGAAGACATTTGGGGGTGCCGGTGTGCCATAAACCGAAGATTCGCCAAACTCGGGTTATCGTGAAAAATGTGTTAAAGCTCGTTATTTGAGGCTGAAATCGAACAGGTTGATTCCTGAAATCGAACAGGTTGATTCCTTAAATGAGCTCGGACGCGTGATTGAAAAACAAGGAGAAAAAGAAACAGGTCCTGTCGACCTTCCGAACGGTAAAAATTGAAGTGTATAATACACGGTTTTTCGATTTCGGGGTCCCGAACAAAATTCTCCGAAAATCACATAGAAAGTTCCTCGGGTCGATAAAGCGGCCACGCAAAGTTTGAGCACCAACGGAAGACATTTGGGCGTGCCGTGTGCCACAAACCAAAGATTCGCCAAACTCGGATTATCGTGAAAAATGTGTTAAAGCTCGTTATTTGAGGCTGAAATCGAACAGGTCGATTCCTGAAATTGAATAGGTTGATTCTTAAATTCGCTCGGGCGCGTGATTGAAAACCATGGGGAAAAAAAGGGGACCCGTTTACCTTCCGAACGGCTAAAATTGAAGTTTATTATACACGGTTTCGGGATTCGGGGTCCCGGAACAAAATTCTCCGGAAATCACATAGAAAGTCTCTCGGTTCAGATAAAGCGGGCACGCAAAGTTTGAGCACCAACGGAAGACATTTGGGGGTGCCGGTGTGCCAAAAAAAGATTTGCCAAAACTCGGATTATCGTGAAAAATGTGTTAAAGCTCGTTATTTAATGCTGAAATCGAACAGGTTGATTCCTGAAATCGAATAGGTTGACTCCTGAAATGAGCTCGGACGCGTGATTGAAAAACAGGGAGAAAAAGAAACAGTGCAGTACGACCTTCCGAACTACAAATTGAAGTGTAATACACGGTTTTTCGGGATTACGGGTCCCGGAACAAAATTTCTTCGGAAATCACATAGAAAGTTCCTCGGGTCAGATAAAGCGGCCACGCAAAATTTGAGCACCAATGGAAGACATTTGGGGATGCCGGTGTACCACAAACCAGCATTCGCCGGAATTCGGATTATCGTGAAAAATTTGTTAAAGCTTGTTATTTGAGGCTGAAATTGAACAGGTTGATTCCTGAAATTGAACAGGTTGATTCCTAAAATGAGCTCGGACGCGTGATTCAAAAACAGGGAGAAAAAAAAGGGTCCGGTACGACCTTCCGAACGGTCGAATTGAAGTGTATAAATACACGGTTTTTTTCGGATTCCGGTCCCGGAACAAAATTCTCAAAATCACATATAAAGATCCCCAGGTCAGATAAAGCGGCCATGCAAAGTTTGAGCACCAACGGAAGACATTTGGGGGTGCCGGTGTGCCACAAACCAGCATTCGCCGAAACTCGGATTATCGTGAAAAATGTGTTAAAACTCGTAATTTGAGGCTGAAATCGAACAGGTTGATTCCTAAAATCGAACAGGTTGATTACTGAAATGAGCTCGGACGCGTGATTGAAAAACAGGAGAAAAAGAAACGGGCCGATTTACCTTCCGAACGGCTGAAATTGAAGTGTATAATACACGGTTTTTTCGGGATTCCGGTCCTTAACAAAATTCTCGGAAATTACATAGAAAGTTCCTCGGGTCGATAAAGCGGCCACGCAAAGTTTGAGCACCAACGGAAGACATTTGGGGGTGCCGGTGTGCCAAAAACCAGCATTCGCGAAACCCTGATTATCGTGAAAATGTGTTAAAGCTCGTCATTTGAGGTCAAATCGAACAGTTCATTCCTGAAATCGAATACTTGATTCCTGAAATGAGCTCGAACGCGTGATTGAAAAACAGGGAGAAAAAGAAACAGGGTCCGTTACGACCTTCCGAACGACTAAAATTGAAGTGTATAATACTCGGTTTTTCGGGATTCCGAGGTCCCGAACAAAATTCTCCGTAAAATCACATAGAAAGTTCCCGGGTCAGATAAAGCGGCCACGCAAAGTTTGAGCACCAACGGAAGACATTTGGGGGTGCCGGTGTGCCTGAAACCAGATTCGTTCGCCGAACTCGGATTATCGTGAAAAATGTGTTAAAGCTCGTTATTTGAGGCTTTGAAATCGAACAGTCGATTCCTGAAATTGAATAGGTTGATTCTTAAATTCGCTCGGGCGCGTGATTGAAAACCATGGGGGAAAAAACAGGACCCGTACGACCTTCCGAACAGTTGAAATTGAAGTTTATTATACACGGTTTTTCGGGATTCCTGGTCCCTAACAAAATTCTCCGGAAATCACATAGAAAGTTTCTCGGTTCAAATAAAGCGGGCACGCAAAGTTTGAGCACCAACGGAAGACATTTGGGGGTGCCAGCCGGTGCCACAAACCAAAGATTTGCCGAAACTCGGATTATCTTGAAAAATGTTTTTAAGCTCGTTATTTAAGGTTTGAAATCGAACAGGTTGATTCCTGAAATCGAACAGGTTGATTTCTGAAATGAGCTCGGACACGTGATTGAAAAATAGGGAGAAAAAGAAACAGGTCCTCAGACGACCTTCGAACAGTTTGAAATTGAAGTGTATAATTCACGGTTTTTCGGGATTCGGGTCCCTAACAAAATTCTCCGGAAATCACATAGAAAGTTTCTCGGGTCAGATAAAACGGCCACACAAAGTTTGAACACTAACGGAAGACATTTGGGGGTGCCGGTGTGCCATAAAACCAAGATTCGCCAAACTCGGATTATCGTGAAAAATGTGTTAAAGCTCGTTATTTGAGGTCAAATCGAACAGTTGATTCCAAAATCGAACAGGTTGATTCCTTAAATGAGCTCGGACGCGTGATTGAAAAACAAGGAGAAAAAGAAACAGGTCCCATCGACCTTCCGAGCGGCCGAATTGAAGTGTATAATACACGGTTTTGGGATTCCGGTCCCGAACAAAATTCTCAGAAATCACATAGAAAGTTCCCCGGTCGAGATAAAGCGGCCACGCAAAGTTTGAGCACCAACGGAAGACATTTGGACGTGCTTGGTGTGCCACAAACCAAGATTCGCCGAAACTCGGATTATCGTGAAAAATGTGTTAAAGCTCGTTATTTGAGGCTGAAATCGAACAGGTCGATTCCTGAAATTGAATAGGTTGATTCTTAAATTCGCTCGGGCGCGTGATTGAAAACCATGGGGAAAAAAAAGCAGGGACCCGTCGACCTTCCGAACGGCTAAAATTGAAGTTTATTATACACGGTTTTGGATTCCGGGTCCCGGAACAAAATTCTTCCGAAATCACATAGAAAGTTTCTCGGTTCAGATAAAGCGGCCACGCAAAGTTTGAGCACCAACGGAAGACATTTGGGGTGCTGGTGTGCCACAAACCAAAGATTTGCCAAACTTCGGATTATCGTGAAAAATGTGTTAAAGCTCGTTATTTAATCTTTGAAATCGAACAGGTTGATTCCTGAAATCGAATAGGTTGACTCCTGAAATGAGCTCGGACGCGTGATTGAAAAACAGGGAGAAAAAGAAACAGTGCAGTACGACCTTCCGAACAAATTGAAAATTGAAGTGTAATACACGGTTTTTTTCCGATTCCGGTCCCGAACAAAATTTCTTCGAAATCACATAGAAAGTTCCTCGGGTCAGATAAAGCGGCCACGCAAAGTTTGAGCGCCAATGGAAGACATTTGGGGATGCCGTACCACAAACCAAAGATTCAGGAATTCGGATTATCGTGAAAAATTTGTTAAAGCTTGTTATTTGAGGTGAAATTGAACAGTTGATTCCTGAAATTGAACAGGTTGATTCCTAAAATGAGCTCGGACGCGTGATTCAAAAACAGGAGAAAAAAAAAAGGGTCCGTCGACCTTCCGAACAGTAAATTGAAGTGTATAAATACACGGTTTTTTTCGGATTCCGGGTCCCTTAACAAAATTCTCCGAAATCACATATAAAGATCCCCAGTGTCGATAAAGCGGCCACGCAAAGTTTGAGCACCAACGGAAGACATTTGGGGTGCGGTGTGCCACAAACCAAAGATTCGCCGAAACTCGGATTATCGTGAAAAATGTTTTAAAACTCGTAATTTGAGGTTTGAAATCGAACAGGTTGATTCCTAAAATCGAACAGGTTGATTACTGAAATGAGCTCGGACGCGTGATTGAAAAACAGGAGAAAAAGAAACAGGGCCGTGCGACCTTCCGAACGGCTGAAATTGAAGTGTATAATACACGGTTTTTCGGGATTCCGGGGTCCCGGAACAAAATTCTCCGGAAATTACATAGAAAGTTCCTCGGGTCAGATAAAGCGGCCACGCAAAGTTTGAGCACCAACGGAAGACATTTGGGGGTGCTTGGTGTGCCAAAAAAAACCAAAGATTCGCCAAAACCCGATTATCGTGAAAATGTGTTAAAGTTCGTCATTTGAGGTGAAATCGAACAGTTCATTCCCGAAATCGAATACTTGATTCTGAAATGAGCTCGAACGCGTGATTGAAAAACAGGGAGAAAAAGAAACAGGGTCCGTTACGACCTTCCGAACGACTAAAATTGAAGTGTATAATACTCGGTTTTGGGATTCCGAGGTCCCTAACAAAATTCTCCGAAATCACATAAAAGTTCCCGGGTCGAGATAAAGCGGCCACGCAAAGTTTGAGCACCAACGGAAGACATTTGGGGTGCCGGTGTGCCACAAACCAGCATTCGCCAAACTCGGATTATCGTGAAAAATGTGTTAAAGCTCGTTATTTGAGGAAATCGAACAGTCGATTCTGAAATTGAATAGGTTGATTCTTAAATTCGCTCAAGGCGCGTGATTGAAAACCATGGGGGAAAAAAAACAGGGGACCCGTTTACCTTCCGAGCGCTGAAATTGAAGTTTATTATACACGGTTTTTCGATTCCGGTCCCTAACAAAATTCTCCGAAATCACATAGAAAGTTCCTCGGGTCAGATAAAGCGGCCACGCAAAGTTTGAGCACCAACGGAAGACATTTGGGGGTGCGGTGTGCCACAAACCAAAGATTTGCAAACTTCGGATTATCGTGAAAAATGTGTTAAAGCTCGTTATTTAATCTTGAAATCGAACAAAGTTGATTCCTGAAATCGAATAGGTTGACTCCTGAAATGAGCTCGGACGCGTGATTGAAAAACAGGAGAAAAATAAACAGTGCAGCACGACCTTCCGAACTACAAATTGAAGTGTATAATACACGGTTTTCGGGATTCCGGGGTCCTTTAACAAAATTTCTTCGAAATCACATAGAAAGTTCCTCGGGTCAGATAAAGCAGCCACGCAAAGTTTGAGCACCAACGGAAGACATTTGGGGGTGCTTGGGTGTACCACAAACCAAAGATTCGCCAATTCGGATTATCGTGAAAAATGTGTTAAAGCTTGTTATTTGAGGCTCAAATCGAACAGGTTGATTCCTGAAATTGAACAGGTTGATTCCTGAAATGAGCTCGGACGCGTGATTGAAAAACAGGAGAAAAAAGGGTCCGCACGACCTTCCGAACGGGGTGAAATTGAAGTGTATAAATACACGGTTTTTCGGATTCCGGTCCCGAAACAAAATTCTCCGTAAATCACATATAAAGATCCCCAGGTCGATAAAGCGGCCACGCAAAGTTTGAGCACCAACGGAAGACATTTGGGGTGACGGTGTGCCACAAACCAAAGATTCGGCGAAACTTCGGATTATCGTGAAAAATGTGTTAAAACTCGTAATTTGAGGTTTGAAATCGAACAGGTTGATTCCTAAAATCGAACAGGTTGATTACCGAAATGAGCTCGGACGCGTGATTGAAAAACAGGGAGAAAAAGAAACAGGGGCCGTGCGACCTTTCCGAACAATTTGAAATTGAAGTGTAATACACGGTTTTTCGATTAAAGTCCCGAACAAAATTCTCCGGAGATTACATAGAAAGTTCCTCGGGTCAGATAAAGCGGCCACGCAAAGTTTGAGCACCAACGGAAGACATTTGGGGTGCGGTGTGCCTACAAACCAAGATTCGCCAAACCCTGGATTATCGTGAAAATGTGTTAAAGCTCGTCATTTGAGGTCGAAATCGAACAAAGTTGATTCTGAAATCGAATACTTGATTCCTGAAATGAGCTCGAACGCGTGATTGAAAAACAGGAGAAAAAGAAACAGGGTCCCGTTTACCTTCCGAACGACTAAAATTGAAGTGTATAATACTCGGTTTTTCGGGATTCCGAGGTCCCGGAACAAAATTTTTCGGAATCACATAGAAAGTTCCTCGGGTCAGATAAAACGTCCACGCAAAGTTTGAGCACCAACGGAAGACATTTGGGGGTGCGGTGTGCCACAATCCGGATTCGCGAAACTCGGATTATCGTGACAAATGTGTTAAAGCTTGTTATTTGAGGTCAAATCGAACAGTTGAATCCTGAAATCGAACAGGTTGATTCCTTAAATGAGCTAGGACGCGTGATTGAAAAACAGGAGAAAAAGAAACAGGTCCGTCGACCTTTCGAACGGTGAAATTGAAGTGTATAATACACGGTTTTTGGGATTAAAGGTCCCTAACAAAATTCTCCGTAAATTACATAGAAAGTTCCTCAGGTCAGATAAAGCGGCCACGCAAAGTTTGAGCACCAACGGAAGACATTTGGGGGTGCGGTGTGCCACAAACCAAAGATTCGCCAAACCCGGATTATCGTGAAAATGTGTTAAAGCTCGTCATTTGAGGCCGAAATCGAACAGGTTGATTCCTGAAATCGAATACTTGATTCCTGAAATGAGCTCGAACGCGTGATTGAAAAACAGGAGAAAAAAGAAACGATCCTAGACGACCTTCCGAACGACTAAAATTGAAGTGTATAATACTCGGTTTTTTCGGGATTCCGAGGTCCCGAACAAAATTCTCCAAAGCACATAGAAAGTTCCCGGGTCAGATAAAGCGGCCACGCAAAGTTTGAGCACCAACGGAAGACATTTGGGGGTGCGGTGTGCCACAAACCAAAGATTCACCGAAACTCGGATTATCGTGAAAAATGTGTTAAAGCTCGTTATTTGAGGCTGAAATCGAACAGGTCGATTCCTGAAATTGAATAGGTTGATTCTTAAATTCGCTCGGGCGCGTGATTGAAAACCATGGGGGAAAAAAAACGAGGGACCCGTCATTTAACTTCCGAACTACAAATTGAAGTTTATTATACACGGTTTTTCTGGATTCCGGGTCCCGGAACAAAATTCTCCGGAAATCACATAGAAAGTTTCTCGGTTCAGATAAAGCGGGCACGCAAAGGTTGAGCACCAACGGAAGACATTTGGGGGTGCGGTGTGCCAAAACCAAAGATTTGCCAAACTCGGATTATCGTGAAAAATGTGTTAAAGCTCGTTATTTAATCTTTGAAATCGAACAGGTTGATTCCTGAAATCGAATAGGTTGACTCAAAATGAGCTCGGACGCGTGATTGAAAAACAGGGAGAAAAATAAACGAGTGGTCCGTACGACCTTCCGAACGGCTTGAAATTGAAGTGTATAATACACTTTTTGGGATTCCGTCCCGAATAAAATTTCTTCTAAATCACATAGAAAGTTCCTCGGGTCTGATAAAGCAGCCACGCAAAGTTTGAGCACCAACGGAAGACATTTGGGGGTGCTTGGTGTACCTGAAAACCAAAGATTCACGGAATTCGGATTATCGTGAAAAATATGTTAAAGCTCGTTATTTGAGGTGAAATCGAACAAGTTGATTCCTGAAATTGAACAGGTTGATTCCTGAAATGAGCTCGGACACGTGATTGAAAAACAGGAGAAAAAAAGGGTCCTACGACCTTCCGAACGGCTGAAATTGAAGTGTATAAATACACGGTTTTTCGGATTCCGGTCCCAAACAAAATTCTCCGAAATCACATATAAAGATCCCAGTCGATAAAGCGGCCACGCAAAGTTTGAGCACCAACGGAAGACATTTGGGGGTGACGGTGTGCCACAAACCAAAGATTCGCCAAACTTCGGATTATCGTGAAAAATGTGTTAAAACTCGTAATTTGAGGTTTGAAATCGAATGTGTTGATTCCTAAAATCGAACAGGTTGATTACCGAAATGAGCTCGGACGCGCGTGATTGAAAAAACAGGAGAAAAAGAAACAGGGCCCGATTTACCTTCCGAACGGCTGAAATTGAAGTGTAATACACGGTTTTGGGATTTCGGGTCCCGAACAAAATTCTCCTGAGATTACATAGAAAGTTCCTCGGGTCGAGAAAGCGGCCACGCAAAGTTTGAGCAGAACGGAAGACATTTGGGGGTGCGGTGTGCCACAAACCAAGATTCGCCGAAACCCGGATTATCGTGAAAATGTGTTAAAGCTCGTCATTCGAGGTCAAATCGAACAGGTTGATTCCTGAAATCGAATACTTGATTCCTGAAATGAGCTCGAACGCGTGATTGAAAAAAGGGAGAAAAAGAAACAGGTCCTGACGACCTTCCGAACGACTAAAATTGAAGTGTATAATACTCGGTTTTTCGGGATTAGAGGTCCCTAACAAAATTTTTCGAATCACATGGAAAGTTCCTCGGTCAGATAAAACGTCCACGCAAAGTTTGAGTACCAACGGAAGACATTTTGGGGTGCCGGTGTGCCACAATCCGGCATTCGCCGAAACTCGGATTATCGTGAAAAATGTGTTAAAGCTTGTTATTTGAGGTCAAAATCGAATGGGTTGATTCCTGAAATCGAACAGGTTGATTCCTTAAATGAGCTAGGACGCGTGATTGAAAAACAGGAGAAAAAGAAACAGGTCGATGACGACCTTTGAACGGGTGAAATTGAAGTGTATAATACACGGTTTTTCGGGATTCCGGGGTCCCGAACAAAATTCTCCGGAAATTACATAGAAAGTTCCTCGGGTCAGATAAAGCGGCCACGCAAAGTTTGAGCACCAACGGAAGACATTTGGGGGTGCGGTGTGCCTACAAACCAAAGATTCGCGAAACCCGGATTATCGTGAAAATGTGTTAAAGCTCGTCATTTGAGGTCAAATCGAACAGGTTGATTCCTGAAATCGAATACTTGATTCCTGAAATGAGCTCGAACGCGTGATTGAAAAACAGGAGAAAAAGAAACAGGGTCCGTTACGACCTTCCGAACGACTAAAATTGAAGTGTATAATACTCGGTTTTGGGATTAGAGGTCCCTAACAAAATTCTCAAAAGCACATAGAAAGTTCCCCGGGTCGGATAAAGCGGCCACGCAAAGTTTGAGCACCAACGGAAGACATTTGGGGTGCCTGTGTGCCACAAACCAGCATTCGCCAAACTCGGATTATCGTGAAAAATGTGTTAAAGCTCGTTATTTGAGGTTTGAAATCGAGCAGTCGATTCCTGAAATTGAATAGGTTGATTATTAAATTATCGGCGCGTGATTGAAAACCATGGGGGAAAAAAAACGGGGACCCGTTTAACTTCCGAACAATTTGAAATTGAAGTTTATTATACACGGTTTTTTCGGGATTAGGGTCCCGAACAAAATTCTCCGGAAATCACATAGAAAGTTTCTCGGTTCAGATAAAGCGGGCACGCAAAGTTTGAGCACCAACGGAAGACATTTGGGGTGTGGTGTGCCTGAAACCAAAGATTTGCCGAAACTTCGGATTATCGTGAAAAATGTGTTAAAGCTCGTTATTTAATCTTGAAATCGAACATGTTGATTCATGAAATCGAATAGGTTGATTCCTGAAATAAGCTCGGACGCGTGATTGAAAAACAGGAGAAAAATAAACAGTGGTCTGCACGACCTTCCGAACGGTGAAATTGAAGTGTATAATACACGGTTTTTCTGGGATTCCGGTCCCGAATAAAATTTCTTCGAAATCACATAGAAAGTTCCTCGGTCAGATAAAGCAGCCACGCAAAGTTTGAGCACCAACGGAAGACATTTGGGGTGCCGGTGTACCAAACCAACATTCGCGGAATTGGATTATCGTGAAAAATGTGTTAAAGCTTGTTATTTGAGGGTGAAATCGAACAGGTTGATTCCTGAAATTGAACAGGTTGATTCCTGAAATGAGCTCGGACGCGTGATTGAAAAAAACAGGGAGAAAAAAAGGGTCCGCATTGCGACCTTCCGAACGGTTTGAAATTGAAGTGTATAAATACACGGTTTTCGGGATTCCGGTCCCGAAACAAAATTCTCAAATCACATATAAAGATCCCCAGTGTCGATAAAGCGGCCACGCAAAGTTTGAGCACCAACGGAAGACATTTGAGGGTGCCGGTGTGCCACAAACCGGCATTCGCCGAAATTCGGATTATCGTGAAAAATGTGTTAAAACTCGTAATTTGAGGTCAAATCGAACAGGTTGATTCCTAAAATCGAACAGGTTGATTACTGAAATGAGCTCGGACGCGTGATTGAAAAACAGGAGAAAAAGAAACAGGGCCCGATGCGACCTTCCGAACAATGAAATTGAAGTGTAATACGGTTTTGGGATTTGGTCCCGAACAAAATTCTCCGGAGATTACATAGAAAGTTCCTCGGGTCAGATAAAGCGGCCACGCAAAGCTTGAGCAAGAACGGAAGACATTTGGGGGTGCCGGTGTGCCTGAGCCAAAGATTCGCCGAAACCCGGATTATCGTGAAAATGTGTTAAAGCTCGTCATTTGAGGCTGAAATCGAACAGGTTGATTCCTGAAATCGAATACTTGATTCTGAAATGAGCTCGAACGCGTGATTGAAAAAAAAAAACAGGAGAAAAAGAAACAGGGTCCTGACCTTCCGAACGACTAAAATTGAAGTGTATAATACTCGGTTTTTCGGGATTCCGAGGTCCGGAACAAAATTTCTTCGAAATCACATAGAAAGTTCCTCCGGTCAGATAAAGCAGCCACGCAAAGTTTGAGCACCAACGGAAGACATTTGGGGGTGCCGGTGTACAAACCAAAGATTCATTAATTCGGATTATCGTGAAAAATGTGTTAAAGCTTGTTATTTGAGGCTCAAATCGAACAGGTTGATTCCTGAAATTGAACAGGTTGATTCTGAAATGAGCTCGGACGCGTGATTGAAAAACAGGAGAAAAAAGGGTCCGATGCGACCTTCCGAACAATTTGAAATTGAAGTGTATAAATACACGGTTTTCGGGATTAAAGGGTCCCGAAACAAAATTCTCCGAAATCACATATAAAGATCCCCGGGTCGATAAAGCGGCCACGCAAAGTTTGAGCACCAACGGAAGACATTTGAGGGTGACGGTGTGCCACAAACAAGCATTCGCGAAACTCGGATTATCGTGAAAAATGTGTTAAAACTCGTAATTTGAGGTCAAAATCGAACAGTTGATTCCTAAAATCGAACAGGTTGATTACCAAATGAGCTCGGACGCGTGATTGAAAAACAGGAAAAAGAAACAGGGCCCGATTTACCTTCCGCAACGGTGAAATTGAAGTGTAATACACGGTTTTTCGGGATTCCGAGGTCCCTAACAAAATTTTTCGAATCAAATAGAAAGTTCCTCGGGTCGATAAAACGCGTCCACGCAAAGTTTGAGCACCAACGGAAGACATTTGGGGTGCGGTGTGCCACAATCCAAAGATTCGCCAAACTCGGATTATCGTGAAAAATGTGTTAAAGCTCGTTATTTGAGGTCAAATCGAATGTGTCGATTCCTGAAATTGAATAGGTTGATTATTAAATTCGCTCAAGGCGCGTGATTGAAAACCATGGGGAAAAAAAACAGGGACCTGCATTTAACTTCCGAACGGTGAAATTGAAGTTTATTATACACGGTTTTTCGGGATTAAAGTCCCGAACAAAATTCTCCGGAAATCACATAGAAAGTTTCTCGGTTCAGATAAAGCGGGCACGCAAAGTTTGAGCACCAACGGAAGACATTTGGGGTGCCGGTGTGCCTAAACCAAAGATTTGCCAAACTCGGATTATCGTGAAAAATGTGTTAAAGCTCGTTATTTAATGTTTGAAATCGAACATGTTGATTCCTGAAATCGAATAGGTTGACTCCTGAAATGAGCTCGGACGCGTGATTGAAAAACAGGAGAAAAATAAACAGTGCCGTACGACCTTCCGAACGAGTGAAATTGAAGTGTATAATACACGGTTTTTCGGGATTCCGGGTCCCTTAATAAAATTTCTTCGAAATCACATAGAAAGTTCCTCGGGTGAGATAAAGCAGCCACGCAAAGTTTGAGCACCAACGGAAGACATTTGGGGGTGCGGTGTACCACAAACCAAAGATTCGCCGAAATTCGGATTATCGTGAAAAATGTGTTAAAACTCGTAATTTGAGGTCGAAATCGAACAAAGTTGATTGATTCCTAAATCGAACAGGTTGATTTCTGAAATGAGCTCGGACGCGTGATGGAAAAACAGGGAAAAAGAAACAGGGCCGTTTACCTTCCGAACGGCAAATTGAAGTGTATAATACACGGTTTTTCTGGGATTCCGGTCCCTGAACAAAATTCTCCGGAAATTACATAGAAAGTTCCTCGGGTCGATAAAGCGTACGCAAAGTTTGAGCACCAACGGAAGACATTTGGGGTGCTTGGTGTGTACCTGAAACCAAAGATTCGCGAAACCCTGGATTATCGTGAAAATGTGTTAAAGCTCGTCATTTGAGGCTGAAATCGAACAGGTTGATTCCTGAAATCGAATACTTGATTCCTGAAATGAGCTCTAACGCGTGATTGAAAAACAGGAGAAAAAGAAACAGGTCCTATGACGACCTTCCGACGACTAAAATTGAAGTGTATAATACTCGGTTTTTCGGATTCCGAGGTCCCGTAACAAAATTTTTCGAATCACATAGAAAGTTCCTCGGGTCGAGATAAAACGCGTCCACGCAAAGTTTGAGCACCAACGGAAGACATTTGGGGGTGCTTAGGTGTGCCAATCCGGATTCGCCAAACTTCGGATTATTGTGAAAAATGTGTTAAAGCTTGTTATTTGAGGTCAAATCGAACAAAGTTGATTCCCGAAATCGAATGTTGATTCCTTAAATGAGCTAGGGCCGCGTGATTGAAAAACAGGAGAAAAAGAAACAGGGTCCGATACGACCTTCCGAACGGGTCAAATTGAAGTGTATAATACACGGTTTTGGGTTCCTGGGTCCGAACAAAATTCTCCGGAAATCACATAGAAAGTTCCCGGTCGATAAAGCGGTCACGCAAAGTTTGAGCACAAACGTAAGTCATTTGGGGGTGCCGTGTGCCCGACAAACCAAAGATTCGCCAAACTCGTATTATCGTGAAAAATGTTTTAAATCTCGTTATTTGAGGTCAAATCGAAAGTTGATTCCTGAAATTGAATAGGTTGATTCTGAAATTAACTTCGGTAGCGTAATTGAAAACCAGGGGGAAAAATAAACAGGTCCCGTCATTTACCTTCCGAACGATGAAATTGAAGTGTATTATACACTGTTTTGAGATTCCGGTCCCGGAACAAAATTCTCCTAAATCACATAGAAAATATCTCCGGTCAGATAAATTGGCCACGCAAAGTTTGAGCACCAACGGAAGATATTTGGGGGTGTCGGTGTGCCACAAACCAAAGATTCGCGAAACTCGGATTATCGTGAAAAATGTGTTAAAGCTCGTTATTTGAGGTGAAATCGAATATGTTGATTCCGAAATGAGCTCGGACGCGTGATTGAAAAACAGAGAGAAAAAGAAACGGTCCGGTCGACCTTTCGAACAGTGAAAATTGAAGTGTATAATACACGGTTTTTCTGGATTAAGGTCCCGAACAAAATTCTCCGGAAATCACATAGAAAGTTACTCGGGTCGGATAAAGCGGCCACGCAAAGTTTGAGCACCAACGAAAGACATTTGGGGGTGCGGTGTGCCAAAACCGGCGATTCGCCGAAACTCGGATTATCGTGAAAAATGTGTTAAAGCTCGTTATTTGAGGTCGAAATCGAATATGTTGATTCCTCAAATGAGCTCGACGCGTGATTGAAAAACAGAGAAAAAAAAAGAAACAGGGTCCTGATGCGACCTTCCGAACGGCTCAAATTGAAGTGTATAATACACGGTTTTTTCGGGATTCCGGTCCCTAACAAAATTTTCCGGAAATCACATAGATAGTTACTCGGGTCAGATAAAGCGGCCATGCAAAGTTTGAGCACCAACGGAAGACATTTGGGGGTGCGGTGTGCCACAAACCAGCATTCGCCTAAACTCGGATTATCTTGAAAAATGTGTTAAAGCTCGTTATTTAAAAATTTGAAATCGAACAGGTTGATTCCTGAAATCAAACACGTTGATTCCTGAAATGAGCTCGGACACGTGATTCAAAAACAGGGAGAAAAAGAAACAGGTCCTAGATGCGACCTTCCGAACTACCAAATTGAAGTGTATAATACACGGTTTTTGGATTAAAGGGGTCCCTGAACAAAATTCTCCGTAAATCACATAGAAAGTTTCTCGGGTCAGATAAAGCGGTCACGCAAAGTTTGAACACCAACGGAAGACATTTGGGGTGCGGTGTGACACAAACCAAAGATTCGCCAAACTTCGGATTATCGTGAAAAATGTGTTAAAGCTCGTTATTTGAGGCTGAAAATCGAACAGGTTGATTCCTGAAATCGAACAGGTTGATTCCTTAAATGAGCTCGGACGCATGATTGAAAAAAATGTGAGGAGAAAAACAAACAGGGTCCGTGCGACCTTCCGAACGTTGAAATTGAAGTGTATAATACACGGTTTTGATTCGGTCCCTGAACAAAATTCTTCTAAATCACGTAGAATGTTCCCCGGTCGAGATAAAGCGGCCACGCAAAGTTTGAGCACCAACGGAAGTCATTTGGGGTGCCCGGTGTGCCAAAACCAAAGATTCAAACTCGGATTATCGTGAAAAATGTTTTAAAGCTCGTTAATTGAGGCTGAAATCGAACAGTTGATTCCTGAAATTGAATAGGTTGATTCTGAAATTCGCTCGGCGCGTAATTGAAAACCAGGGGGAAAAGAAACAGGGTCCCGTCATTTACCTTCCGAATTTGAAATTGAATTGTATTATACATGGTTTTTCGGGATTTCGGGGTTCCGGATCAAAATTCTCCGGAAATCACATAGAAATTTTCTCGGTCGAGATAAATCGCCACGCAAAGTTTGAGCACCAACGGAAGATATTTGGGGGTGCCGGTGTGCCACAAACTAGCATTCGTCGAACTCGGATTATCGTGAAAAATGTGTTAAAGCTCGTTATTTGAGGCTGAAATCGAATATGTTGATTCCTGAAATGAGCTCGGACGCGTGATTGAAAAACAGAGAGAAAAAGAAATAGGGTCCTCGACCTTCCGAACGGTACCGAAATTGAAGTGTATAATACACGGTTTTTGGGATTCCGGGGTCCCGGAACAAAATTCTCCGGAAATCACATAGATAGTTACTTGGGTTAGATAAAGCGGCCACGCAAAGTTCGAAACCAACGGAAGACATTTGGGGTGCGGTGTGCCTGAAAACCAAAGATTCGCCAAACTCAAATTATCTTGAAAAATGTGTTAAAACTCGTTATTTAAGGTCGAAATCGAACAAAGGATTTGATTCTCAAATCGAACACGTTGATTCTGAAATGAGCTCGGACACGTGATTCAAAAACAGGAGAAAAAGAAACAGGGTCCTGCGACGACCTTCCGAACGGCAAAAATTGAAGTGTATAATACACGGTTTTTCGGGATTCTGGGGTCCCGGAACAAAATTTTCTGGAAATCACATAGAAAGTTTCTCGGGTAAGATAAAGCCGTCACGCAAAGTTTGAACACCAACGGAAGACATTTGGGGTGCGGTGTGACACAAACCAAAGATTCGCAAAACTCGGATTATCGTGAAAAATGTGTTAAGCTCGTTATTTGAGGTCAAATCGAACAGTTGATTCCTGAAATCAAACAAAGGTTGATTCCTCAAATGAGCTCGGACGCGTGATTGAAAAACAGGAGAAAAACAAACAGGGTCCTAAGACGACCTTCCGAACTAGTGAAATTGAAGTGTATAATACACGGTTTTTCGGGATTCGGAGTCCCGGAACAAAATTCTCCGGAAATCACGTAGAAAGTTCCCGGGTCGAGATAAAGCGGTCACGCAAAGTTTGAGCACCAACGGAAGTCATTTGGGTGCCGGTGTGCCTGACCAAGCATTCGCCGATATTCGGATTATCGTGAAAAATGTTTTAAAGCTCGTTATTTGAGGCTGAAATCGAACCGGTTGATTCCTGAAATTGAATAGGTTGATTCTCAAATTCGCTCGGCGCGTAATTGAAAACCAGGGGGAAAAAGAAACAGGGTCCCGTCGACCTTCCGATCAAAAAATTGAATTGTATTATACACGGTTTTTCGGGATTTGGTCACGGAACAAATTCTCCTAAATCACATAGAAATTTTCTCGGGTCAGATAAATCGGCCACGCAAAGTTTGAGCACAAACGGAAGATATTTGGGGGTGCTTGGTGTGCCACAAACTAGCATTCGCGAAACTCCTGATTATCGTGAAAAATGTGTTAAAGCTCGTTATTTGAGGCTGAAATCGAATATGTTGATTCCTGAAATGAGCTCGGACGCGTGATTGAAAAACAGAGAGAAAAAGAAACATAGTCCTTACAACCTTCCGAATAATTTGAAATTGAAGTATATAATACACGGTTTTGGGATTCCGGGTCCCGAACAAAATTCTCCGGAAATCACATAGATAGTTACTCGGGTCAGATAAAGCGGCCACGCAAAGTTTGAGCACCAACGGAAGATATTTGGAGGTGCTTAGGTGTGCCACAAACCAAAGATTCGCCAAACTCGGATTATCGTGTAAAATGTGTTAAAGATCGTTATTTGAGGCTGAAATCGAATATGTTGATTCCTGAAATGAGCTCGGACGCGTGATTGAAAAAGCAGAGAGAAAAAAGAAATGTGGTCCGGAACGACCTTCCGAACGAAAATTGAATTGTATTATACATGGTTTTTCGGGATTTCGGTTCCTGATCAAAATTCTCCTAAATCACATAGAAATTTTCTCGGGTCGGATAAATCGCCACGCAAAGTTTGAGCACCAACGGAAGACATTTGGGGTGCCGGTGTGCCACAAACTAGCATTCGCCGAAACTCGGATTATCGTGAAAATGTGTTAAATCTCGTTATTTGAGGCTGAAATCGAACAGGTTGATTCCTCAAATCGAACAGGTTGATTCCTTAAATGAGCTCGACGCGTGATTGAAAAACAGGAGAAAAAGAAACAAGGTCTGTACGACCTTCCGAACGGTGAAATTGAAGTGTATAATACACGGTTTTTCGGATGCCGAGTCCCGAACAAAATTCTCCTAAATCACATAGAAATTTCCCGGTCGAGATAAAGCGGCCACGCAAAGTTTGAGCACCAACGGAAGTCATTTGGGGTGCCGGTGCCTGAACTAGCATTCGCGAAACTCGGATTATCGTGAAAAATGTTTTAAAGCTCGTTATTTGAGGCTGAAATCGAACAAGTTGATTCCTAAAATTGAATAGGTTGATTCCTGAAATTCGCTCAACCAGGGGGAAAAGAAGCGGTCCGTCGACCTTCCGAACAACAAATTGAAGTGTATTATACATGGTTTTTCGGATTCCGGATCCCGGAACAAAATTCTCCGGAAATCACATAGAAATTTTCTCGGTCGATAAATCGGCCACGCAAAGTTTGAGCACCAACGGAAGATATTTGGGGGTACCTGTGCCCAAACCAAAGATTCGCGAAACTTCGGATTATCGTGAAAATGTGTTAAAGCTCGTTATTTGAGGCTGAAATCGAACAGGTTGATTCCTTAAATGAGCTAGGGCGCGTGATTGAAAAACAGAGAGAAAAAGAAACGAGGTCCTAGATTTACCTTCCGAGCAATTTGAAATTGAAGTGTATAATACACGTTTTTCGGATTCCGGTCCCGAACAAAATTCTCAGAAATCACATAGAAAGTTCCCCGGTCGAGATAAAGCGGTCACGCATAGTTTGAGCACCAACGGAAGTCATTTGGGGGTGCTTGGGTGTACCAAACCAAAGATTCGCAAACTCGGATTATCTTGAAAAATGTGTTAAAGCTCGTTATTTAAGGCAAAATCGAACAGTTGATTCACGAAATCGAACACGTTGATTCCTGAAATGAGCTCGGACACGTGATTGAAAACAGGAGAAAAAGAAACAGGTCCTATGCGACCTTCCGAACTACAAATTGAAGTGTATTATACATGGTTTTTCTAGGATTCAGGGATCCCGGAACAAAATTCTCCGGAAATCACATAGAAATTTTCTCGGGTAAGATAAATCGGCCACGCAAAGTTTGAGCACCAACGGAAGATATTTGGGGGTACCGGTGTGCCAAAACCAAAGATTCAAAACTCGGATTATCGTGAAAAATGTGTTAAAGCTCGTTATTTGAGGTGAAATCGAACATGTTGATTCCTGAAATGAGCTCGACGCGTGATTGAAAAACAGAGAAAAAAAAAAAACAGGTCATTGACCTTCCGAACGGCAAATTGAAGTGTATATAATACACGGTTTTTCGGGATTCAGGGTCCCTGAACAAAATTCTCCGGAAATCACATAGAAAGTTTCTCGGGTCGGATAAAGCGGTCACGCAAAGTTTAAACACCAACGGAAGACATTTGGGGGTGCTTGCGGTGTGCCACAAAACAAAGAATCGCCGAAACTGGATTATCGTGAAAAATGTGTTAAAGCTCGTTATTTGAGGCTCAAATCGAACAGGTTGATTCCTTAAATGAGCTAGGGGCGCGTGATTGAAAAACAGGAGAAAAAGAAACAGGGTCCGATCGACCTTCCGAGCAAATGAAATTGAAGTGTATAATACACGGTTTTTCGGGATTCCGGTCCCGAATACAATTCTCCTAAATCACATAGAAAGTTCCCAGGTCGATAAAGCGGTCACGCATAGTTTGAGCACCAACGGAAGTCATTTGGGGTGCCGGTGTGCCTGAAACCAAAGATTCGCCAAACTCAGATTATCGTGAAAAATGTTTTAAAGCTCGTTAGTTGAGGCTGAAATCGAACAGGTTGATTCCTGAAATTGAATAGGTTGATTCCTGAAATTGATCGGGCGCGTGATTGAAAACTAGGGGGAAAAAGAAATGGGTCCCGTCGACCTTCCGAACGGGTGAAATTAAAGTGTATTATACACGGTTTTTCGGGATTCGGGGTCCCTAACAAAATTCAAATAGAAAGTTTCTCGGGTCAGATAAAGCGGCCACGCAAAGTTTGAGCACCAACGGAAGACATTTGGGGGTGCGGTGTGCCAAAACCAAGATTCGCAAACTGGATTATCGTGAAAAATGTGTTAAAGCTCGTTATTTGAGGCTGAAATCGAAAAGGTTGAATCCTGAAATGAGCTCGGACGCGTGATTGAAAAACAGAGAAAAAAAAACAGCGGTCCGCGACCTTCCGAACGGCAAATTGAAGTCTATAATACACGGTTTTTCGGGATTCGGGTCCCGAAACAAAATTCTCGGAAATCATATAGAAAGTTACTCGGGTCGATAAAGCGGCCACACAAAGTTTGAGCACCAACGGAAGACATTTGGGGTGCCGGTGTACCTAAAAACCAAAGATTCGCCAAACTAGATTATCTTGAAAAATGTTTTAAAGCTCGTT
This sequence comes from Silene latifolia, assembly GCF_048544455.1. Taxonomy (NCBI): domain Eukaryota; kingdom Viridiplantae; phylum Streptophyta; class Magnoliopsida; order Caryophyllales; family Caryophyllaceae; genus Silene; species Silene latifolia. Next base: position 341,555,840 of record NC_133537.1, on the reverse strand, counting down.
ATTTAAGGCTGAAATCGAACAGGTTGATTCCTTAAATCGAACAGGTTGATTCCTGAAATGAGCTCGGACACGTGATTGAAAAACAGGGAGAAAAAGAAACAGGGTCGATGCGACCTTCTAACGGGCTGAAATTGAAGTGTATAATACGGTTTTTGGGATTCGGTCCCGGAACAAAATTCTTCGGAAATCACATAGAAAGTTTCTCGGGTCAGATAAAACGGCCACGCAAAGTTTGAACACCAACGGAAGACATTTGGGGGTGCCGGTGTGCCATAACCAGCATTCGCCGAAACTCGGGTTATCGTGAAAAATGTGTTAAAGCTCGTTATTTGAGGCTGAAATCGAACAGGTTGATTCCTGAAATCGAACAGTTGATTCCTGAAATGAGCTCGACGCGTGATTGAAAAACAAGGAGAAAAAGAAATAGGTCCTGTCGACCTTCCGAACGGGCTGAAATTGAAGTGTATAATACACGGTTTTTCGGGATTCCGGAACAAAATTCTCCAGAAATCAGATAGAAAGTTCCCCGGGTCAGATAAAGCGGCCACGCAAAGTTTGAGCACCAACGGAAGACATTTGGGGGTGCGGTGTGCCAAACCAAAGATTCGTCGAAACTTGGATTATCGTGAAAAATGTGTTAAATCTCGTTATTTGAGGTGAAATCGAACAGTCGATTCTGAAATTGAATAGGTTGATTCTTAAATTCGCTCGGGCGCGTGATTGAAAACCATGGGGAAAAAAATGGGTCCCGTCGACCTTCCAACGGCCAAATTGAAGTTTATTATACACGGTTTTTCGAGATTCCGGGTCCCGGAACAAAATTCTCCGAAATCACATAGAAAGTTTCTCGGTTCGAGATAAAGCGGCCACGCAAAGTTTGAGCACCAACGGAAGACATTTGGGGTGCGGTGTGCCAAAACCAAAGATTTGCCGAAACTCGGATTATCGTGAAAAATGTGTTAAAGCTCGTTATTTAATGCTTTGAAATCGAATGTTTGATTCCTGAAATCGAATAGGTTGACTCTGAAATGAGCTCGGACGCGTGATTAAAAAACAGGAGAAAAAGAAACAGTGCTGTACGACCTTCCGAACGGCCGAATTGAAGTGTATAATACACGGTTTTTCGGGATTCTGGGTCCCAGAACAAAATTCTCCGGAAATCACATAGAAATTTTCTCGGTCGAGATAAGCGGTCACGCAAAGTTTGAACACCAACGGAAGACATTTAGGGTGCCGGTGTGCCAAACCAAAGAATCGCCAAACTCGGATTATCGTGAAAAATGTGTTAAAGCTCGTTATTTGAGGCTGAAATCGAACAGGTTGATTCCTTAAATGAGCTAGGACGCGTGATTGAAAAACAGGAGAAAAAGAAACAGGGTCCGCACGTCGACCTTACGAACGGTAAAATTGAAGTGTATAATACACGGTTTTTCGGGATTCCGGTCCCGGAACAAAATTCTCCGGAAATCACATAGAAAGTTCCCGGGTCGATAAAGCGGTCACGCAAAGTTTGAGCACCAACGGAAGACATTTGGGGTGCGGTGTGCCACAAACCAGCATTCGCCGAAACTCGGATTATCGTGAAAAATGTTTTAAAGCTCGTTAGTTGAGGCTGAAATCGAACAGGTTGATTCCTGAAATTGAATAGGTTGATTCACGAAATTCGATCGGCGCGTGATTGAAAACTAGGGGGAAAAAGAAACAGGGTCCCGTACGACCTTCCGAACGGGTGAAATTAAAGTGTATTATACACGGTTTTTTTCGGGATTCGGTCCCGAACAAAATTCTCCGGAAATCAAATAGAAAGTTTCTCGGGTCGAGATAAAGCGGCCACGCAAAGTTTGAGCACCAACGGAAGACATTTGGGGGTGCGGTGTACCTGTGCCGGCATTCGCCGAAACTCGGATTATCGTGAAAAATGTGTTAAAGCTCGTTATTTGAGGCTGAAATCGAACAGGTTGATTCTGAAATGAGCTCGGACGCGTGATTGAAAAACAGAGAAAAAAGAAACAGGTCCGTTTACCTTCCGAACGGCTGAAATTGAAGTCTATAATACACGGTTTTTCGGGATTCCGGGGTCCAGGAACAAAATTCTCCGGAAATCACATAGAAACTTTCTCGGGTCGGATAAAGCGGTCACGCAAAGTTTAAACACCAACGGAAGACATTTGGGGGTGCCGTGTGCCACAAAACAAAGAATCGCCGAAACTCGGATTATCGTGAAAAATATGTTAAAGCTCGTTATTTGAGGCTGAAATCGAACAGGTTGATTCCTTAAATGAGCTAGGACGCGTGATTGAAAAACAGGGAGAAAAAGAAACAGGGTCCGGTACGACCTTCCGAACGGCTGAAATTGAAGTGTATAATACACGGTTTTTCGGATTAAAGTCCCGAACAAAATTCTCCGGAAATCACATAGAAAGTTCCCGGTCGAGATAAAGCGGTCACGCATAGTTTGAGCACCAACGGAAGTCATTTGGGGTGCGGTGTGCCACAAACCAAAGATTCGCAAACTTCGGATTATCGTGAAAAATGTTTTAAAGCTCGTTAGTTGAGGCCGAAATCGAACAAACGGTTGATTCCTGAAATTGAATAGGTTGATTCCTGAAATTCGATCGGGCGCGTGATTGAAAACTAGGGGGAAAAAGAAACAGGGGTCCCGTCACGACCTTCCGAACGGTGAAATTAAAGTGTATTATACACGGTTTTTGGATTCCGGTCCCGGAACAAAATTCTCCGAAATCAAATAGAAAGTTTCTCGGGTCGATAAAGCGGCCACGCAAAGTTTGAGCACCAACGGAAGACATTTGGGGGTGCGGTGTACCACAAACCGGCATTCGCCGAAACTTCGGATTATCGTAAAAATGTGTTAAAGCTCGTTATTTGAGGTTGAAATCGAACAGGTTGATTCCTGAAATGAGCTCGGACGCGTGATTGAAAAACAGAGAAAAAAAAGAAACAGGTCCTATTTACGACCTTCCGAACGAGTTTGAAATTGAAGTCTATAATACACGGTTTTTCGGGATTCCGGGGTCCAGGAACAAAATTCTCCGGAAATCACATAGAAACTTTCTCGGGTCGGATAAAGCGGTCTCGCAAAGTTTAAACACCAACGGAAGACATTTGGGGGTGCCGGTGTGCCACAAAACAGCAATCGCCGAAACTCGGATTATCGTGAAAAATATGTTAAAGCTCGTTATTTGAGGCTGAAATCGAACAGGTTGATTCCTAAAATGAGCTAGGACGCGTGATTGAAAAACAAGGAGAAAAAGAAATAGGGTCCGGTACGACCTTCCGAACGGCTGAAATTGAAGTGTATAATACACGGTTTTTCGGGATTCCGGGGTCCCGGAACAAAATTCTCCGGAAATCACATAGAAAGTTCCCCGGGTCAGATAAAGCGGCCACGCAAAGTTTGAGCACCAACGGAAGACATTTGGGGGTGCGGTGTGCCACAAACCAAAGATTCGTCGAAACTCTGGATTATCGTGAAAAATGTGTTAAATCTCGTTATTTGAGGCTTTGAAATCGAGCAGTCGATTCCTGAAATTGAATAGGTTGATTCTTAAATTCGCTCGGGCGCGTGATTGAAAACCATGGGGAAAAAAAACAGTCCGTCGACCTTCCGAACGGTGAAATTAAAGTTTATTATACACGGTTTTTCGGGATTACGGGGTCCGGAACAAAATTCTCCGGAAATCACATAGAAAGTTTCTCGGTTCAAGTAAAGCGGGCACGCAAAGTTTGAGCACCAACGGAAGACATTTGGGGTGCCGGTGTGCCAAAACCAAAGATTTGCTTAAACTCGGATTATCGTGAAAAATGTGTTAAAGCTCGTTATTTAATCTTCAAAATCGAACAGTTGATTCTGAAATCGAATAGGTTGACTCCTGAAATGAGCTCGGACAAGTGATTAAAAAACAGGAGAAAAAGCAGTGCAGTACGACCTTCCGAACGGCCGAAATTGAAGTGTATAATACACGGTTTTTCGGGATTACGAGGTCCCGGAACAAAATTCTCCGGAAATCACATAGAAATTTTCTCGGGTCAGATAAAGCGGTCACGCAAAGTTTGAACACCAACGGAAGACATTTAGGGGTGCCGGTGTGCCACAAACCAAAGAATCGCAAAACTCGGATTATCGTGAAAAATGTGTTAAAGCTCGTTATTTGAGGCTGAAATCAAACAGGTTGATTCCTTAAATGAGCTAGGCACGTGATTGAAAAACAGAGAAAAAAGAAACAGGTCCTGTCGACCTTCCGAACGGAAATTGAAGTCTATAATACACGGTTTTCGGGATTAGGGGTCCAGGAACAAAATTCTCCGGAAATCACATAGAAACTTTCTCGGGTCAGATAAAGCTGTCACGCAAAGTTTAAACACCAACGGAAGACATTTGGGGGTGCTTGGGTGTGCCAAAAAAAAGAATCGCTAAACTCGGATTATCGTGAAAAATATGTTAAAGCTCGTTATTTGAGGCTGAAATCGAACAGGTTGATTCCTTAAATGAGCTAGGACGCGTGATTGAAAAACAGGAGAAAAAGAAACAGGTCCTACATTTACCTTCCAAACGGCTGAAATTGAAGTGTATAATACACGGTTTTTCGGGATTCGGTCCCGGAATAAAATTCTCCGGAAATCACATAGAAAGTTCCCGGTCGATAAAGCGGTCACGCATAGTTTGAGCACCAACGGAAGTCATTTGGGGGTGCTTGGGTGTGCCTACAAACCAAAGATTCGCCTAAACTCGGATTATCGTGAAAAATGTTTTAAAGCTCGTTAGTTGAGGCTGAAATCGAACAGGTTGATTCCTGAAATTGAATAGGTTGATTCTGAAATTGATCGGGCGTGATTGAAAACTAGGGGGAAAAAGAAACAGGGTCCCGTACGACCTTCCGAACGGGTGAAATTAAAGTGTATTATACACGGTTTTTCGGATTCCGGTCCCGGAAAAAATTCCAAATAGAAAGTTTCTCGGGTCGAATAAGCGGCCACGCAAAGTTTGAGCACCAACGGAAGACATTTGGGGTCTGCCGGTGTGCCAAAAACCGCGATTCGCCAAACTTCGGATTATCGTGAAAAATGTGTTAAAGCTCGTTATTTGAGGCTGAAATCGAAAAGGTTGATTCCTGAAATGAGCTCGGACGCGTGATTGAAAAAGCGAGAAAAAAAAAAGAAACAGGTCCTATGCGACCTTCCGAACGGTTGAAATTGAAGTCTATAATACACGGTTTTTCGGGATTAGGGTCCCGAAACAAAATTCTCCGAAATCATATAGAAAGTTACTCGGGTCGAGATAAAGCGGCCACGCAAAGTTTGAGCACCAACGGAAGACATTTGGGGGTGCTTGGTGTGCCAAACCAAAGATTCGCCAGAAACTAGGATTATCTTGAAAAATGTTTTAAAGCTCGTTATTTAAGGTCAAATCGAACAAAGTTGATTCCTTAAATCGAACAGGTTGATTCCTGAAATGAGCTCGGACACGTGATTGAAAAACAGGAGAAAAAGAAACAGGTCCGACCTTACCTTCTCCAACAGTGAATTGAAGTGTATAATACACGGTTTTTCGGATTCGGGTCCCGGAACAAAATTCTCGAGAAATCACATAGAAATTTTCTCGGTCGATAAAACGGCCACGCAAAGTTTGAACACCAACGGAAGACATTTGGGGTGCCGGTGTGCCATAAAACCAAAGATTCAAAACTCGGGTTATCGTGAAAAATGTGTTAAAGCTCGTTATTTGAGGCTGAAATCGAATAGGTTGATTTCCGAAATCGAACAGGTTGATTCCTTAAATGAGCTCGGACGCGTGATTGAAAAACAAGGAGAAAAAGAAATAGGTCCTATTTACGACCTTCCGAACGGGTGAAATTGAAGTGTATAATACACGGTTTTTCGGGATTCCGGTCCCGAACAAAATTCTCGAAATCACATAGAAAGTTCCCGGTCGAGATAAAGCGGCCACGCAAAGTTTGAGCACCAACGGAAGACATTTGGGGTGCGGTGTGCCACAAACCAAAGATTCGTCAAACTCGGATTATCGTGAAAAATGTGTTAAATCTCGTTATTTGAGGCTGAAATCGAACAGGTCGATTCCTGAAATTGAATAGGTTGATTCTTAAATTAGCTCGGGCGCGTGATTGAAAACCATGGGGAAAAAACAGGGTCCCGTCGACCTTTCGAACGGTTTGAAATTGAAGTTTATTATACACGGTTTTGGGATTAGGGGTCCGGAACAAAATTCTCCGGAAATCACATAGAAAGTTTCTCGGTTCAAGTAAAGCGGGCACGCAAAGTTTGAGCACCAACGGAAGACATTTGGGGGTGCGGTGTGCCTGAAACCAAAGATTTGCCGAAACTCGGATTATCGTGAAAAATGTGTTAAAGCTCGTTATTTAATCTTTGAAATCGAATGAGTTGATTCCTGAAATCGAATAGGTTGACTCCTGAAATGAGCTCGGACGCGTGATTAAAAAACAGGAGAAAAAGAAACGAGTGCAGTACGACCTTCCGAGCAATTTGAAATTGAAGTGTATAATACACGGTTTTTAGGGATTCGAGGTCCCTAACAAAATTCTCCGGAAATCACATAGAAATTTTCTCGGGTCAGATAAAGCGGTCACGCAAAGTTTGAACACCAACGGAAGACATTTAGGGGTGCCGGTGTGCCACAAACCGGCAATCGCAAAACTCGGATTATCGTGAAAAATGTGTTAAAGCTCGTTATTTGAGGGCGAAATCGAACAGGTTGATTCCTTAAATGAGCTAGGACGCGTGATTGAAAAACAGGGAGAAAAAGAAACAGGTCCGGTACGACCTTCCGAACGGTGAAATTGAAGTGTATAATACACGGTTTTTGGGATTAGGGTCCCGAACAAAATTCTCCGGAAATCACATAGAAAGTTCCCGGGTCAGATAAAGCGGTCACGCATAGTTTGAGCACCAACGGAAGTCATTTGGGGTGCGGTGTGCCACAAACCAAAGAATCGCCTAAACTTCGGATTATCGTGAAAAATGTTTTAAAGCTCGTTAGTTGAGGTGAAATCGAACGGTTGATTCCTGAAATTGAATAGGTTGATTCCTGAAATTCGATCGGGCGCGTGATTGAAAACTAGGGGAAAAAGAAACGGGTCCCGTCGACCTTCCGAACGGGTGAAATTAAAGTGTATTATACACGGTTTTTAGGATTCGGTCCCGAACAAAATTCTCCGGAAATCAAATAGAAAGTTTCTCGGGTCAGATAAAGCGGCCACGCAAAGTTTGAGCACCAACGGAAGACATTTGGGGTGCGGTGTACCTGAAAACGGCATTCGCCGAAACTTCGGATTATCGTGAAAAATGTGTTAAAGCTCGTTATTTGAGGCTGAATCGAACAGGTTGATTCCTGAAATGAGCTCGGACGCGTGATTGAAAAACAGAGAAAAAAAAAAATGGTCCTCACGACCTTCCGAACGCTAAAATTGAAGTCTATAATACACGGTTTTGGGATTCGGTCCCTAACAAAATTCTCGGAAATCATATAGAAAGTTACTCGGGTCAGATAAAGCGGCCACGCAAAGTTTGAGCACCAACGGAAGACATTTGGGGTGCGGTGTGCCACAAACCGGCGATTCGCAAAACTAGGATTATCTTGAAAAATGTTTTAAAGCTCGTTATTTAAGGAAAATCGAACAGTTGATTCCTTAAATCGAACAAGTTGATTCCTGAAATGAGCTCGGACACGTGATTTAAAAACAGGAGAAAAAGAAAGCAGTCCGATCGACCTTACGAGCTAATTGAAATTGAAGTGTATAATACACGGTTTTTCGGGATTCCGGGGTCCCGGAACAAAATTCTCCGGAAATCACATAGAAATTTTCTCGGGTCAGATAAAACGGCCACGCAAAGTTTGAACACCAACGGAAGACATTTGGGGGTGCCGGTGTGCCATAAACAAGCATTCGCCGAAACTCGGGTTATCGTGAAAAATGTGTTAAAGCTCGTTATTTGAGGCTGAAATCGAACAGGTTGATTCCTGAAATCGAACAGGTTGATTCCTTAAATGAGCTCGGACGCGTGATTGAAAAACAAGGAGAAAAAGAAACAGGGTCCGGTACGACCTTCCGAACGGCTGAAATTGAAGTGTATAATACACGTTTTTCGGGATTCCGGGATCCCGAACAAAATTCTCCAAAATCACATAAAAGTTCCTCGGGTTAGATAAAGCGGCCACGCAAAGTTTGAGCACCAACGGAAGACATTTGGGGTGCCGGTGTGCCACAAACCAAAGATTCGTCGAAACTCGGATTATCGTGAAAAATGTGTTAAAGCTCGTTATTTGAGGCTGAAATCGAACAGGTCGATTCCTGAAATTGAATAGGTTGATTCTTAAATTCGCTCGGGCGCGTGATTGAAAACCATGGGGAAAAAAAACGGGGTCCGTTTACCTTCCGAACGGTTTGAAATTGAAGTTTATTATACACGGTTTTTCGGGATTTTAGGGTCCCGAACAAAATTCTCCGGAAATCACATAGAAAGTTTCTCGGTTCAGATAAAGCGGGCACGCAAAGTTTGAGCACCAACGGAAGACATTTGGGGTGCCGTGTGCCACAAACCAAGATTTGCAGAAACTCGGATTATCGTGAAAAATGTGTTAAAGCTCGTTATTTAATCTTTGAAATCGAACGGAGTTGATTCCTGAAATCGAACAGGTTGATTCCTGAAATGAGCTCGGACGCGTGATTGAAAAACAGGAGAAAAAGAAACAGTGGTCCGTACGACCTTCCGAACAGTAAAAATTGAAGTGTATAATACACGGTTTTTGGGATTCCGGTCCCTTTGATAAAATTTCTTCGAAATCACATAGAAAGTTCCTCGGGTCAGATAAAGCGGCCACGCAAAGTTTGAGCACCAACGGAAGGCATTTGGGGGTGCCGTGTACCACAAACCAAAGATTCGCTAGGAATTCGGATTATCGTGAAAAATGTGTTAAAGCTTGTTATTTGAAGTTTGAAATCGAACAGTTGATTCCTGAAATTGAACAGGTTGATTCTGAAATGAACTCGGACGCGTGATTGAAAAACAGGAGAAAAAAATAGGGTCCAAAGATTTACCTTCCGAACGGTTGAAATTGAAGTGTATAAATACACGGTTTCGGGATTCCGGTCCCGGAACAAAATTCTCCGAAATCACATATAAAGATCCCCAAGTCGATAAAGCGGCCACGCAAAGTTTGAGCACCAACGGAAGACATTTGGGGTGCGGTGTACCAAAACCAAAGATTCGCAGAAACTCGGATTATCGTGAAAAATGTGTTAAAACTCGTAATTTAAGGCTGAAATCGAACAGGTTGATTACTGAAACGAGCTCGGACGCGTGATTGAAAAACAGGGAGAAAAAGAAACAGGGCCCGGTACGACCTTCCGAACGGCTGAAATTGAAGTGTATAATACACGGTTTTCGAGATTCCGGTCTGGAACAAAATTCTCCGGAAATTACATAGAAATTTCCTCGGGTCAGATAAAGCGGCCACGCAAAGTTTGAGCACCAACGGAAGACATTTGGGGTGTCGGTGTGCCTGAACCAAAGATTCGCAAAACCGGATTATCGTGAAAATGTGTTAAAGCTCGTCATTTGAGAGGCGAAATCGAACAGGTTGATTCTGAAATAGAATACTTGATTCACGAAATGAGCTCGAACGCGTGATTGAAAAACGAGGAGAAAAAAACAGGGGTCGGTCGACTTTCCGAACGACTAAAATTGAAGTGTATAATACTCGGTTTTTCGGGATTAGAGTCCGGAACAAAATTTTCGGAATCACATAGAAAGTTCCTCGGGTCAGATAAAACGGCCACGCAAAGTTTGAGCACCAACGGAAGACATTTGGGGTGCGGTGTGCCACAATCCGGCATTCAGCAAACTTCGGATTATCGTGAAAAATGTGTTAAAGCTTGTTATTTGAGGTTTGAAATCGAAAAAGGTTGATTCTGAAATGAGCTCGGACGCGATTGAAAAACAGGGAGAAAAAGAAACGAGTCCCATCGACCTTCCAAACGGTTTGAAATTAAAGTGTATAAATACACGGTTTTTCGGGATTCCGGTCCCGAACAAAATTTTCCGAAAGCACATAGAAAGTTCCCGGTCGGATAAAGTGGCCACGCAAAGTTTGAGCACCAACGGAAGACATTTGGGGGTGCTTGGTGTGCCTAAAACCGGCATTCGCCGAAACTCGAGTTATCGTGAAAAATGTGTTAAAACTCGTAATTTGAGGCTGAAATCCAACAGGTTGATTCCTAAAATGAGCTCGGACGCGTGATTGAAAAATAGGAGAAAAAGAAACAGGGTCCGGTCGACCTTCCGAACAATTTGAAATTGAAGTGTATAATACGGTTTTTCGAGATTAAAGGTCCCGAAACAAAACTCTCCGGAAATCACATAGAAAGTTCCTCGGGTCCGATAAAGCGGCCACGCAAAGTTTGAGCACAAACGGAAGACATTTGGGGGTGCTTAGGTGTACCACAAACCAAAGATTCGTTTAATAACTCGGATTATCGTGAAAAATGTGTTAAAGCTTTTTATTTGAGGCTGAAATCGAACAGGTTGATTCCTGAAATTGAACAGGTTGATTCTGAAATGAGCTCGGACGCGTGATTGAAAAACAGGAGAAAAAAAAATAGGGTGCAGTGCGACCTTCCGAACGGCTGAAATTGAAGTGTAATACACGGTTTTTCGGGATTCCGAGGTCTCGGAACAAAATTCTCCGGAAATCACATAGAAAGTTGCTAGGGTCAGATAAAGCGGCCACGCAAAGTTTGAGCACCAACGGAAGAAATTTGGGGTGCCGGTGTGCAACAAACCAAAGATTCGCGAAACTCAAATTATCGTGAAAAATGTGTTAAAGCTCGTTATTTGAGGCGAAATCGAACAGGTTGATTCACGAAATGAGCTCGGATCGTGATTGAAAAACAGTGAGAAAAAGAAACAGGTCCGATGCGACCTTCGAACGGCCGAAATTGAAGTGTATAATACACGGTTTTTCGATTTCGGTCCGGAACAAAATTCTCCGGAATCAATAGAAACTTCCTCGGGTCGAGATAAAGCGGCCACGCAAAGTTTGAGCACCAACGGAAGACATTTGGGGGCTGGTGTACCACAAACCAAAGATTCGCCGGAACTCGGATTATCGTGAAAAATGTGTTAAAGCTTGTTATTTGAGGGTGAAATCGAACATGTTGATTCCTGAAATTGAACAGGTTGATTCTGAAATGAGCTCGGACGCGTGATTGAAAAACATGGAGAAAAAAAAAAAATAGGGTCCTAGTTTGACCTTCCCGAACAGGCCGAATTGAAGTGTATACACGGTTTTTCGGGATTCAGGAGTCTCGGAACAAAATTCTCCGGAAATCACATAGAAAGTTGCTAGGTCGATATAAGCGGCCACGCAAAGTTTGAGCACCAACGGAAGACATTTGGGGTGCGGTGTGAAACAAACCAAAGATTCATCAACTCAAATTATCGTGAAAAATGTGTTAAAGCTCGTTATTTGAGCGAAAATCGAAACAGTTGATTCCTGAAATGAGCTCGGATGCGTGATTGAAAAACAGTGAGAAAAAGAAACAGGGCCCATTTAACTTCCGAGCTGGTGAAAGTGAAGTGTATAATACACGGTTTTTCGGGATTTCGGTCCGGAACAAAATTCTCCGGAAATCACATAAAACTTCCTCGGGTCGATAAAGCGGCCCACGCAAAGTTTGAGCACCAACGGAAGACATTTGGGGGTGCGTGTACCACAAACCAAGATTCACCGGAACTCGGATTATCGTGAAAAATGTGTTAAAGCTTGTTATTTGAGGCTGAAATCGAAAAGGTTGATTCCTGAAATGAGCTCGGACGCGTGATTGAAAAACAGGAGAAAAAGAAACAGGTCCGGTACGACCTTCCGAACGGTTGAAATTAAAGTGTATAAATACACGGTTTTTCGGGATTCCATGGTCTCGGAACAAAATTCTCCGGAAATCACATAGAAAGTTGCTAGGTCGGATAAAGCGGCCACGCAAAGTTTGAGCACCAACGGAAGACATTTAGGTGCGGTGTGCCAAAACCAAAGATTCGCAAACTCGGATTATCGTGAAAAATGTGTTAAAACTCGTAATTTGAGGTGAAATCGAACAGTTGATTCCTAAAATCGAACAGTTGATTCCTGAAATGAGCTCGGACGCGTGATTGAAAAACAGGAGAAAAAAAAAATAGGGTCCGTTACGACCTTCCAAACAACTAAAATTGAAGTGTATAATACACGGTTTTTCGGGATTTCGGGGTCCCGGAACAAAATTCTCCGAAATCACATAGAAACTTCCTCGGGTCCGATAAAGCGGCCACGCAAAGTTTGAGCACCAACGGAAAACATTTGGGGTGCCGGTGTACCAAAACCAAAGATTCGCCGAACTCGGATTATCGTGAAAAATGTGTTAAAACTTGTTATTTGAGGTCAAATCGAATGGGTTGATTCACGAAATGAGCTCGGACGCGTGATTGAAAAACAGGAGAAAAAAACAGTGGTCCCGACGACCTTCCGAACAATTTAAATTAAAGTGTATAAATACACGGTTTTTCGAGATTCCGGTCTCGGAACAAAATTCTCCTAAATCACATAGAAAGTTGCTAGGGTCGATAAAGCGTACGCAAAGTTTGAGCACCAACGGAAGACATTTGGGGTGCCGGTGTGCCACAAACCAAAGATTCGCAAAACTTCGGATTATCGTGAAAAATGTGTTAAAACTCGTAATTTGAGGCTTAAATCGAACAGTTGATTCCTAAAATCGAACAGGTTGATTCCTGAAATGAGCTCGGACGCGTGATTGAAAAACGAGGAGAAAAAAAAATAGGGTCCGCACGACCTTCCGAACGGTTGAAATTGAAGTGTATAAATACACGGTTTTTCGGGATTCCGGTCCCGAACAAAATTCTCCGAAATCACATAGAAAGATCCCCGGTCGAGATAAAGCGGCCACGCAAAGTTTGAGCACCAACGGAAGACATTTGGGGGTGCGGTGTGCCCAAACCAAAGATTCGCCGAAACTCGGATTATCGTGAAAAATGTGTTAAAACTCGTAATTTGAGGCTGAAATCGAAACGGGTTGATTCCTGAAATTGAACAGGTTGATTCTGAAATGAGCTCGGACGCGTGATTGAAAAACAGGAGAAAAAAAAATAGGTGCAATGCGACCTTCCGAACGGCTTAAATTGAAGTGTAATACACGGTTTTTCGGGATTCAAGGGTCTCGGAACAAAATTCTCCGGAAATCACATAGAAAGTTGCTAGGGTCGATAAAGCGGCCACGCAAAGTTTGAGCACCAACGGAAGAATATTGGGGGTGCCGGTGTGCAACAAACCAGCATTCGCCGAAACTCAAATTATCGTTAAAAATGTGTTAAAGCTCGTTATTTGAGGCAGAAATCGAACAGGTTGATTCCTGAAATGAGCTCGGATGCGTGATTGAAAAACAGTGAGAAAAAGAAACAGGGTCCGGTACGACCTTCTGAACGGCTGAAATTGAAGTGTATAATACACGGTTTTGGGATTTCGGTCCGGAACAAAATTCTCCGGAAATCACATAGAAACTTCCTCGGGTCAGATAAAGCGGCCACGCAAAGTTTGAGCACCAACGGAAGACATTTGGAGGTGCCAGTGTACCACAAACCAGCATTCGCCGGAACTCGGATTATCGTGAAAAATGTGTTAAAGCTTGTTATTTGAGGCTGAAATCGAACAGGTTGATTCCTGAAATTGAACAGGTTGATTCTGAAATGACCTCGGACGCGTGATTGAAAAACAAAGGAGAAAAAAAATAGGTCCTATGCGACCTTCCGAACGGCCAAAATTGAAGTGTATAATACACGGTTTTTCGGGATTCCGGAGTCTCGTAACAAAATTCTCCGGAAATCACATAGAAAGTTGCTAGGTCGATAAAGCGGCCACGCAAAGTTTGAGCACCAACGGAAGACATTTGGGGTGCGGTGTGTGCAACAAACCAAAGATTCGCCGAAACTCAAATTATCGTGAAAAATGTGTTAAAGCTCGTTATTTGAGGCGAAATCGAACAGTTGATTCCTGAAATGAGCTCGGATCGTGATTGAAAAACAAGTGAGAAAAAGAAACAGGGCCGATGCGAACTTCCGAACGGCTGAAATTGAAGTGTATAATATACGGTTTTTCGGGATTCCGGGGTCCCGGAACAAAATTCTCCGGAAATCACATAGAAACTTCCTCGGGTCAGATAAAGCGGCCACGCAAAGTTTGAGCACCAACGGAAGACATTTGGGGGTGCTTGGTGTACCAAACCAAAGATTCGCGAACTCGGATTATCGTGAAAAATGTGTTAAAGCTCGTTATTTGAGGCTGAAATCGAACAGGTTGATTCCTGAAATGAGCTCGGACGCGTGATTGAAAAACAAGGAGAAAAAGAAACAAGGTCCGGTACGACCTTCCGAACGGCTGAAATTGAAGTGTATAAATACACGGTTTTTCGGGATTCCGGGTCTCGGAACAAAATTCTCCGGAAATCACATAGAAAGTTGCTAGGGTCGATAAAGCGGCCACGCAAAGTTTGAGCACCAACGGAAGACATTTGGGGGTGCCGGTGTGCCCACAAACCAAAGATTCGCCGAAACTCGGATTATCGTGAAAAATGTGTTAAAACTCGTAATTTGAGGTTGAAATCGAACAGGTTGATTCCTAAAATCGAACAAGTTGATTCCTGAAATGAGCTCGGACGCGTGATTGAAAAACGAGGAGAAAAAAAAATAGGGTCCGTGACGACCTTCCGAACTACCGAAATTGAAGTGTATAATACACGGTTTTTCGGGATTTCGGGGTCCCCGAACAAAATTCTCCGGAAATCACATAGAAACTTCCTCGGGTGAGATAAAGCGGCGACGCAAAGTTTGAGCACCAACGGAAGACATTTGGGGTGCTTGGTTTACCACAAACCAAAGATTCGCACGAACTCGGATTATCGTGAAAAATGTGTTAAAACTTGTTATTTGAGGCTTTGAAATCGAAAGGTTGATTCTGAAATGAGCTCGGACGCGTGATTGAAAAAAAGGGAGAAAAAGAAACAGGTCCGATGCGACCTTCCGAACAGGGTCGAAATTAAAGTGTATAAATACACGGTTTTTCGGGATTCCGAGGTCTCGGAACAAAATTCTCCGGAAATCACATAGAAAGTTCCTAGGGTCGGATAAAGCGGCCACGCAAAGTTTGAGCACCAACGGAAGACATTTGGGGTGCCAGGTGTGCCACAAACCAAAGATTCGCCAAACTCGGATTATCGTGAAAAATGTGTTAAAACTCGTAATTTGAGGCTGAAATCGAACAGGTTGATTCCTAAAATCGAACAAGTTGATTCCTGAAATGAGCTCGGACGCGTGATTGAAAAACGGGGAGAAAAAAAAAAATAGGGTCCGATCGACCTTCCGAACGGCAGTGAAATTGAAGTGTATAAATACACGGTTTTTCGGGATTCCGGTCGCGGAACAAAATTCTCCGAAATCACATAGAAAGATCCCCAGTGTCGATAAAGCGGCCACGCAAAGTTTGAGCACCAACGGAAGACATTTGGGGGTGCGGTGTGCGAAAACCAAGATTCGCCGAAACTCGGATTATCGTGAAAAATGTGTTAAAACTCGTAATTTGAGGTCAATCGAACGGTTGATTCCTAAAATCGAACAGGTTGATTCCTGAAATGAGCTCGGACGCGTGATTGAAAAACAGGAGAAAAAGAAACAGGTCCTACGACCTTCCGAACGGGCCGAAATTGAAGTGTATAATACACGATTTTTCTGGGATTCCGAGGTCCCTAACAAAATTCTCCTAAATCACATAGAAAGTTCCTTGGGTGAGATAAGCGACCACGCAAAGTTTGAGCACCAACGGAAGACATTTGGGGTGCGGTGTACCCTGAAACAAGCATTCGCAAAACTCGGATTATCGTGAAAAATGTGTTAAAGCTCGTCATTTGAGGTCAAATCGAACAAAGTTGATTCACGAAATGAGCTCGGATGCGTGATTGAAAAACAAGTGAGAAAAAGAAACAGGTCCTGCGACCTTACGAACAGTTGAAATTGAAGTGTATAATACACGGTTTTTCGGGATTTCGGGGTCCCGAACAAAATTCTCCGGAAATCACATAGAAACTTCCTCGGGTCGGATAAAGCGGCCACGCAAAGTTTGAGCACCAACGGAAGACATTTGGGGTGCTTGGTGTACCACAAACCAAAGATTCGCGGAACTCAAATTATCGTGAAAAATGTGTTAAAGCTCGTTATTTGAGGCAGAAATCGAACAGGTTGATTCCTGAAATGAGCTCGGATGCGTGATTGAAAAACAGTGAGAAAAAGAAACAGGGCCCGGTACGAACTTCCGAACGGCTGAAATTGAAGTGTATAATACACGGTTTTGCGGGATTTCGGGGTCCCGGAACAAAATTCTCCGGAAATCACATAGAAACTTCCTTAGGTCAGATAAAGCGGCCACGCAAAGTTTGAGCACCAACGGAAGACATTTGGGGGTGCCGGTGTACCACAAACCAGCATTCGCCGGAACTCGGATTATCGTGAAAAATGTGTTAAAGCTTGTTATTTGAGGCTGAAATCGAACAGGTTGATTCCTGAAATGAGCTTGGACGCGTGATTGAAAAACAGGGAGAAATAGAAACAGGTCCGATCGACCTTCCGAACGGTGAAATTAAAGTGTATAAATACACGGTTTTTGGGATTCCGGGGTCTCGGAACAAAATTCTCCGGAAATCACATAGAAAGTTGCTAGGGTCGATAAAGCGCCCACGCAAAGTTTGAGCACCAACGGAAGACATTTGGGGGTGCCGGTGTGCCCAAACCAAAGATTCGCCGAAACTCGGATTATCGTGAAAAATGTGTTAAAACTCGTAATTTGAGGCTGAAATCGAACAGGTTGATTCCTAAAATCGAACAGGTTGATTCCTGAAATGAGCTCGGACGCGTGATTGAAAAACAGGAGAAAAAAAAATAGGGTCCTGCGACCTTCCAGAACGGAAATTGAAGTGTATAATACACGGTTTTTCGGGATTTCGGGGTCCCGGAACAAAATTCTCCGGAAATCACATAGAAACTTCCTCGGGTCAGATAAAGCGGCGACGCAAAGTTTGAGCACCAACGGAAGACATTTGGGGGTGCCGGTGTACCACAAACCAACATTCATTTAACTCGGATTATCGTGAAAAATGTGTTAAAACTTGTTATTTGAGGTTTGAAATCGAACAGGTTATTCCTGAAATGAGCTCGGACGCGTGATTGAAAAACAGGAGAAAAAAAAATAGGGTCCGTCGACCTTCCGAACAGTGAAAATTGAAGTGTATAAATACACGGTTTTTCGGGATCCGGTCCCGAACAAAATTCTCCGAAATCACATAGAAAGATCCCCAGGTCGAGATAAGCGGCCACGCAAAGTTTGAGCACCAACGGAAGACATTTGGGGGTGCGGTGTGTGCCTGAAACCGAAGATTCGCCGAAACTCGGATTATCGTGAAAAATGTGTTAAAACTTCGTAATTTGAGGTCAAATCGAACAAAGTTGATTCCTAAAATCGAACAGGTTGATTCTTGAAATGAGCTCGAACGCGTGATTGAAAAACAGGAGAAAAAGAAACAGGTCCTGCATTTACCTTCCGAACGGTGAAATTGAAGTGTATAATACACGGTTTTTCGGGATTCCGGGGTCCCGGAACAAAATTCTCCGGAAATCACATAGAAAGTTCCTTGGGTCAGATAAAGCGACCACGCAAAGTTTGAGCACCAACGGAAGACATTTGGGGGTGCCGGTGTGCCACAAACAAGCATTCGCCGAAACTCGGATTATCGTGAAAAATGTGTTAAAGCTCGTCATTTGAGGCTGAAATCGAACAGGTTGATTCCTGAAATCAAATAGTTGATTCCTGAAATGAGCTCGAACGCGTGATTGAAAAACAGGAGAAAAAGAAACAGGGTCCTAAATTTCACGACCTTCCGAACGGCTAAAATTGAAGTGTACAATACACGGTTTTGGGATTCCGAGGTCCCTGAACAAAATTTTTCAAATCACATAGAAAGTTCTTGGTCGATAAAACGCCACGCAAAGTTTGAGCACCAACGGAAGACATTTGGGGGTGCCGGTGTGCCACAAACCAGCATTCGCCGAAATTCGGATTATCGTGAAAAATGTGTTAAAACTCGTAATTTGAGGTTTGAAATCGAACAGTTGATTCCTGAAATGAGCTCGGACGCGTGATTGAAAAACAGGAGAAAAAGAAACGGGGTCCGTCGACCTTCCGAACGACTGAAATTGAAGTGTATAATACACGGTTTTTCGGGATTCCGGGTCTCGGAACAAAATTCTCCGGAAATCACATAGAAAGTTGCTAGGGTCAGATAAAGCGGCCACGCAAAGTTTGAGCACCAACGGAAGACATTTGGGGAGCGGTGTGCAACAAACCAAAGATTCGCGAAACTCAAATTATCGTGAAAAATGTGTTAAAGCTCGTTATTTGAGGCGAAATCGAACAGGTTGATTCTGAAATGAGCTCGGATGCGTGATTGAAAAACAAGTGAGAAAAAGAAACAGGGCGATCGACCTTCCGAACGGCTGAAATTGAAGTGTATAATACACGGTTTTTCGGGATTTCGGGGTCCCGGAACAAAATTCTCCGGAAATCACATAGAAACTTACTCGGGTCAGATAAAGCGGCCATGCAAAGTTTGAGCACCAACGGAAGACATTTGGGGGTGCCGATGTGCCACAAACCAGGATTCGCCGAAACTCAAATTATCGTGAAAAATGTGTTAAAGCTCGTTATTTGAGGCTGAAATCGAACAGGTTGATTCCTGAAATGAGCTCGGACGCGTGATTGAAAAACAGGGAGAAAAAGAAAGCAGATGCGATGCGACCTTCCGAACGGCTGAAATTGAAGCGTATAATACACGGTTTTTCGGGATTCCGGGGTCCCGGAACAAAATTCTCCGGAAATCACATAGAAAGTTCCTTTGGTCAGATAAAGTGGTCATGCAAAGTTTGAGCACCAACGGAAGATATTTGGGGGTGCCGGTGTGCCACAAACCAGCATTCGCCGAAATTCGGATTATCGTGAAAAATGTGTTAAAACTCGTTATTTGAGGCTGAAATCAAAGAGGTTGATTCCTAAAATCGAACAGGTTGATTCCTGAAATGAGCTCGGACGCGTGATTGAAAAACATGGAGAAAAAGAAACAGGGTCCGGTACGACCTTCCGAACGGCTGAAATTGAAGTGTATAATACACGGTTTTTGAAATCGGTCCCGGAAAAAATTCTTCGAAATCACATAGAAAGTTCCTCGGGTCAGATAAAGCGGCCACGCAAAGTTTGAGCACCAACGGAAGACATTTGGGGTGCGGTGTGCCAAAACCAAGCATTCGTCGAAACTCGGATTATCGTGAAAAATGTGTTAAAGCTCGTCATTTGAGGCTGAAATCGAACAGGTTGATTCCTGAAATCGAATAGTTGATTCCTTAAATGAGCTCGAACGCGTGATTGAAAAACATGGAGAAAAAGAAACAGGGTCCGGTACGACCTTCCGAGCGACTAAAATTGAAGTGTATAATACACGGTTTTTCGGGATTCCGGGGTCTCGGAACAAAATTCTCCGGAAATCACATAGAAAGTTGCTAGGGTCAGATAAAGCGGCCACGCAAAGTTTGAGCACCAACGGAAGACATTTTGGGGTGCCGATGTGCCACAAAACCAAAGATTCACCAAACTCGAGTTATCGTGAAAAATGTGTTAAAGCTCGTTATTTGAGGTTGAAATCAAATAAGTTGATTCTGAAATGAGCTCGGACGCGTGATTGAAAAACAGGGTGAAAAAGAAACAAGGTCCGTGCGACCTTCCGAACGGGCTGAAATTGAAGTGTATAATAGACGGTTTTTGGGATTAAAGGTCCGGAACAAAATTGTCCTAAATCACATAGAAAGTTCCTGCAGTCGATAAAGCGGCCATGCAAAGTTTGAGTACCAACGGAAAACATTTGGGGGTGTCGATGCGCACAAACCAGGATTCGCCGAAACTCGGATTATTGTGAAAAATGTGTTAAAGCTCGTTATTTGAGCACGAAATCGAACAGTTGATTCCGAAATCGAACAGGTTGATTTCTGAAATGAGCTCGGACGCGTGATTGAAAAACAGGGAGAAAAAGAAACAGAGTCCTGTACGACCTTTCGAACGGCTGAAATTGAAGAGGTTGATTCCTAAAATTGAACAGGTTGATTCCTGAAATGAGCTCGGACGCGTGATTGAAAAACAGGGAGAAAAAGAAACGGGTCCGTCATCGACCTTCCGAACGCTGAAAATTGAAGTGTATAATACACGGTTTTTCGGGATTCCGGAACAAAATTCTCCGGAAATCACATAGAAAGTTCCTCGGGTTAGATAAAGCGGCCACGCAAAGTTGGAGCACCAACGGAAGACATTTGGGGGTGCCGGTGTGCCACAAACCAGCAATCGCCGAAAGTCGGATTATCGTGAAAAAAGTTTTAAAGTTCGTTATTTGAGTCTGAAATCGAACAGGTTGATTCCTGAAATGAGCTCGGACGCGTGATTGAAAAAACGGGGAGAAAAAGAAACAAGGTCCGATCACGACCTTCCGAGCGGCAAATTGATGTGTATAATACACGGTTTTTCGGGATTAGAGGTCCGGAACAAAATTTTCGAATCACATAGAAAGTTCCTCGGGTCAGATAAAGCGGCCACGCAATGTTTGAGCACCAACGGAAGACATTTGGGGGTACCGGTATGTCACAAACCAACATTCGCCGAAACTCGGATTATCGTGAAAAATGTGTTAAAGCTTGTTATTTGAAATTTGAAATCGAAGAGGTTGATTCCTAAAATTGAACAGGTTGATTCTGAAATGAGCTCGGACTCGTGATTGAAAAACAGGAGAAAAAGAAACAGGGGCACAGTCGACCTTCCGAACGGCTGAAATTGAAGTGTATAATACACGGTTTTTCGGGATTAGGGTCCCTAACAAAATTCTCCGGAAATCACATAGAAACTTTTTCGGTCGATAAAGCGGCCACGCAAAGTTTGAGCACCAACGGAAGACATTTGGGGGCGGTGTGCAACAAACCGAAAGATTCGCCAAACTCAAATTATCGTGAAAAATGTGTTAAAGCTCGTTATTTGAGGTTGAAATCAAATAAGTTGATTCCTGAAATGAGCTCGGACGCGTGATTGAAAAACAGGGTGAAAAAGAAACAAGGTCCGGTCACGACCTTCCGAACGCAGTGAAATTGAAGTGTATAATAGACGGTTTTTCGGGATTAAAGTCCCTAACAAAATTGTCCTAAATCACATAGAAAGTTCCTGCAGTCGATAAAGCGGCCATGCAAAATTTGAGTACCAACGGAAAACATTTGGGGGTGCCGGTCACCCTAAACCAGGATTCGCCGAAACTCGGATTATTGTGAAAAATGTGTTAAAGCTCGTTATTTGAGCCTGAAATCGAACAGGTTGATTCCTGAAATCGAACAGGTTGATTCCTGAAATAAGCTCGGACGCGTGATTGAAAAACAGGGAGAAAAAGAAACAGAGTCCGGTACGACCTTTCGAACGGCTGAAATTGAAGAGGTTGATTCCTAAAATTGAACAGGTTGATTCCTGAAATGAGCTCGGACGCGTGATTGAAAAACGGGGAAAAAAAACGGGTCCCATTTACCTTCCGAACGGCTGAAATTGAAGTGTATAATACACGGTTTTTCGGGATTCCGGGGTCCCGGAACAAAATTCTTCTCCGGAAATCACATAGAAAGTTCCTCGGGTTAGATAAAGCGGCCACGCAAAGTTGGAGCACCAACGGAAGACATTTGGGGGTGCCGGTGTGCCACAAACCAGCAATCGCCGAAAGTCGGATTATCGTGAAAAAAGTTTTAAAGTTCGTTATTTGAGTCTGAAATCGAACAGGTTGATTCCTGAAATGAGCTCGGACGCGTGATTGAAAAACAAAGAGAAAAAGAAACAAGGTCCGGTACGACCTTCCGAACGGCTGAAATTGAAGTGTATAATACACGGTTTTTCGGGATTCCGGTCCCTGAACAAAATTATCCTAAATCACATAGAAACTTTCTCGGGTCAGATAAAGCGGCCACGCAAAGTTTGAGCACCAACGGAAGACATTTGGGGGGCCGGTGTGCAACAAACCAGCATTCGCCGAAACTCAAATTATCGTGAAAAATGTGTTAAAGCTCGTTATTTGAGGCAGAAATCGAACATGTTGATTTCTGAAATGAGCTCGGACGCGTGATTGAAAAACAGGGAGAAAAAGAAACAGGGTCCGGTACGTCCTTCCGAACGGCTGAAATTGAAGTGTAATACACGGTTTTTCGGGATTCCGGGGTCCGGGAACAAAATTTTCGGGAAATCACATAGAAAGTTCTTCGGGTCGGATAAAGCGACCACGCAAAGTTTGAGCACCAACGGAAGACATTTGGGGTGCCGGTGTGCCTAAAACCAAAGATTCACCGAAACTCGGATTATCGTGAAAAATGTGTTAAAACTCGTTATTTGACGTTGAAATCGAATAGGTTGATTCCTGAAATGAGCTCGGACGCGTGATTGAAAAACAGGGAAAAAAATAAACAAGGTCCTCGACCTTCCGAACGGCTGAAATTGAAGTGTATAATACACGGTTTTGGGATTCCGGTCCCCGAACAAAATTCTCCGGAAATCACATAGAAAGTTCCTCGGGTTAGATAAAGCGGCCACGCAAAGTTTGAGCACCAACGGAAGACATTTGTGGGTGGCGGTGTGCCACAAACCAGCATTCGCCGAAAGTCGGATTATCGTGAAAAAAGTTTTAAAGCTCGTTATTTGAGTCTGAAATCGAACAGGTTGATTCCTGAAATGAGCTCGGACGCGTGATTGAACAATAGGGAGAAAAATAAACAGGGTCCGGTACGACCTTCCGAACGGCTGAAATTGAAGTGTATAATACACGGTTTTTCGGGATTCCGGGTCCCTAGACAAAATTCTCCGAAATCACATAGAAAGTTCCTCTGTCGATAAAGCGGCCATGCAAAGTTTGAGCACTAACGAAAAACATTTGGGGTGCCGGTCTGCCACAAACTAGCATTCGCTAAACTCGGATTATTGTGAAAAATGTGTTAAAGCTCGTTATTTGAGGCTGAAATCGAACAGTTGATTCCTGAAATCGAACAGGTTGATTCCTGAAATGAGCTCGGACGCGTGATTGAAAAAAAACAGGAGAAGAAGAAACAGTCCGTGACGACCTTCCGAACGGATGAAATTGAAGCGTATAATACACGGTTTTTCGGGATTCCGGGGTCCCGGAACAAAATTCTCTGGAAATCACATAGAAAGTTCCTCTGGTCAGATAAAGTGGCCATGCAAAGTTTGAGCACCAACGGAAGACATTTGGGGGTGCCGGTGTGCCACAAACCACCATTCGCCGAAACTCGGATTATCGTGAAAAATGTGTTAAAACTCGTTATTTGAGGCTGAAATCGAAGAGGTTGATTCCTAAAATTGAATAGGTTGATTCCTGAAATGAGCTCGGACGCGTGATTGAAAAACAGGGAGAAAAAGAAACAGGGTCCTGATTTACCTTCCGAACATTTGAAATTGAAGTGTATAATACACGGTTTTTCGGGATTCCGGGGTCCCTGAACAAAATTCTCCGGAAATCACATAAAAAGTTCTTCGGGTCAGATAAAGCGGCCACGCAAAATTTGAGCACCAACGGAAGACATTTGGGGGTGCCGGTGTGCCACAAACCAGCATTCGCCGAAACTCGGATATAGTGAAAAATGTGTTAAAGCTCGTTATTTGAGACTAAAATTGAACAGGTTGATTCCTGAAATTGACCAGGTTGATTCCTGACATGAGCTCGGACGCTTGATTGAAAAACAGGGAGAAAAAGAAACAGGGTCCGGTACGACCTTCCGAACGGATGAAATTGAAGTGTATAATACACGGTTTTTCGGGATTTCGGGGTCCCGGAAAAAAATTCTCCGGAAATCACATAGAAAGTTCCTCGGGTTAGATAAAGCGGCCACGCAAAGTTTGAGCACTAACGGAAGACATTTGTGGGTGCCGGTGTGCCACAAACCAGCATTCGCCGAAAGTCGGATTATCGTGAAAAATGTTTTAAAGCTCGTTATTTGAGTCTGAAATCGAGCAGGTTGATTCCTGAAATGAGCTCGGACGCGTGATTGAACAATAGGGAGAAAAAGAAACAGGGCCCGATTTACCTTCCGAACGGCTAAAATTGAAGTGTATAATACACGGTTTTGGGATTCGGGTCCGGAACAAAATTCTCCTGGAAATCACATAGAAACTTTTTCGGTCGAGATAAAGCGGCCACGCAAAGTTTGAGCACCAACGGAAGACATTTGGGGGCGGTGTGCAACAAACCAAAGATTCACGAAACTCAAATTATCGTGAAAAATGTGTTAAAGCTCGTTATTTGAGGTTGAAATCAAATAAGTTGATTCCTGAAATGAGCTCGGACGCGTGATTGAAAAACAGGGTGAAAAAGAAACAAGGTCCGGTACGACCTTCCGAACGGCTGAAATTGAAGTGTATAATAGACGGTTTTTCGGGATTCTCGGTCCCTAACAAAATTGTCCTAAATCACATGAAAGTTCCTCTCAGTCGATAAAGCGGCCATGCAAAGTTTGAGTACCAACGGAAAACATTTGGGGGTGCCGGTCTGCCACAAACCAGGATTCGCCGAAACTCGGATTATTGTGAAAAATGTGTTAAAGCTCGTTATTTGAGCCTGAAATCGAACAGGTTGATTCCTGAAATCGAACAGGTTGATTCCTGAAATAAGCTCGGACGCGTGATTGAAAAACAGGGAGAAAAAGAAACAGAGTCCGGTACGACCTTTCGAACGGCTGAAATTGAAGAGGTTGATTCCTAAAATTGAACAGGTTGATTCCTGAAATGAGCTCGGACGCGTGATTGAAAAACAGGGAGAAAAAGAAACAGGGTCCGGTACGACCTTCCGAACGGCTGAAATTGAAGTGTATAATACACGGTTTTTCGGGATTCCGGGGTCCCGGAACAAAATTCTTCTCCGGAAATCACATAGAAAGTTCCTCGGGTTAGATAAAGCGGCCACGCAAAGTTGGAGCACCAACGGAAGACATTTGGGGGTGCCGGTGTGCCACAAACCAGCAATCGCCGAAAGTCGGATTATCGTGAAAAAAGTTTTAAAGTTCGTTATTTGAGTCTGAAATCGAACAGGTTGATTCCTGAAATGAGCTCGGACGCGTGATTGAAAAACAAAGAGAAAAAGAAACAAGGTCCGGTACGACCTTCCGAACGGCTGAAATTGAAGTGTATAATACACGGTTTTTCGGGATTCCGGGGTCCCGGAACAAAATTATCCGGAAATCACATAGAAACTTTCTCGGGTCAGATAAAGCGGCCACGCAAAGTTTGAGCACCAACGGAAGACATTTGGGGGGCCGGTGTGCAACAAACCAGCATTCGCCGAAACTCAAATTATCGTGAAAAATGTGTTAAAGCTCGTTATTTGAGGCAGAAATCGAACATGTTGATTTCTGAAATGAGCTCGGACGCGTGATTGAAAAACAGGAGAAAAAAGCGGTCCGTCGTCCTTCCGAACGGCTGAAATTGAAGTGTAATACACGGTTTTTAGGATTAAAGTCCGGAACAAAATTTTCGGGAAATCACATAGAAAGTTCTTCGGGTCAGATAAAGCAGCCACGCAAAGTTTGAGCACCAACGGAAGACATTTGGGGGTGCCGGTGTGCCACAAACCAGCATTCACTGAAACTCAGATTATCGTGAAAAATGTGTTAAAACTCGTTATTTGACGTTGAAATCGAATAGGTTGATTCCTGAAATGAGCTCGGACGCGTGATTGAAAAACAGGGAAAAAAATAAACAAGGTCCGGTACGACCTTCCGAACGGCTGAAATTGAAGTGTATAATACACGGTTTTTCGGGATTCCGGGGTCCCGGAACAAAATTCTCCGGAAATCACATAGAAAGTTCCTCGGGTTAGATAAAGCGGCCACGCAAAGTTTGAGCACCAACGGAAGACATTTGTGGGTGGCGGTGTGCCACAAACCAGCATTCGCCGAAAGTCGGATTATCGTGAAAAAAGTTTTAAAGCTCGTTATTTGAGTCTGAAATCGAACAGGTTGATTCCTGAAATGAGCTCGGACGCGTGATTGAACAATAGGGAGAAAAATAAACAGGGTCCGGTACGACCTTCCGAACGGCTGAAATTGAAGTGTATAATACACGGTTTTTCGGGATTCCGGGGTCCCTAGACAAAATTCTCCGGAAATCACATAGAAAGTTCCTCTGGTCAGATAAAGCGGCCATGCAAAGTTTGAGCACTAACGAAAAACATTTGGGGGTGCCGGTCTGCCACAAACTAGCATTCGCCGAAACTCGGATTATTGTGAAAAATGTGTTAAAGCTCGTTATTTGAGGCTGAAATCGAACAGGTTGATTCCTGAAATCGAACAGGTTGATTCCTGAAATGAGCTCGGACGCGTGATTGAAAAACAGGGAGAAGAAGAAACAGTCCTGTCGACCTTCCGAACGGATGAAATTGAAGCGTATAATACACGGTTTTTCCGGGATTAAGTCCCGGAACAAAATTCTCTGGAAATCACATAGAAAGTTCCTCTGGTCAGATAAAGTGGCCATGCAAAGTTTGAGCACCAACGGAAGACATTTGGGGGTGCCGGTGTGCCACAAACCAGCATTCGCCGAAACTCGGATTATCGTGAAAAATGTGTTAAAACTCGTTATTTGAGGCTGAAATCGAAGAGGTTGATTCCTAAAATTGAATAGGTTGATTCCTGAAATGAGCTCGGACGCGTGATTGAAAAACAGGAGAAAAAAAAGAAACAGGTCCTGACGACCTTCCGCAACTACGAATTGAAGTGTATAATACACGGTTTTTCGGGATTCCGGGGTCCCTGAACAAAATTCTCCGGAAATCACATAAAAAGTTCTTCGGGTCAGATAAAGCGGCCACGCAAAATTTGAGCACCAACGGAAGACATTTGGGGGTGCCGGTGTGCCACAAACCAGCATTCGCCGAAACTCGGATATAGTGAAAAATGTGTTAAAGCTCGTTATTTGAGACTAAAATTGAACAGGTTGATTCCTGAAATTGACCAGGTTGATTCCTGACATGAGCTCGGACGCTTGATTGAAAAACAGGGAGAAAAAGAAACAGGGTCCGGTACGACCTTCCGAACGGATGAAATTGAAGTGTATAATACACGGTTTTTCGGGATTTCGGGGTCCCGGAAAAAAATTCTCCGGAAATCATATAGAAAGTTCCTCGGGTTAGATAAAGCGGCCACGCAAAGTTTGAGCACTAACGGAAGACATTTGTGGGTGCCGGTGTGCCACAAACCAGCATTCGCCGAAAGTCGGATTATCGTGAAAAATGTTTTAAAGCTCGTTATTTGAGTCTGAAATCGAGCAGGTTGATTCCTGAAATGAGCATGGACGCGTGATTGAACAATAGGGAGAAAAAGAAACAGGGTCCGGTACGAGCTTCCGAACACTTGAAATTGAAGTGTATAAATACACGATTTTTCAGGATTCCGGGGTCCTGGAACAAAATTTTCCAGAAATTACATAGAAAGTTCCTCGGGTCAGATAAAGCGGCCACGCAATGTTTGAGCACCAACGGAAGAAATTTGGGGGTGCCGGTATGTCACAAACCAGCATTCGCCGAAACTCGGATTATCGTGAAAAATGTGTTAAAGCTCGTTATTTGATGCTGAAATAGAACAGGTTGAGTCCTGAAATCGAATAGGTTGATTTCTGAAATGAGCTCGGACGCGTGATTGAAAAACAAGTAGAAAAAGAAACAGGGTCCGGTACGACCTTCCGAACGGCTGAAATTGAAGTGTATAATACACGGTTTTTCGGGATTCCGGTGTCCCGGAACAAAATTTTCCGGAAATCACATAGAAAGTTCCTTGGGTCTGATAAAGCGGCCACGCAAAGTTTGAGCTTTAACGGAAGACATTTGGGGGTGCCGGTGTGCCACAAACCAACATTTGCCGAAACTCGGATTATCGTGAAAAATGTGTTAAAGCTCGTTATTTAATCTTTGAAATCGATCGGTTGATTCCTGAAATCGAACAGGTTGATTCCTGAAATGAGCTCGGACGCGTGATTGAAAAACAGGAGAAAAAGAAACAGGGTCCGTTTACCTTCCGAACGGTGAAATTGAAGTGTATAATACACGGTTTTTCGGGATTCGGGTCCCGGAACAAAAATCTCGGAAATCACATAGAAAGTTCTTCGGTCAGATAAAGCGGCCACGCAAAGTTTGAGCACCAACGGAAGACATTTGGGGGTGCCGGTGTACCACAAACCAAAGATTCGCGAAACTCGGATTATCGTGAAAAATGTGTTAAAGCTCGTTATTTGATGTTGAAATCGAACAGGTTGATTCCTGAAATCGAATAGGTTGATTCCTGAAATGAGCTCGGACGCGTGATTGAAAAACAAGTAGAAAAAGAAACAGGGACCGTCGACTTTCCGAACGATCAAATTGAAGTGTATAATACACGGTTTTTCGGGATTCTCGGTCCCGAACAAAATTTTCCGGAAATCACATAGAAAGTTCCTTGGGTCAGATAAAGCGGCCACGTAAAGTTTGAGCTTTAACGGAAGACATTTGGGGTGCCGGTGTGCCACAAACCAACATTTGCAAACTCCTGGATTATAGTGAAAAATGTGTTAAAGCTCGTTATTTAATGCTGAAATCGAACAGGTTGATTTCTGAAATCGAATTGGTTGACTCCTGAAATGAGCTCGGTCGCGTGATTGAAAAACAGGGAGAAAAAGAAAGAGGGTTCGATGCGACCTTCCGAACGGCCGAAATTGAAGTGTATAATACACGGTTTTTTCTGGATTCCGGTCCCTAACAAAAATCTCCGAAATCACATAGAAAGTTCTTCGGGTCAGATAAAGCGGCCACGCAAAGTTTGAGCACCAACGGAAGACATTTGGGGGTGCCGGTGTGCCACAAACCAGCATTCGCCGAAACTCGGATTATCGTGAAAAATGTGTTAAAGCTCGTTATTTGATGCTGAAATCGAACAGGTTGATTTCTGAAATCGAATAGGTTGATTCCTAAAATGAGTTCGGACGCGTGATTGAAAAACAAGGAGAAAAAGAAACAGGGTCCGGTACGACCTTCCGAACGACTGAAATTGAAGTATATAATACACGGTTTTTCGGGATTCCGGGGTCCCGGAACAAAATTTTAGGGAAATCACATAGAAAGTTCCTTGGGTCAGATAAAGCGGCCAAGGAAAGTTTAAGCAAAAACGGAAGACATTTGGGGGTGCCGGTGTGCCACAAACCAACATTTGCCGAAACTCGGATTATCGTGAAAAATGTGTTAAAGCTCGTTATTTGATGCTGAAATCGAACAGGTTGATTCCTGAAATCGAATAGGTTGATTCCTGAAATGAGCTCGGACGCGTGATTGAAAAACAAGTAGAAAAAGAAACAGGGACCGGTACGACTTTCCGAACGATCAAAATTGAAGTGTATAATACACGGTTTTTCGGGATTCCGGTCCCTAAACAAAATTTTCCTAAATCACATAGAAAGTTCCTTGGGTCAGATAAAGCGGCCACGTAAAGTTTGAGCTTTAACGGAAGATATTTGGGGGTGCCGGTGTGCCACAAACCAACATTTGCCGAAACTCGGATTATAGTGAAAAATGTGTTAAAGCTCGTTATTTAATCTTTGAAATCGAACAGGTTGATTTCTGAAATCGAATTTGTTGACTCCTGAAATGAGCTCGGTCGCGTGATTGAAAAACAGGAGAAAAAGAAACGGGGTTGATCGACCTTCCGAACGGTGAAATTGAAGTGTATAATACACGGTTTTGGATTCCAAAGTCCCGAACAAAATCTCCGGAAATCACATAGAAAGTTCTTGGTCGAGATAAAGCGGCCACGCAAAGTTTGAGCACCAACGGAAGACATTTGGGGGTGCCGGTGTACCACAAACCAAGATTCGCCGAAACTCGGATTATCGTGAAAAATGTGTTAAAGCTCGTTATTTGATGTTTGAAATCGAACGGTTGATTTCTGAAATCGAATAGGTTGATTCCTGAAATGAGTTCGGACGCGTGATTGAAAAACAAGGAGAAAAAGAAACAGGTCCGTCTGACGACCTTCCGAACGATCAAATTGAAGTATATAATACACGGTTTTTCGGGATTCCTCGGTCCCTAACAAAATTTTAGGGAAATCACATAGAAAGTTCCTTGGGTCAGATAAAGCGGCCACGCAAAGTTTAAGCTTTAACGGAAGACATTTAGGGGTGCCGGTGTGCCACAAACCAACATTTGCCGAAACTCGGATTTATCGTGAAAAATGTGTTAAAGCTCGTTATTTAATCTTTGAAAATCGAACAGGTTGATTCCTGAAATCGAATAGGTTGACTCTGAAATGAGCTCGGACGCGTGATTGGAAAACAGGAGAAAAAGATACGAGGGTCCTGCGACCTTCCGAACGGCCGAAATTGAAGTGTATAATACACGGTTTTTCGGGATTCGGTCCGGAACAAAATTCTCCGGAAATCACATAGACAGTTCCTCGGGTCAGATAAAGCGGCCACGGAAAGTTTGAGCTTTAACGGAAGACATTTGGGGTGCGGTGTGCCACAAACCAACATTTGCCGAAACTCGGATTATCGTGAAAAATGTGTTAAAGCTCGTTATTTAATCTTTGAAATCGAACAGGTTGATTCCTGAAATCGAATTGGTTGACTCTGAAATGAGCTCGGTCGCGTGATTGAAAAACAGGAGAAAAAAGAAACAGGTCCGATGCGACCTTCCGAACGACTGAAATTGAAGTGTATAATACACGGTTTTTGGGATTCCTGGTCCAGGAACAAAAATCTCCGGAAATCACATAGAAAGTTCTTCGGTCGAGATAAAGCGGCCACGCAAAGTTTGAGCACCAACGGAAGACATTTAGGGGTGCCGGTGTACCACAAACCAAAGATTCGCCAAACTCGGATTATCGTGAAAAATGTGTTAAAGCTCGTTATTTGATCTTTGAAATCGAACAGGTTGATTTCTGAAATCGAATAGGTTGATTCCTGATATGAGTTCGGACGCGTGATTGAAAAACAAGGAGAAAAAGAAACAGGGTCCGGTACGACCTTCCGAACGACTGAAATTGAAGTATATAATACACGGTTTTTCGGGATTCCGGGGTCCCGGAACAAAATTTTAGGGAAATCACATAGAAAGTTCCTTGGGTCAGATAAAGCGGCCACGCAAAGTTTAAGCTTTAACGGAAGACATTTGGGGGTGCCGGTGTGCCACAAACCAACATTTGCCGAAACTCGGATTATCGTGAAAAATGTGTTAAAGCTCGTTATTTAATGCTGAAATCGAACAGGTTGATTCCTGAAATCGAATAGGTTGACTCCTGAAATGAGCTCGGACGCGTGATTGGAAAACAGGGAGAAAAAGAAACAGGGTCCGATTTACCTTCCGAACGGGGTGAAATTGAAGTGTATAATACACGGTTTTTCGGGATTCCGGAACAAAATTCTCCGGAAATCACATAGACAGTTCCTCGGGTCAGATAAAGCGGCCACGGAAAGTTTGAGCACCAACGGAAGACATTTTTGGGTGCTGGTGTACCACAAACCAGCATTCGCCGGAACTCGGATTATCGTGAAAAATGTGTTAAAGCTTGTTATTTGAGGCTGAAATCGAACAGGTTGATTTCTGAAATTGAACAGGTTGATTCCTGAAATGAGCTCGGACGCGTGATTGAAAAACAGGGAGAAAAAAAAATAGGGTCCGTCACGACCTTCCGAACGGTCAAATTGAAGTGTATAAAAATACACGGTTTTTCTGAATCAGGTCCCTAACAATATTCTCCAGAAATCACATAGAAAGTTCCCTAGGTCAGATAAAGCGGCCACGCAAAGTTTGAGCACCAACGGAAGACAATTGGGGGTGCGGTGTGCCACAAACCAAAGATTCATTTGAAACTCGGATTATCGTGAAAAATGTGTTAAAACTCGTAATTTGAGGCTGAAATCGAACAGGTTGATTCCTAAAATCGAACAGGTTGATTCCTGAAATGAGCTCGGACGCGTGATTGAAAAACCGGGAGAAAAAGAAACAGGGTCCGGTACGACCTTCCGAACGGCTGAAATTGAAGTGTATAATACACGGTTTTTCGGGATTCCGGGGTCCCGGAACAAAATTTTCCGGAAATCACATAGAAAGTTCCTCGGGTCAGATAAAGCGGCCACGCAAAGTTTGAGCACCAACGGAAGACATTTGGGGGTGCCGGTGTGCCACAAACCAGCATTCGCCGAAACACGGATTATCGTGAAAAATGTGTTAAAGCTCGTCATTTGAGGCTGAAATCGAACAGGTTGATTCTTGAAATCGAATAGTTGATTGTTGAAATGAGCTCGAACGCGTGATTGAAAAATAGGGAGAAAAAGAAACAGGGTCCGGTACGACCTTCCGAACGACTAAAATTGAAGTGTATAATACACGGTTTTTCGGGTTTCCGAGGTCCCGGAACAAATTTTTTCGGAATCACATAAAAAGTTCCTCGGGTCAGATAAAGCGGACACGCAAAGTTTGAGCACCAACGGAAGACATTTGGGGGTGCCGATGTGCCACAAACCAGCATTCACCGAAACTCGAATTATCGTGAAAAATGTGTTAAAGCTCGTTATTTGAGGTTGAAATCGAATAGGTTGATTCCTGAAATGAGCTCGGACGCGTGATTGAAAAACAGGGAGAAAAAGAAACAGGGTCCGGTACGACCTTCCGAACGGCTGAAATTGAAGTGTATAATACACGGTTTTCGGGATTCCGGAACAAAATTCTCCGGAAATCACATAGAAAGTTCCTCATGTCAGATAAAGCGGTCATGCAAAGTTTGAGCACCAACGGAAAACATTTAGGGGTGCCGGTCTGCCACAAACCAGGATTCGCCGAAACTCGGATTATTGTGAAAAATGTGTTAAAGCTCGTTATTTG
Organism: Silene latifolia; assembly: GCF_048544455.1. Classification (NCBI taxonomy): domain Eukaryota; kingdom Viridiplantae; phylum Streptophyta; class Magnoliopsida; order Caryophyllales; family Caryophyllaceae; genus Silene; species Silene latifolia. The sequence continues at coordinate 341,522,739 of NC_133537.1, read as the reverse complement.
AGGCTGAAATCGAACAGGTTGATTCCTAAAATCGAACAGGTTGATTCCTGAAATGAGCTCGGACGCGTGATTGAAAAACAGGGAGAAAAAGAAACAGTCCTAATTTGACCTTCCGAACACTTTGAAATTGAAGCGTATAATACACGGTTTTTCGGGATTCCGGGGTCCCGGAACAAAATTCAAAAGAAATCACATAGAAAGTTCCTCGGGTCAGATAAAGCGACCACGCAATGTTTGAGCAGCAACGGAAGACATTTGGGGGTGCCGGTATGTCACAAACCAACATTCGCCGAAACTCGGATTATCGTGAAAAATGTGTTAAAGCTTGTTATTTGAGGCTGAAATCGAACAGGTTGATTCCCGAAATGAGCTCGGATGCGTGATTGAAAAACAAGTGAGAAAAGAAGCGGGGCCGGTTTACCTTCCGAACGGCTGAAATTGAAGTGTATAATACACGGTTTTCGGGACTTCGGTCCCGGAACAAAATTCTCCTAAATCACATAGAAACTTTCTCGGTCGAGATAAAGCGGCCACGCAAAGTTTGAGCACCAACGGAAGACATTTGGGAGGCCGGTGTGCAACAAACCAAAGATTCGCCGAAACTCGAATTATCGTGAAAAATGTGTTAAAGCTCGTTATTTGATTCCTGAAATCGAACAAAGTTGATTCCTGAAATGAGCTCGGACGCGTGATTGAAAAACAGGAGAAAAAGAAACAGGTCCGCACGACCTTCCGAACGGGCCGAAATAGAAGTGTAATACACGGTTTTTCGGGATTCCGGGGTCCGGAACAAAATTCTTCGGAAATCACATAGAAAGTTCCTCGGGTCAGATAAAGCGACCACGCAAAGTTTGAGCACCAACGGAAGACATTTGGGGTGCCGGTGTGCCAAACCAATTCACCAAACTCGTTATCGTGAAAAATGTGTTAAAGCTCGTTATTTGACGTTGAAATCGAATAGGTTGATTCCTGAAATGAGCTCGACGCGTGATTGAAAAACAGGAAAAAAAGAAACAGGTCCTGTTTACCTTCCGAACGGTCAAATAGAAGTGTAATACACGGTTTTTCGGGATTCCGGTCCCTAACAAAATTCTCTGGAAATTACATAGAAAGTTCCTCGGGTCAGATAAAGCGGCCATGCAAAGTTTAAGCACCAACGAAAAACATTTGGGGGTGCCGTGCCCCAAAACCAGGATTCGCCGAAAACTTGGATTATCGTGAAAAATGTGTTAAAGCTCGTTATTTGAGCTGAAATCGAACAGGTTGATTTCTGAAATCGAACAGGTTGATTCTGAAATGAGCTCGGACGCGTGATTGAAAAAAAACAGAGAGAAAAAGAAACATGAGTCCTAAGTCGACCTTCCGAATCGATGAAATTGAAGCGTATCATATACGGTTTTTCGGGATTCCGGAACAAAATTCTCTGGAAATCACATAGAAAGTTTTTCGGTCGGATAAAGTGGCCATGCAAAGTTTGAGCACCAACGGAAGACATTTGGGGGTGCCGGTGTGCCACAAACCACCATTCGCCGAAACTCGGATTATCGTGAAAAATGTGTTAAAACTCGTTATTTGAGGTCAAATCGAAGAGATTGATTCCTAAAATCGAGCGGTTGATTCCCGAAATGAGCTCGGACGCGTGATTGAAAAACAGGAGAAAAAGAAACTGGTCCTGTTTACCTTCCGAACGGCGGAAATTGAAGTGTATAATACACGGTTTTTCGGGATTCCGGAGTCCCCGAACAAAATTCTCCGAAATCACATAGAAAGTTCTTCCTATCGAGATAAGCGGCCACGCAAAATTTGAGCACCAATGGAAGACATTTGGGGGTGCCGGTGTGCCATAAACCAGCATTCGCCGAAACTCGGATATAGTGAAAAATGTGTTAAAGCTCGTTATTTGAGGCTGAAATCGAACAGGTTGATTACTGAAATTGACCAGGTTGATTCCTGACATGAGCTCGGACACTTGATTGAAAAACAGGGAGAAAAAGAAACAGGGTCCGGTACGACCTTCCGAACGGCTGAAATTGAAGTGTATAATACACGGTTTTTCGGGATTCCGGGGTCCCGGAACAAAATTCTCCAGAAATCACATAGAAAGTTCCTCGGGTTAGATAAAGCGGTCACGCAAAGTTTGAGCACCAACGGAAGACATTTGTGGGTGCCGGTGTGCCTGACAAACCAAAGATTCGCCAAAGCCTCGGATTATCGTGAAAAAAGTTTTAAAGCTCGTTATTTGAGTCTGAAATCGAACAGGTTGATTCCTGAAATGAGCTCGGACGCGTGATTGAACAATAGGGAGAAAAAGAAACGAGGTCCGGTACGATTTTCCGAACGGCTGAAATTGAAGTGTATAAATACACGGTTTTTCAGGATTCCGGGGTCCTGGAACAAAATTTTCCAGAAATTACATAGAAAGTTCCTCGGGTCAGATAAAGCGGCCACGCAATGTTTGAGCACCAACGGAAGACATTTGGGGGTGCCGGTATGTCACAAACCAGCATTCGCCGAAACTCGGATTATCGTGAAAAATGTGTTAAAGCTCGTTATTTGATGCTGAAATCGAACAGGTTGAGTCCTGAAATCGAATAGGTTGATTCCTGAAATGAGCTCGGACGCGTGATTGAAAAACAAGGAGAAAAAGAAACAGGGTCCTAGATTTACCTTCCGAACGTGAAATTGAAGTGTATAATACACGGTTTTTCGGGATTCCGGGGTCCCGGAACAAAATTTTCCGGAAATCACATAGAAAGTTCCTTGGGTCAGTTAAAGCGGCCACGCAAAGTTTGAGCTTTAACGGAAGACATTTGGGGGTGCCGGTGTGCCACAAACCAACATTTGCCGAAACTCGGATTATCGTGAAAAATGTGTTAAAGCTCGTTATTTAATGCTGAAATCGAACAGGTTGATTCCTGAAATCGAATTAGTTGACTCCTGAAATGAGCTCAGACGCGTGATTGAAAAACAGGGAGAAAAAGAAACAGGGTCTGGTACGACCTTCCGAACGGCTGAAATTGAAGTGTATAATACACCGGTTTTTCGGGATTCCGGGGTCCCGGAACAAAATTCTCCGGAAATCACATAGAAATTTCTTCGGGTCAGATAAAGCGGCCACGCAAAGTTTGAGCACCAATTGAAGACATTTGGGGGTGCCGGTGTGCCATAAACCAACATTTGTCGAAAGTCGGATTATCGTGAAAAATGTGTTAAAGCTCGTTATTTAATGCTGAAATCGAACAGGTTGATTTCTGAAATCGAATAGGTTGACTTCTGAAATGAGCTCGGACGCGTGATTGAAAAACAGGGAGAAAAAGAAACAGGGTCCGGTACGACCTTCCGAACGGCTGAAATTGAAGTGTATAATACACGGTTTTTCGGGATTCCGGAATAAAATTTTCCGGAAATCACATTGAAAGTTCCTCGGGTCAGATAAAGTGGCCACGCAAAATTTGAGCACCAACGGAAGACATTTGGGGGTGCCGGTGTGCCACAAACCAGCATTCGCCGAAACTCGGATATAGTGAAAAATGTGTTAAAGCTCGTTATTTGAGACTAAAATTGAACAGGTTGATTCCTGAAATTGACCAGGTTGATTCCTGACATGAGCTCGGACGCTTGATTGAAAAACAGGGAGAAAAAGAAACAGGGTCCGGTACGACCTTCCGAACGGCTGAAATTGAAGTGTATAATACACGGTTTTTCGGGATTCCGGGGTCCCGGAACAAAATTCTCCGGAAATCACATAGAAAGTTCCTCGGGTTAGATAAAGCGGCCACGCAAAGTTTGAGCACTAACGGAAGACATTTGTGGGTGCCGGTGTGCCACAAACCAGCATTCGCCGAAAATCGGATTATCGTGAAAAAAGTGTTAAAGCTTGTTATTTGAGGCTGAAATTGAACAGGTTGATTCCTGAAATTGAACAGGTTGATTCCTGAAATGAGCTCGGACGCGTGATTGAAAAACAGGGAGAAAAAAAAATAGGGTCCGGTACGACCTTCCGAACGGCTGAAATTGAAGTATATAAAAATACACGGTTTTTCGGGATTCCGGGGTCCCGGAACAATATTCTCCAGAAATCACATAGAAAGTTCCCCAGGTCAGATAAAGCGGCCACGCAAAGTTTGAGCACCAACGGAAGACATTTGGGGGTGCCGGTGTGCCACAAACCAGCATTCGCCGAAACTCGGATTATCGTGAAAAATGTGTTAAAACTCGTAATTTGAGGTCAAATCGAACAGTTGATTCCTAAAATCGAACAGGTTGATTCCTGAAATGAGCTCGGACGCGTGATTGAAAAACAGGAGAAAAAGAAACAGGTCCGGTCGACCTTCCGAACTACAAATTGAAGTGTATAATACTCGGTTTTTCGGGATTCCGGAATAAAATTCTCCGGAAATCACATAGAAAGTTCCTCGGGTCGGATAAAGCGGCCACGCAAAGTTTGAGCACCAACGGAAGACATTTGGGGGTGCTTGGTGTGCCAAACCAAAGAATCGCCGAAACTCGGATTATCGTGAAAAATGTGTTAAAGCTCGTCATTTGAGGCTGAAATCGAATAGTTGATTCTTGAAATGAGCTCGAACGCGTGATTGAAAAACAGGGAGAAAAAGAAACAGGGTCCGGTACGACCTTCCGAACGACTAAAATTGAAGTGTATAATACACGGTTTTTCAGGATTCCGAGGTCCCGGAACAAAATTTTTCGGAATCACATAGAAAGTTCCTCGGGTCAGATAAAGCGGACACGCAAAGTTTGAGCACCAACGGAAGACATTTGGGGGTGCCGATGTGCCACAAACCAGCATTCACCGAAACTCAGATTATCGTGAAAAATGTGTTAAAGCTCGTTATTTGAGGTTGAAATCGAATAGGTTGATTCCTGAAATGAGCTCGGACGCGTGATTGAAAAACAGGGTGAAAAAGAAACAAGGTCCGGTACGACCTTCCGAACGGCTGAAATTGAAGTGTATAATACACGGTTTTTCGGGAATCCGGGGTCCCGGAACAAAATTCTCCGGAAATCACATAGAAAGTTCCTCATGTCAGATAAAGCGGCCATGCAAGGTTTGAGCACCAACGGAAAACATTTGGGGGTGCCGGTCTGCCACAAACCAGGATTCGCCGAAACTCGGATTATTCTGAAAAATGTGTTAAAGCTCGTTATTTGAGGCTGAAATCGAACAGGTTGATTCCTGAAATCGAACAGGTTGATTCCTGAAATGAGCTCGGACGCGTGATTGAAAAACAGAGAGAAAAAGAAACAGAGTCCGGTACGACCGTCCGAACGGATGAAATTGAAGCGTATCATATACGGTTTTTCGGGATTCCGGGGTCCCGGAACAAAATTCTCTGGAAATCACATAGAAAGTTCCTCGGTCAGATAAAGTGGCCATGCAAAGTTTGAGCACCAACGGAAGACATTTGGGGGTGCCGGTGTGCCACAAACCACCATTCGCCGAAACTCGGATTATCGTGAAAAATGTGTTAAAACTCGTTATTTGAGGCTGAAATCGAAGAGATTGATTCCTAAAATCGAGCAGGTTGATTCCTGAAATGAGCTCGGACGCGTGATTGAAAAACAGGGAGAAAAAGAAACTGGGTCCGGTACGACCTTCCGAACGGCGGAAATTGAAGTGTATAATACACGGTTTTTCGGGATTCCGGAGTCCCTGAAAAAAATTCTCCGGAAATCACATAGAAAGTTCTTCGGGTCAGATAAAGCGGCCACGCAAAATTTAAGCACCAACGGAAGACATTTGGGGGTGCCGGTGTGCCATAAACCAGCATTCGCCGAAACTCGGATATCGTGAAAAATGTGTTAAAGCTCGTTATTTGAGGTGAAATCGAACAGTTGATTCCTGAAATTGACCAGGTTGATTCCCGACATGAGCTCGGACACTTGATTGAAAAACAGGAGAAAAAGAAACAGGTCCTAGTGCGACCTTCCGAACGGCTGAAATTGAAGTGTATAATACACGGTTTTTCGGGATTCCGGGGTCCCGGAACAAAATTCTCCAGAAATCACATAGAAAGTTCCTCGGGTTAGATAAAGCGGTCACGCAAAGTTTGAGCACCAACGGAAGACATTTGTGGGTGCTTGGTGTGTACCTGAAAACCGACATTCGCCGAAAGTCGGATTATCGTGAAAAAAGTTTTAAAGCTCGTTATTTGAGTCTGAAATCGAACAGGTTGATTCCTGAAATGAGCTCGGACGCGTGATTGAACAATAGGGAGAAAAAGAAACAGGGTCCGGTACGAGCTTCCGAACGGCTGAAATTGAAGTGTATAAATACACGGTTTTTTGAGAGATTCCGGTCCTGGAACAAAATTTTCCAGAAATACATAGAAAGTTCCTCGGGTCCGATAAAGCGGCCACGCAATGTTTGAGCACCAACGGAAGACATTTGGGGGTGCCGGTATGTCACAAACCAGCATTCGCCGAAACTCGGATTATCGTGAAAAATGTGTTAAAGCTCGTTATTTGATGCTGAAATCGAACAGGTTGATTCCTGAAATCGAATAGGTTGATTCCTAAAATGAGCTCGGATGCGTGATTGAAAAACAAGGAGAAAAAGAAACAGGGTCCGGTACGACCTTCCGAACGACTGAAATTGAAGTATATAATACACTGTTTTTCGGGATTCCGGGGTCCCGGTACAAAATTTTCCGGAAATCACATAGAAAGTTCCTTGGGTCAGATAAAGCGGCCACGCAAAGTTTGAGCTTTAACGGAAGACATTTGGGGGTGCCGGTGTGCCATAAACCAACATTTGCCGAAAGTCGGATTATCGTGAAAAATGTGTTAAAGCTCGTTATTTAATGCTGAAATCGAACAGGTTGATTCCTGAAATCGAATAGGTTGACTCCTGAAATGAGCTCGGACGCGTGATTGAAAAACAGAGAGAAAAAGAAATAGGGTCCGGTACGACCTTCCGAACGGCTGAAATTGAAGTGTATAATACACGGTTTTTCGGGATTCCGGGGTCCCGGAACAAAATTCTCCGGAAATCACATTGAAAGTTCCTCGGGTCAGATAAAGCGGCCACGGAAAGTTTGAGCACCAACGGAAGACATTTGGGGGTGCCGGTGTACCACAAACCAGCATTCGCCGGAACTCGGATTATCGTGAAAAATGTGTTAAAGCTCGTCATATGAGGCTGAAATCGAATAGTTGATTCTTGAAATGAGCTCGAACGCGTGATTGAAAAATAGGGAGAAAAATAAACAAGGTCCGGTACGACCTTCCGAACGACTAAAATTGAAGTGTATAATACACGGTTTTTCAGGATTCCGAGGTTCCGGAACAAAATTTTTCGGAATCACATAGAAAGTTCCTCGGGTCAGATAAAGCGGACACGTAAAGTTTGAGCACCAACGGAAGACATTTAGGGGTGCCGATGTGCCACAAACCAGCATTCACCGAAACTCAGATTATCGTGAAAAATGTGTTAAAGCTCGTTATTTGAGGTTGAAATCGAATAGGTTGATTCCAGAAATGAGCTCGGACGCGTGATTGAAAAACAGGGAGAAAAAGAAACAGAGTCCGGTACGACCTTCCGAACGGCTGAAATCTAAGCGTATAATACACGGTTTTTCGGGATTCCGGGGTCCCGGAACAAAATTCTCCGGAAATCACATAGAAAGTTCCTTTGGTCAGATAAAGTGGCCATGCAAAGTTTGAGCACCAACGGAAGATATTTGGGGGTGCCGGTGTGCCACAAACCAGCATTCGCCGAAATTCGGATTATCGTGAAAAATGTGTTAAAACTCGTTATTTGAGGCTGAAATCGAAGAGGTTGATTCCTAAAATCGAACAGGTTGATTCCTGAAATGAGCTCGGACGCGTGATTGAAAAACAGGGAGAAAAAGAAACAGGTCCTAGTTTACCTTCCGAACGATGAAATTGAAGTGTATAATACACGGTTTTTTGGGATTCCGGGGTCCCGGAACAAAATTCTCCGGAAATCACATAGAAAGTTCCTCAAGTTAGATAAAGCGGCCACGCAAAGTTGGAGCACCAAAGGAAGACATTTGGGGGTGCCGGTGTGCCACAAACCAGCATTCGCCGAAAGTCGGATTATCGTGAAAATAGTTTTAAAGCTCGTTATTTGAGGCTGAAAACGAACAGGTTGATTCCTGAAATAAGCTCGGACGCGTGATTGAAAAACAGGGAGAAAAAGAAACAAGGTCCGGTACGACCTTCCGAGCGGCTGAAATTGATGTGTATAATACATGCTTTTTCGGGATTCCGAGGTCCCGGAACAAAATTTTTCGGAATCACATAGAAAGTTCCTCGGATCAGATAAAACGGCCACGCAAAGTTTGAGCACCAACGGAAGACATTTGGGGGTGCCGGTGTGCAACAAACCAGCATTCGCCGAAACTCGGATTATCGTGAAAAATGTGTTATAGCTTGTTATTTGAGGCTGAAATCGAACAGGTTGATTCCTGAAATTGAACAGGTTGATTCCTGAAATGAGCTCGGACGCGTGATTGAAAAACAGGGAGAAAAAGAAACAGGGTCCGGTACGACCTTCCGAACGGCGGAAATTGAAGTGTATAAATACACGGTTTTTCGGGATTCCGGGGTCCCGGAACAAAATTCAAAAGAAATCACATAGAAAGTTCCTTGGGGCAGATAAAGCGGCCACGCAATGTTTTAGCACCAACGGAAGACATTTGGGGGTGCCGGTATGTCACAAACCAACATTCGCCGAAACTCGGATTATCGTGAAAAATGTGTTAAAGCTTGTTATTTGAGGCTGAAATCGAACGGGTTGATTCCTGAAATGAGCTCGGATGCGTGATTGAAAAACAGTGAGAAAAAGAAACAGGGCCCGGTACGACCTTCCGAACGGCTGAAATTGAAGTGTATAATACATGGTTTTTCGGGATTCTGGGGTTCCGGAACAAAATTCTCCGGAAATCACATAGAAAGTTTCTCGGGTCAGATAAAACGGCCACGCAAAGTTTGAACACCAACGGAAGACATTTGGGGGTGCCGGTGTGCCGTAAACCAGCATTCGCCGAAACTCGGATTATCGTGAAAAATGTGTTAAAGCTCGTTATTTGAGGCAGAAATCGAACAGGTTGATTCCTGAAATGAGCTCGGACGCGTGATTGAAAAACAGGGAGAAAAAGAAACAGGGTCCGGTATGACCTTCCGAACGGCTGAAATTGAAGTGTAATACACGGTTTTTCGGGATTCCGGGGTCCGGGAACAAAATTTTCGGGAAATCGCATAGAAAGTTCTTCGGGTCAGATAAAGCAGCCACACAAAGTTTGAGCACCAACGGAAGACATTTTGGGGTGCCGGTGTGTCACAAACCAGCATTCACTGAAACTCAGATTATCGTGAAAAATGTGTTAAAGCTCGTTATTTGACGTTGAAATCGAAGAGGTTGATTCCTAAAATGAGCTCGGACGCGTGATAGAAAAACAGGGAAAAAAAGAAACAAGGTCCAGTACGACCTTCCGAACGGCTGAAATTGAAGTGTATAATACACGGTTTTTCGGGATTCCGGGGTCCCGGAACAAAATTCTCCGGAAATCACATAGAAAGTTTCTCTGGTCAGATAAAGCGGCCATGCAAAGTTTGAGTACCAACGGAAAACATTTGGGGGTGCCGGTCTGCCACAAACCAGGATTCGCCGAAATTCGGATTATCGTGAAAAATGTGTTAAAACTCGTTATTTGAGGCTGAAATCGAAGAGGTTGATTCCTAAAATCGAACAGGTTGATTCCTGAAATGAGCTCGGACGCGTGATTGAAAAACAGGGAGAAAAAGAAACAGGGTCCGGTACGACCTTCCGAACGGCTGAAATTGAAGTGTATAATACACGGTTTTTCGGGATTCCGGGGTCCCGGAACAAAATTCTCCGGAAATCACATAGAAAGTTCGTCAAGTTAGATAAAGCGGCCACGCAAAATTGGAGCACCAAATGAAGACATTTGGGGGTGCCGGTGTGCCATAAACCAGCATTCGCCGAAACTCGGATTATCGTGAAAAATGTGTTAAAGCTCGTTATTTGAGGCAGAAATCGAACAGGTTGATTCCTGAAATGAGCTCGGACGCGTGATTGAAAAACAGGGAGAAAAAGAAACAGGGTCCGGTACGACCTTCCGAACGGCTGAAATTGAAGTGTAATACACGGTTTTTCGGGATTCCGGGGTCCCGGAACAAAATTCTCTGGAAATCACATTGAAAGTTCCTCGGGTCAGATAAAGCGGCCACGGAAAGTTTGAGCACCAACGGAAGACATTTGGGGGTGCCGGTGTGCCACAAACCACCATTCGCCGAAACTCGGATTATCGTGAAAAATGTGTTAAAACTCGTTATTTGAGGCTGAAATAGAAGAGGTTGATTCCTAAAATCGAACAGGTTGATTTTTGAAATGAGCTCGGACGCGTGATTGAAAAACAGGGAGAAAAAGAAACTGGGTCCGGTACGACCTTCCGAACGGCGGAAATTGAAGTGTATAATACACGGTTTTTCGCGATTCTGGAGTCCCTGAACAAAATTCTCCGGAAATCACATAGAAAGTTCTTCGGGTCAGATAAAGCGGCCACACAAAATTTGAGCACCAACGGAAGACATTTGGGGGTGCCGGTGTGCCACAAACCAGCATTCGCCGAAACTCGGATATCGTGAAAAATGTGCTAAAGCTCGTTATTTGAGGGTGAAATCGAACAGGTTGATTTCTGAAATTGACCAGGTTGATTCCTGACATGAGCTCGGACACTTGATTGAAAAACAGGGAGAAAAAGAAACAGGGTCCGGTACGACCTTCCGAACGGCTGAAATTGAAGTGTATAATACACGGTTTTTCGGGATTCCGGGGTCCCGGAACAAAATTTTCCTGAAATCACATAGAAAGTTCCTTGGGTCAGATAAAGCGGCCACGCAAAGTTTGAGCTTTAACGGAAGAAATTTGGAGGAGCCGGTGTGCCACAAACCAACATTTGCCGAAACTCGGATTATCGTGAAAAATGTGTTAAAGCTCGTTATTTGATGCTGAAATCGAACAGTTTGATTCCTGAAATCGAATAGGTTGACTCCTGAAATGAGCTCGGACGCGTGATTGAAAAAGAGGGAGAAAAAGAAACAGGGTCCGGTACGACCTTCCGAACGGCTGAAATTGAAGTGTATAAATACACGGTTTTTCGGGATTCCGGGGTCCCGGAATAAAATTCTCCGGAAATCACATAGAAAGTTACTCGGGTCAGATAAAGCGGCCACGCAATGTTTGAGCACCAACGGAAGACATTTGGGGGTGCCGGTATGTCACAAACCAACATTCGCCGAAACTCGGATTATCGTGAAAAATGTGTTAAAGCTTGTTATTTGAGGCTGTAATCGAACAGGTTGATTCCTGAAATTGAACAGGTTGATTCCTGAAATGAGCTCGGACGCGTGATTGAAAAACAGGGAGAAAAAGAAACAGGGTCCGATACGACCTTCCGAACGGCTGAAATTGAAGTGTATAATACACGGTTTTTCGGGATTCCGGGGTCCCGGAACAAAATTCTCCAGAAATCTCATAGAAAGTTCCTCGACTCAGATAAAGCGGCCACGCAATGTTTGAGCACCAACGGAAGACATTTGGGGGTGCCGGTATGTCACAAACCAGCATTCGCTGAAACTCGGATTATCGTGAAAAATGTGTTAAAGCTCGTTATTTGATGCTGAAATCGAAGAGGTTGATTACTGAAATCGAATAGGTTGACTCCTGAAATGAGCTCGGACGCGTGATTGAAAAACAAGGACAAAAAGAAACAGGTCCGGTACGACCTTCCGAACGGCGGAAATTGAAGTGTATAAATACACGGTTTTTCGGGATTCTGGGGTCCCGGAACAAAATTCTCCAGAAATCACATAGAAAGTTCCTCGGGTCAGATAAAGCGGCCACGCAATGTTTGAGCACCAAGGGAAGACATTTGGGGTGCCGGTATGTCACAAACCAACATTCGCCGAAACTCGGATTATCATGAAAATTGTGTTAAAACTCGTTATTTGAGACTGAAATCGAACAGGTTGATTCCTGAAATGAGCTCGGACGTGTGATTGATAAACAAGGAGAAAAAGAAACAGGGTCCGGTACGGCCTTCCGAACGGCTGAAATTGAAGCGTATAATACACGGTTTTTCGGGATTCCGGAAGAAAATTCTCCGAAAATCACATAGAAAGATCCTCGGGTCAAATAAAGCGGCCACACAAAGTTTGAGCACCAACGAAAGACATTTGGGGGTGTCGGTGTGCCACAAACCAGCATTCGCCGAAACTCAGATTATCGTGAAAAATCTGTTCAAGCTAGTTATTTGAGGCTGAAATCGTACAGGTTGATTCCTGAAATGAGCTCGGACGCGTGATTGAAAAACAGGGAGAAAAAGAAACAAGGTCCGATACGACCTTCCGAACGGCTGAAATTGAAGTGTATAATACACGGTTTTTCGGTATTCCGAGGTCCCGGAACAAAATTTTTCTGAATCACATAGAAAGTTCCTCAGATCAGTTAAAACAGCCACGCAAAGTTTGAGCACCAACGGAGGACATTTGGGGGTGCCGGTGTGCCACAAACCAGCATTCGCCGAAACTCGGATTATCGTGAAAAATGTGTTAAAGCTTGTTATTTGAGGCGGAAATCGAACAGGTTGATTCCTGAAATAGAACAGGTTGATTCCTGAAATGAGCTCGGACTCGTGATTGAAAAACAGGGAGAAAAAGAAACAGGGTCCGGTACGACCTTTCGAACGGCGGAAATTGAAGTGTATAAATACACGGTTTTTCGGGATTCCGGGGTCCCGGAACAAAATTCTCCAGAAATCACATAGAAAGTTCTTCGGGTCAGATAAAGCGGCCACGCAATGTTTGAGCACCAACGGAAGACATTTGGGGGTGCCGGTATGTCACAAACCAACATTCGCCGAAACTCGGATTATCGTGAAAAATGTGTTAAAGCTTGTTATTTGAGGCTGAAATCGAACAGGTTGTTTCCTGAAATTGAACAGGTTGATTCCTGAAATGAGCTCGGACGCGTGATTGAACAATAGGGAGAAAAAGAAACAGGGTCTGGTACGACCTTCCGAACGGCTGAAATTGAAGTGTATAAATACACGGTTTTTCGGGATTCCGGGGTCCCGTAACAAAATTCTCCGGAAATCACATAGAAAGTTGCTCGGGTCAGATAAAGCGGCCTCGCAAAGTTTGAGCACCAACGGATGACATTTGGGGGTGTCGGTGTGCCACAAACCAGCATTCGCCGAAACTTAAATTTTCGTGAAAAATGTGTTAAAGCTCGTTATTTGAGGCTGAAATCGAACAGGTTGATTCCTGAAATGAGTTCGGACGCGTGATTGAAAAACAGGGAGAAAAAGAAACAGGGTCCGGTACGACCTTCCGAACGGCTGAAATTGAAATGTATAAAACACGGTTTTTCGGGATTCCGGGGTCTTGGAACAAAATTCTCCGAAAATAACATAGAAAGTTGCTAGGGTCAGATAAAGCGGCCACGCAAAGTTTGAGCACCAACGGAAGACATTTGGGGGTGCCGGTGTGCCACAAACCAGCATTCGCCGAAACTCGGATTATCGTGAAAAATGTGTTAAAGCTCGTTATTTGTAGCTGAAATCGAACAGGTTGATTCCTGAAATGAGATCGGACGCGTGATTGAAAAACAGGGAGAATAAGAAACTGGGTTCGGTACGACATTCCGAACGGCTTAAATTGAAGTGTATAATACACTGTTTTTCGGGATTCCGGAACAAAACTCTTCGGAAATTACATAGAAAGTTCCTCGCGTCAGATAAAGCGGCCACGCAAAGTTTGAGCACCAACGGAAGACATTTGGGGGTGCCGATGTGCCACAAACCAGCATTCGCCGAAACTCGAATTATCGTGAAAATTGTGTTAAAACTCGTTATTTGAGGCTGAAATCGAACAGGTTGATTCCTGAAATCGAACAGGTTTATTCCTGAAATGAGCTCGGACGCGTGATTGAAAAACAGGGTGAAAAAGAAACAGGGTCCGGTACGACCTTCCGAACGGCTAAAATTGAAGTGTATAAATACACAGTTTTTCGGGATTCCGGGGTCCCTGAACAAAATTCTCCAGAAATCACATAGAAAGTTCATCGGGTCAGATAAAGCGGCCACGCAATGTTTGAGCACCAACGGAAGACATTTGGGGGTGCCGGTATGTCCCAAACCAGCATTCGCCGAAACTCGGATTATCGTGAAAAATGTGTTAAAGCTCGTTATTTGATGCTGAAATCGAACAGGTTGATTCCTGAAATCGAATAGGTTGACTCCTGAAATGAGCTCGGATGCGTGATTGAAAAACAGGGAGAAAAAGAAACAGGTCCGGTACGACCTTCCGAACGACTGAAATTGAAGTGTATAATACACGGTTTTTCGGGATTTCGGGGTCCCGGAACAAAATTCTCCGGAAATCACATAGAAAGTTCCTCGGGTCAGATAAAGCGGCCACGCAAAGTTTGAGCACCAAGGGAAGACATTTGGGGGTGCCGGTCTGCCACAAACCAGCATTCGCCGAAACTCGAATTATCGTGAAAATTGTGTTAAAACTCGTTATTTGAGGCTGAAATCGAACAGGTTGATTCCTGACATCGAACAGGTTGATTCCTGAAATGAGCTCGGACGTGTGATTGAAAAACAGGGAGAAAAAGATACAGGGTCCGGTACGGCCTTCCGAACGGCTAAAATTGAAGCGTATAATACACGGTTTTTCGGGATTCCGGAACAAAATTCTCCGAAAATCACATAGAAAGATCCTCGGGTCAGATAAAGCGGCCACGCAAAGTTTGAGCACCAACGGAAGACATTTGGGAGTGCCGGTGTGCCACAAATCAGCATTCGCCGAAACTCGGATTATCGTGAAAATGTGTTCAAGCTCGTTATTTGAGGCTGAAATCGAACAGGTTGATTCCTGAAATGAGCTCGGACGCGTGATTGAAAAACAGGAAGAAAAAGAAACAGGGTCCGGTACGACCTTCCGAACGGCTTAAATTGAAGTGTATAATACACTGTTTTTCGGGATTCCGGAACAAAACTCTTCGGAAATTACATAGAAAGTTCCTCGGGTCAGATAAAGCGGCCACACAAAGTTTGAGCACCAACGGAAGAAATTTGGGGGTGCCGGTGTGCCACAAACCAGCATTCCCCGAAACTCGGATTATCGTGAAAAATGTGTTTAAGCTCGTTATTTGAAGCTAAAATCGAACAGGTTGATTCCTGAAATCGAACAAGTTTATTCTTAAAATGAGCTCGGATGCGTGATTGAAAAACAGGGAGAAAAAGAATCAAGGACTGGTACGACCTTCCGAACGACTGAAATTGAAGTGTATAATACATGGTTTTCGGGATTCCGGGGTCCCGGAACAAAATTCTCTGGAAATCACATAGAAAGTTCCCTGGGTCAGATAAAGCGGCCACGCAAAGTTTGAGCACCAAGGGAAGACATTTGGGGGTGCCGGTCTGCCAAAAACCAGCATTCGCCGAAACTCGGATTATCGTGAAAAATGTGTTTAAGCTCGTTATTTGAAGCTGAAATCGAACAGGTTGATTCCTGAAATCGAACAAGTTTATTCTTAAAATGAGCTCGGATGCGTGATTGAAAAACAGGGAGAAAAAGAATCAAGGTCTGGTACGACCTTCCGAACGGCTGAAATTGAAGTGTATAATACACAGTTTTCGGAATTCCGGGGTCCCGGAACAAAATTCTCCGGAAATCACATAGAAAGTTTCCTGGGTCAGATAAAGCGGCCACGCAAAGTTTGAGCACCAAGGGAAGACATTTGGGGGTGCTGGTCTGCCACAAACCAGCATTCGCCGAAACTCGAATTATCGTGAAAATTGTGTTAAAACTCGTTATTTGAGGCTGAAATCGAACAGGTTGATTCCTGAAATCGAATAGGTTTATTCCTGAAATAAGCTCGGACGCGTGATTGAAAAACAGGGAGAAAAAGAAACAGGGTCCGGTACGACCTTCCGAACGGCTGAAATTGAAGTGTATAAATACACGGTTTTTCGGGATTCCAGAGTCCCGGAACAAAATTCTCCATAAATCACATAGGAAGTTTCCTCGGGTCAGATAAAGCGGCCACGCAATGTTTGAGCACCAACGGAAGACATTTGGGGGTGCCGGTATGTCACAAACCAGCATTCGCCGAAACTCGGATTATCGTGAAAAATGTGTTAAAGCTCGTTATTTGATGCTGAAATCGAACAGTTTGATTCCTGAAATCGAATAGGTTGACTCCTGAAATGAGCTCGGACGCGTGATTGAAAAACAGGGAGAAAAAGAAACATGTCCGGTACGACCTTCCTAACGGCTGAAATTGAAGTGTATAATACACGGTTTTTCGGGATTCCGGGGTCCCGGAACAAAATTCTCTGGAAATCACATAGAAAGTTCCGTGGGTCAGATAAAGCGGCCACGCAAAGTTTGAGCACCAAGGGAAGACATTTGGGGGTGCCGGTCTGCCACAAACCAGCATTCGCCGAAACTCGAATTATCGTGAAAATTGTGTTAAAACTCGTTATTTGAGGCTGAAATCGAACAGGTTGATTCCTGAAATCGAACAGGTTGATTCCTGAAATGAGCTCGGACGTGTGATTGAAATTGTGTTAAAACTCGTTATTTGAGGCTGAAATCGAACAGGTTGATTCCTGAAATCGAACAGGTTGATTCCTGAAATCGAACAGGTTTATTCCTGAAATGAGGTCGGACGCGTGATTGAAAAACAGGGAGAAAAAGAAACAGGTTCCGGTACGAACTTCCGAACGGCGGAAATTGAAGTGTATAAATACACGGTTTTTCGGGATTCCGGGGGTCCCGGAACAAAATTCTCCATAAATCACATAGAAAGTTCCTCGGGTCAGATAAAGCGGCCACGCAATGTTTGAGCACCAACGGAAGACATTTGGGGGTGCCGGTATGTCACAAACCAGCATTCGCCGAAACTCGGATTATCGTGAAAAATGTCTTAAAGCTCGATATTTGACGCTGAAATCGAACAGGTTGATTCCTGAAATCGAATAGGTTGACTTCTGAAATGAGCTCGGACGCGTGATTGAAAAACAAGGAGAAAAAGAAACAGTCCTAGTCGACCTTCCGAACGGCCAAATTGAAGTGTATAATACACGGTTTTCCGGGGTCCCGGAACAAAATTCTCCGGAAATCACATAGAAAGTTCCTCGGGTCAGATAAAGCGGCCACGCAAAGTTTGAGCACCAAGGGAAGACATTTGGGGGTGCCGGTCACCAAAACCAAAGATTCGCCGATACTCGAATTATCGTGAAAAATGTGTTAAAGCTCGTTATTTGAGGCTGAAATCGAACAGGTTGATTCCTGAAATGAGTTTGGACGCGCGATTGAAAAACAGGGAGAAAAAGAAACAGGGTCCGGTACGACCTTCCGAACGGCTGAAATTGAAGTGTATAATACACGGTTTTTCGGGATTCCGGGGTCTTGGAACAAAATTCTCCGAAAATCACATAGAAAGTTGCTAGGGTCAGATAAAGCGGCCACGCAAAGTTTGAGCACCAACGGAAGACATTTGGGGGTGCCGGTGTGCCACAAACCAGCATTCGCCGAAACTCGGATTATCGTGAAAAATGGGTTAAAGCTCGTTATTTGAGGCTGAAATCGAACAGGTTGATTCCTGAAATGAGCTCGGACGCGTGATTGAAAAACAGGGAGAAAAAGAAACAGGGTCCGGTACGACCTTCCGAACGGCTTAAATTGAAGTGTATAATACACTGTTTTTCGGGATTCCGGAACAAAACTCTTCGGAAATTACATAGAAAGTTCCTCGGGTCAGTTAAAGCGGCCACGCAAAGTTTGAGCACCAACGGAAGACATTTGGGGGTGCCGGTGTGCCACAAACCAGCATTCGCCGAAACTCGGATTATCGTGAAAAATGTGTTTAAGCTCGTTATTTGAGGCTGAATTCGAACAGGTTGATTCCTGAAATCAAACAAGTTGATTCCTAAAATGAGCTCGGATGCGTGATTGAAAAACAGGGACAAAAAGAATCAGGGTCCGTTACGACCTTCCGAACGGCTGAAATTGAAGTGTATAATACACGGTTTTTCGGGATTCCGGAACAAAATTCTCCGGAAATCACATAGAAAGTCCTCGGGTCAGATAAAGCGGCCACATAAAGTTTGAGCACCAACGGAAGACATTTGGGGGTGTCGGTGTGCCACAAACCAGCATTCGCCGAAACTCGGATTATCGTGAAAAATGTGTTAAAGCTCGTTATTTGAGGCTGAAATCGAACAGGTTGATTCCTGAAATGAGTTTGGACGCGTGATTAAAAAACAGGGAGAAAAAGAAACAGGGTCCGGTACGACCTTCCGAACGGCTGAAATTGAAGTGTATAATACACGGTTTTTCGGGATTCCGGGGTCTTGGAACAAAATTCTCCGAAAATCACATAGAAAGTTGCTAGGGTCAGATAAAGCGGCCACGCAAAGTTTGAGCACCAACGGAAGACATTTGGGGGTGCCGGTGTGCCACAAACCAGCATTCGCCGAAACTCGGATTATCGTGAAAAATTGGTTAAAGCTCGTTATTTGAGGCTGAAATCGAACAGGTTGATTCCTGAAATGAGCTCGGACGCGTGATTGAAAAACAGGGAGAAAAAGAAACAGGGTCCGGTACACCCTTCCGAACGGCTTAAATTGAAGTGTATAATACACTGTTTTTCGGGATTCCGGAACAAAACTCTTCGGAAATTACATAGAAAGTTCCTCGGGTCAGATAAAGCGGCCACGCAATGTTTGAGCACCAACGGAAGACATTTGGGGGTGCCGGTATGTCACAAACCAGCATTCGCCGAAACTCGGATTATCGTGAAAAATGTGTTAAAGCTCGATATTTGACACTGAAATCGAACAGGTTGATTCCTGAAATCGAATAGGTTGACTCCTGAAATGAGCTCGGACGCGTGATTGAAAAACAGGGAGAAAAAGAAACAGTCCGTCGACCTTCCGAACGGCTGAAATTGAAGTGTATAATACACGGTTTTCCTGGATTCCGGTCCCTAACAAAATTCTCCGGAAATCACATAGAAAGTTCCTCGGGTCGGATAAAGCGGCCACGCAAAGTTTGAGCACCAAGGGAAGACATTTGGGGGTGCCGGTCACACAAAACCAAAGATTCGCCGATACTCGAATTGTCGTGAAAAATGTGTTAAAGCTCGTTATTTGAGGCTGAAATCGAACAGGTTGATTCCTGAAATGAGTTTGGACGCGTGATTGAAAAACAGGGAGAAAAAGAAACAGGGTCCGGTACGACCTTCCGAACGGCTGAAATTGAAGTGTATAATACACGGTTTTTCGGGATTCCGGGGTCTTGGAACAAAATTCTCCGAAAATCACATAGAAAGTTGCTAGGGTCAGATAAAGCGGCCACGCAAAGTTTGAGCACCAACGGAAGACATTTGGGGGTGCTGGTGTGCCACAAAACAGCATTCGCCGAAACTCGGATTATCGTGAAAAATGGGTTAAAGCTCGTTATTTGAGGCTGAAATCGAAAAGGTTGATTCCTGAAATGAGCTCGGACGCGTGATTTAAAAACAGGGAGAAAAGAAACAGGGTCCGGTACGACCTTCCGAACGGCTTAAATTGAAGTGTATAATACACTGTTTTTCGGGATTCCGGAACAAAACTCTTCGGAAATTACAAAGAAAGTTCCTTGGGTCAGATAAAGCGGCCACGCAAAGTTTGAGCACCAACGGAAGACATTTGGGGGTGCCGGTGTGCCACAAACCAGCATTCGCCGAAACTCGGATTATCGTGAAAAATGTGTTTAAGCTCGTTATTTGAGGCTGAATTCTAACAGGTTGATTCCTGAAATCAAACAAGTTGATTCCTAAAATGAGTTCGGATGCGTGATTGAAAAACAGGGACAAAAAGAATCAGGGTCCGGTACGACCTTGCGAACGGCTGAAATTGAAGTGTATAATACACGGTTTTTCGGGATTCCGGAACAAAATTCTCCGGAAATCACATAGAAAGTCCTCGGGTCAGATAAAGCGGCCACATAAAGATTGAGCACCAACGGAAGACATTTGGGGATGCCGGTGTGCCACAAACCAGCATTCGCCGAAACTCGGATTATCGTGAAAAATGTGTTAAAGCTCGTTATTTGAGGCTGAAATCGTACAGGTTGATTCTTGAAATGCGCTTGGACGCGTGATTAAAAAACAGGGAGAAAAAAAACAGAGTCCGGTACGACCTTCCGAACGGCTGAAATTGAAGTTTATAATACACAGTTTTTCGGGATTCCGGAACAAAATTCTCCGGAAATCACATAGAAAGTTCCTCGGGTCAGATAAAGCGGCCACGCAAAGTTTGAGCACCAACGGATGACATTTGGGGGTGCCGGTGTGCCACAAACCAGTATTCGCCGAAACTCGGATTATCGTGAAAAATGTGTTAAAACTCGTTATTTGAGGCTGAAATCGAACAGGTTGATTAAAAAACAGGGAGAAAAAAAAAACAGGGTCCGGTACGACCTTCCGAACGACTGAAATTGAAGTGTATATAATACACGGTTTTTCGGGATTCCGGGGTCCCGGAACAAAATCCTCCGGAAATCACATAGAAAGTTCCTCGGGTCAGATAAAACGGCCACGAAAAGTTTGAGCACCAACGGAAGACATTTGGGGGTGCCGGTGTGCCACAAACCAGCATTCGCCGAAACTCGGATTATCGTGAAAAATGTGTTAAAACTCGTTATTTGAGACTGATATCGAACTGGTTGATTCCGGAAATGAGCTCGCACACGTGATTGAAAAACAGGGAGAAAAAAAAACAGGGTCCGGTACGACCTTCCGAACGGCTGAAATTGAAGTGTATAATACACGGTTTTTCGGGATTCCGGGGTTCCGGAACAAAATTCTCCGGAAATCACATAGAAAGTTTCTCGGGTTAGATAAAGCGACCACGCAAAGTTTGAGCACCAACGGAAGAAATTTGTTGGTGCCGGTGTGACATAAATCAGCATTCGTCGAAACTCGGATTATCGTGAAAAATGTGTTAAAGCTCGTTATTTGAGGCTGAAATCGAACAGGTTGATTCATGAAATGAGCTCGGACGCGTGATTGAAAAACAGGGAGAAAAAGAAACAGGGTCCGGTACGACCTTCCAAACGGCTTAAATTGAAGTGTATAAATACACGGTTTTTCGGGATTCCGGAGTCCCGGAACAAAATTCTCCATAAATCACATAGAAAGTTCCTCGGGTCAGATAAAGCGGCCACGCAATGTTTGAGCACCAACAGAAGACATTTGGGGGTGCCGGTATGTCACAAACCAGCATTCGCCGAAACTCGGATTATCGTGAAAAATGTGTTAAAGCTCGTTATTTGATGCTGAAATCGAACAGGTTGATTCCTGAAATCGAATAGGTTGACTCCTGAAATGAGCTCGGACGCGTGATTGAAAAACAGGGAGAAAAAGAAACATGTCCGGTACGACCTTCCGAACGGCTGAAATTGAAGTGTATAATACACGGTTTTTCGGGATTCCGGGGTCCCGGAACAAAATTCTCTGGAAATCACGTAGAAAGTTCCTTGGGTCAGATAATGCGGCCACGCAAAGTTTGAGCACCAAGGGAAGACATTTGGGGGTGCCGGTCTCACAAACCAAAGATTCGCCAAACTCGAATTAACGTGAAAATTGTGTTAAAACTCATTATTTGAGGCTGAAATCGAACAGGTTGATTCCTGAAATCGAACAGGTTGATTCCTGAAATGAGATCGGACGTGTGATTGAAATTGTGTTAAAACTCGTTATTTGAGGCTGAAATCGAACAGGTTGATTCCTGAAATCGAACAGGTTGATTCCTGAAATCGAACAGGTTTATTCCTGAAATGAGCTCGGACGCGTGATTGAAAAACAGGGAGAAAAAAAAAACAGGGTCCGGTACGACCTTCCGAACGGCGGAAATTGAAGTGTATAAATACACGGTTTTTCGGGATTCCGGGGTCCCGGAACAAAATTCTCCATAAATCACATAGAAAGTTCCTCGGGTCAGATAAAGCGGCCACGCAATGTTTGAGCATCAACGGAAGACATTTGGGGGTGCCGGTATGTCACAAACCAGCATTCGCCGAAACTCGAATTATCGTGAAAAATGTGTTAAAGCTCGTTATTTGACGCTGAAATCGAACAGGTTGATTCCTGAAATCGAATAGGTTGACTCCTGAAATGAGCTCGGACGCGTGATTGAAAAACAGGGAGAAAAAGAAACAGGTCCGGTACGACCTTCCGAACGGCTGAAATTGAAGTGTATAATACACGGTTTTTCGGGATTCCGGAACAAAATTCTCCGGAAATCACATAGAAAGTCCTCGGGTCAGATAAAGCGGCCACATAAAGTTTGAGCACCAACGGAAGATATTTGTGGGTGCCGGTGTGCCATAAACAAGCATTCGCCGAAACTCGGATTATCGTGAAAAATGTGTTAAAGCTCGTTATTTGATGCTGAAATCGAACAGGTTGATTCCTGAAACGAGCTCGGACGCGTGATTGAAAAACAGGGAGAAAAAGAAACAGGGTCCGGTACGACCTTCCGAACGGCTTAAATTGAAGTGTATAATACACTGTTTTTCGGGATTCCGGAACAAAACTCTTCGGAAATTACATAGAAAGTTCCTCGGGTCAGATAAAGCGGCCACGCAAAGTTTGAGCACCAACGGAAGACATTTGGGGGTGTCGGTGTGCCACAAACCAGCATTCGCCGAAACTCGAATTATCGTGAAAATTGTATTAAAACTCGTTATTTGAGGTTGAAATCGAACAGGTTGATTCCTGAAATCGAACAGGTTGATTCCTGAAATGAGCTCGGACGTGTGATTGAAATTGTGTTAAAACTCGTTATTTGAGGCTGAAATCGAACAGGTTGATTCCTGAAATCGAACACGTTGATTCCTGAAATCGAACAGGTTTATTCCTGAAATGAGCTCGGACGCGTGATTGAAAAACAGGGAGAAAAAGAAACAGGGACAGGTACGACCTTCCGAACGGCGGAAATTGAAGTGTATAAATACACGGTTTTTCGGGATTCCGGGGTCCCGGAACAAAATTCTCCATAAATCACATAGAAAGTTCCTCGGGTCAGATAAAGCGGCCACGCAATGTTTGAGCACCAACGGAAGACATTTGGGGGTGCCGGTATGTCACAAACCAGCATTCGCCGAAACTCGGATTATCGTGAAAAATGTGTTAAAGCTCGTTATTTGACGCTGAAATCGAACAGGTTGATTCCTGAAATCGAATAGGTTGACTCCTGAAATGAGCTCGGACGCGTGATTGAAAAACAGGGAGAAAAAGAAACATGTCCGGTACGACCTTCCGAACGGCTGAAATTGAAGTGTATAATACACGGTTTTTCGGGATTCCGGGGTCCCGAACAAAATTCTCTGGAAATCACATAGAAAGTTCCTTGGGTCAGATAATGCGGCCACGCAAAGTTTGAGCACCAAGGGAAGACATTTGGGGGTGCCGGTGTGCCACAAACCAGCATTCGCCGAAACTCGGATAATCGTGAAAAATGGGTTAAACCTCGTTATTTGAGGCTGAAATCGAACAGGTTGATTCCTGAAATGAGCTCGGACGCGTGATTGAAAAACAGGGAGAAAAAGAAACAGGGTCCGGTACGACTTTCCGAACGGCTTAAATTGAAGTGTATAATACACTGTTTTTCGGGATTCCGAAACAAAATTCTCCGGAAATCACATAGAAAATTGCTCGGGTCAGATAAAGCGGCAACGCAAAGTTTGAGCACCAACGGAAGACATTTGGGGGTGCCGGTGTGCCACAAACCAGCATTCGCCGAAACTCGGATTATCGTGAAAAATGTGTTAAAGCTCGTTATTTGAGGCTGAAATCGAACAGGTTGATTCCTGAAATGCGCTTGGACGCGTGATTAAAAAACAGGGAGAAAAAAAACAGAGTCCGGTACGACCTTCCGAACGGCTGAAATTGAAGTTTATAATACACAGTTTTTCGGGATTCCGGAACAAAATTCTCCGGAAATCACATAGAAAGTTCCTCGGGTCAGATAAAGCGGCCACGTAAAGTTTGAGCACCAACGGATGACATTTGGGGGTGCCGGTGTGCCACAAACCAGTATTCGCCGAAACTCGGATTATCTTGAAAAATGTGTTAAAGCTCGTTATTTGAGGCTGAAATCGAACAGGTTGATTAAAAAACAGGGAGAAAAAAAAAACAGGGTCCGGTACGACCTTCCGAACGACTGAAATTGAAGTGTATATAATACACGGTTTTTTGAATCGGTCCCGAACAAAATCCTCCGGAAATCACATAGAAAGTTCCTCGGGTCAGATAAAACGGCCACGCAAAGTTTGAGCACCAACGGAAGACATTTGGGGGTGCCGGTGTGCCACAAACCAGCATTCGCCGAAACTCGGATTATCGTGAAAAATGTGTTAAAACTCGTTATTTGAGACTGATATCGAACTGGTTGATTCCGGAGATGAGCTCGGACACGTGATTGAAAAACAGGGAGAAAAAAAAAACAGGGTCCGGTACGACCTTCCGAACGGCTGAAATTGAAGTGTATAATACACGGTTTTTCGGGATCCCGGGGTCCCGGAACAAAATTCTCCGGAAATCACATAGAAAGTTTATCGGGTTAGATAAAGCGGTCACGCAAAGTTTGAGCACCAACGGAAGAAATTTGTTGGTGCCGGTGTGACATAAATCAGCATTCGCCGAAACTCGGATTATCGTGAAAAATGTGTTAAAGCTCGTTATTTGAGGCTGAAATCGAACAAGTTGATTCCTGAAATGAGCTCGGACGCGTGATTGAAAAACAGGGAGAAAAAAAACAGGGTCTGGTACGACCTTCCGAACGGCTGAAATTTAAGTGTATAATAACGGTTTTTCGTGATTACGTGGTCCCGGAACAAAATTTTCCGGAAATCACATAGAAAGTTTCTCGGGTCAGATAAAGCGGCCACGCAAAATTTGAGCACCAACGGAAGACATTTGGGGGTGCCGGTGTGTCACAAACCAGCATTCGCCGAAACTCGGATTATCGTGAAAAATGTGTTAAAGCTCGTTATTTGAGGCAGAAATCGAACAGATTGATTCCTGAAATGAGCTCGGACGCGTGATTAAAAAACGAGGAGAAAAAGAAATAGGGTCCGATCGACGACCTTCCGAGCAGTGAAATTGAAGTGTATAATATACGGTTTTTGGGGATTCCGGGGTCCCGGAACAAAATTCTCCGGAAATCACATTGAAAGTTTCTCGGGTCAGATAAAGCTGCAACGCAAAGTTTGAGCACCAACGGAAGACATTTGGGGGGCGCCGGTGTGCCACAAACCAGCATTTGCCGAAACTCGGATTATCGTGAAAAATGTGTTAAAGCTCGTTATTTGAGGTCAATTGAAATCGAACGATTGATTCTGAAATCGAAAAGGTTGATTCCTGAAATGAGCTCGGACACGTGATTGAAAAACAGGGAGAAAAAAAAACAGGGTCCGATACGACCTTCCGAACGGCTGAAATTGAAGTGTATAATACACGGTTTTTCGGGATTTCGGGGTCCCGGAACAAAATTCTCCGGAAATTACATAGAAAGTTCCTCGGGTCAGATAAAGCGGCCACGCAAAGTTTGAGCACCAACGGAAGACATTTGGGGGTGCCGGTGTGCCACAAACCAGCATTCGCCGGAACTCGGATTATCGTTAAAAATGTGTTAAAACTCGTTATTTCTGGAGTTAACGTATTCCATTTGGGGGTGCCGGTGAGCCGTTCAGGAGGTCGTACCGGACCCAGTTTCTTTTTCTCTCGGTTTTTCAATTACGCGTCCGAGTTCATTTCTGGAGTTAACGTATTCCATTCAGCCTCAAATGACTAGCATTAATGCATTTTTCACGGTTATCCGAGATCGACGAATGCTGGTTTATGGCATACCGGCACCCCCAAATGTCTTTCGTTGCTACTAAAATTTTGCGTGGTCGCTTTATCTGACCTGAGAACTTTCTATGTGATTTTCGGAAAATTCTGTTCCGGGACCCTGGAATCCCCAAAAACCGTGTATTATACATTTCTATTTGAGCCGTTAGGGAGGTCGTACCGGACCCAGTTTCTTTTTCTCCCGGTTTTTCAATCATGCGTACGAGGTCATTTCAGGAGTTAACCTATTCGATTGACCCTCAAATAATGAGCATTAATTCATTTTTCACGATTATCCGATGTTCGACGAATGCTAATTTATGGCATACCGGCACCCCCAAATGTTTTCCGTTGCTACTCAAATTTTGCGTGGCCGCTTTATCTGACCCGAGAACTTTCTATGTGATTTCCGGAAAATTCTGTTCCGGGACCCTGGAATCCCCAAAAACCGTGTATTATACATTTCTATTTGAGCCGTTAGGGAGGTCGTACCGGACCCAGTTTCTTTTTCTCCCGGTTTTTCAATCATGCGTACGAGGTCATTTCAGGAGTTAACCTATTCGATTAACCCTCAAATAATGAGAATTAAATGAGCATTAATTCATTTTTCACAATTATCCGATGTTCGACGAATGCTAATTTATGGCATACCGGCACCCCCAAATGTTTTCCGTTGCTACTCAAATTTTGCGTGGCCGCTTTATCTGACCCGAGGAACTTTCTATGTGATTTCCGGAAAAACTTGTTCCGGGACCCTGGAATCCCGAAAAACCGTGTATTATCACTTCAATTTGAGCCGTTTGGGTGGTAGTACCGGACCTACTTTCTTTTTTCTCCGGGTTTTTCAATCACGCGTCCGAGGTCATTTTAGGATTAACCTATTTTATTCAGCGTCAAATAACGAGCATTAAATGAGCATTAATCCATTTGTTCACGATTATCCGAGGTTCGACGAATGCCGGTTTCTGACATACTGGCACCCCCAAATGTCTTTCGTTGCTACTCAAATTTTGCGTTGCCGCTTTATCTGAATCGAGGAACTTTCTATATGAGTTCCGGAGAATTTTGTTCCGGGACCTTGGAATCTCGAAAAACCGTGTATTATACACTTCAATTTGAGTTGTTCGGGAGGTCGTACCGGACCCAGTTTCTTTTTCGCGCTGTTTTTCAATCACGCGTCCGAGGTAATTTCAGGAGTTAACCTATTCGATTCAGCCTCAAATGACGAGCATTAAACGAGCATTAATCCATTTTTCACGATTGTCCGAGGTTCGACGTGTTGGAGTTAGTGTCCTCCACAATAGTGCGTTTACATAATAAATCTCATTAAAAGAATATCATCATATAATTAATTATTTGATTCTCGTCAGTTGATTAACGTAAATCGATAACGGTTGGCTGACTAGAGTTTGACATTATTGTCGTGAGACGGTGGTGATCAACGGACCCCTTTCGGTCACACCTATAGCAACGAACCCCAATTGATAACTAATTAATTGTATGAGATACAATTTATTTAGTCCCTTGATTTATAGACTAAGAAGGTTAGTCGATTATTTTAGAGAGATTTTGAGTTGCGAACTGGAGGCACGACAGTTATTATTTAATTATGCGATAATTGAATAATAAATTATGGGAGACGGGTTTTAGTTAATTAATTGTTAATGCACTAAAATTATACTAATTGATTAATGTGATTAATATTAGTACGTAAATAATATGTGTAGCGGTACACTTATATTTACGGAGTGATTTGGACGAAATTAACTGGAAGCATTTTAACATGAAACGATGTTTAAATAAAATTTACACGTATTTGTGCGACAAATATAAGAAACAAAATGGACCCGTAAATGAGATATTGGACCGTGTAAATGGAGTGTAGTGGATGATTATAAACACAATCATTTCACTTTACTTGTGATACTTCCACAAGTTATCTTATAATTATATTTTACATGTGATGTAAGATTGACAAATATAAGACAATTTCAACACTCCACTACTCACTACTCCACCCGCCACTTCCTCCTATCTACTCCAATTTTGTTGTTCATTTTTGTACACTACTTCACTACTTCATTTTGCATGTGAACAAAAATTGTTTATCTCTCTAAAATTATTATACATCATTTACTAAGAAATTAGTAATCAAAAATATTATTACTAAGAGTGTTAGTAATATTACAAATATTATCAAGGGTTAATTTTACACGTATCTAGTTAATACTTGTAAGATTATTTTGAGTGTTGTTCTTGGGTGCAACTTGAAAGAGACTTTCTTTTTTAAGGTTTTTCAAAGAGGATCATCCATTTGTTTTTAGCTCAAGAACAAACTAGATAGGTGATCTAGTTTGTGCTCATATTACCATAAAAATCTATGTTAGCAAATTGTTTTTCCTTAACTTTCATTTTTATGCTTTTATATTTGCATGCATGTTACATAGATCACTAAAATGATAAATTATGAGATAATTTAATTTTTATTAAAGAGTCTAATATGGATCTATAATCTTTCACGACGAATCCTTGTTTATGGCATACCGGCACCCCCAAATGTCTTCCATTGCTACTCAAATTTTGCGTGGCTGCGTTTTCTGACCCGAGGAACTTTTTATGTGATTTCCGGAGCATTTTGTTCTTGGACCCTGGAATCCCGAAAAACCGTGTATTATACACTTCAATTTGAGCTGTTCGGGAGGTCATACTGGTTCCAGTTTCTTTTTCTCCCGGTTTTTCAATCACGCGTCCGAGGTCATTTCTGGAGTTAACCTATTCGATTCAGCCTCAAATAACGAACATTAAACGAGCATTAATCCATTTTTACGATTATCCGAGGTTCGACGAATGCTGGTTTATGGCATACCGGCACCCCCAAATGTCTTCCGTTGCTACTCAAATTTTGCGTGGCCGCTTTATCTGACCCGAGGAACTTTCTATGTGATTTCCGGAGAATTTATTTCCTGGACCTTGGAATCTCGAAAAACCTTGTATTACACACTTCAATTTGAGCCGTTCGGGATGTCATACCTGACCAAGTTTCTTTTTCTCCCGATTTTTCAATCACGCGTCCGAGGTCATTTCAGGAGTTAACCTATTCGATTCAGCCTCAAATAACGAGCATTAAACGAGCATTAATCCATTTTTCAAGATTATCCGAGGTTCGACGAATGTTGGTTTATGGCATACCGGCACTCCCAAATGTTTTCCGTTGTTGCTCAAATTTTGCGTGGCCGCTTTATCTGACCCGAGGAACTTTCTAAGTGATTTCCGGAGAATTTTGTTCCGGGACCCTGAAATCCCGAAAAACCGTGTATTATAAGAGGCGCTTAAGATCGGAAAATGAGAAAGCAACTTTGTTTATAAGAAACTGTTCTACTGTGTTAGCCTCTCCGATTGTCATTGTCGCTCATTAGGCACCAATAGAAATATACACTAATGCATAACAAATCCCTGACAAATTTACAGCTGAGAGAGGAGCTTAAGACGGGAAAATGAAAAAGCAACTTTGTTTATAAAGGAAAGTATTATAAAACCACTCATTCGAATAGATAGTTAACTACGAAGTGTCTCTACATAGCCCCCACCAGCTTACTTCAACCATCCTAAATAAACAAAAAAAAAATGAACGAAAAAAAAAGAGGCCAAAAAGGACTGACAAAAGGCAAAGAAAAATGATGTTAAAAGATAGCACAATGTTCGGCGGAAATCATTACATATGCTAATTATGCTCCCATAAAGCTTCGCAGCCTCCCGCTGCAAATGTTGTTTGAATTAACGAGCATCCAGTCGAAAGAAGATTGATTGATTATCTGCTTGCCTCACGTGCGATTAGTGTCCAAACGCCACCTTAGAATAACAATAATAATAATAATAAACCTCGCTACACCAGACAGCTCCCCCTCAAATGTAGTACCAGAAACCACCTTGTTCGGCTGCTGAATTTAGAGGAAATAATCGGGAGTCCTTCTGGTCACATCTGGCTCTCCTCTCCTTGGAGCCGGCTCAAACTGCCATTATTTCATACACGGCTTTCTTATACTAACTCCATCTTTTTACAAGGTAAGCAATTGATTACTGTCTAAATTAACAACGTACCTGAATAAATGTGTGGCCTTGGCAATCGTCCACTTCCAGGATGGACGCCATGTTTCCACAACGATAACAATAGTTAGGAGCACTGAAAATAGTCACCACTTTTTGATCCTGTGGAAAGATTATGCCAGTTTACAACATCAGCTAAAATATCGACGGAAAAATGATAAGAAAACAGAGATAACTGATAGAAGTGCGCCACTCACATGAGCCCAGTTGAATCCTTCCATCACCAGCTGGTGAGCTCTAGCAATCAGCTTTAGGCTGTTGCTGTGATTAAACTGCTCTGATATGTCCTGAGAAGAGATCGTAATAGACGGAATAAATAAATAAACGGTAATGATAAATACAGCCTAGCCCTTAGGCTGTATTTAAGAACTAAATTACTTCCCAAAATGGAATTAAATTAGAAATTTATGACACAATTACGCGTAAATTGATGTCATTAATGCTTAATTTAAATCAGACATGTCTAGTAGAATCAAACAAAGCTAATTTCCGAAGGTATAAGCCTATAAGGAAAGCGCTTCATCAGCGCAACAGTACCTGGCCAAAAGTATATCCAGCTCCCCTGGGTGAGATACCCCATCCGCAACGGTCGTCCGGGTCAGACCATAAAAGATCACACATAGGTCCCTCATGAGGAACTTCTTGGACACGATCGAAGTTCCTTATATTATCGAGGGTTTCAATAGAAGGGGACAGACCACCATGCAAGCAGAAGATTTCAGATTCCACCTGTCATTAAAATGCACACGTCAACAACCCAAATAGAAGTACACCGATTGGCAAAAAACAAGACAATTGAAGCAAAAGATATACTGACCAGTGCCGTCAGTGGGAAATAGTCAAATAAATCTGTGAAGACCTTCCAGACATTGGCATTTCCATACCTGTAACAGAAGATATTTGAAATCAAGACCACATCACATTTTCCAACTTTACAAGTTGTCTGGCAATACAATTTTTCGCCAACTACACTCTTGCCTAAGTAACAATCCATGAAGTTATCGCGGAATACTACTCTAAAGCTCTACCAAGCTCATAATATAACAAACAAAATACTCCACAACAATTCAAACATAGTTGAGGTTAATCTACCTAGAGGTACAAAATTACACACACACACTGGATAAAAAATAGTTCAAAAACTATTGGCTGGCAAAGAAAAGTGGAGCTGACAAACAGAAGAGTCAGACATAGACTGCATCAAGTTTGCAAAAAATCCTCAGAAAGGTTGAACTTTCGTTTTTCATTGTTTATGATGCCACTGATGAGAAGCAGAAACGAATAAAAAAGCCCCAACCACAAATAAGATTACGCAACTAAACAATAAAAAAAGGTCCGCATGTTAATAGGTAAGGTAAACCTAACAGGTATCACCATACAGTACGAAATACTTCTCGTATCACCATGCAGAACAGAGTAGTTATAGCTTTCGGTACAGAATGTCACCATATACAGCCACACCCGTAGTATCCTACTTAAACTGGTTAAGGGGGTCCACATGCAGGTAAAACTAAGTCCTAACCTACTGCACAGACAGTGCAGTAAAGAATGGAGTTCCTCTTGGTTTAGCAGATCCTAGACTCAGAAAATTGAGAACATGATATAACTAAAAAAACGAGTATTTAGGTACTCACTTCCGTAGACATTCATCATAGAACCCATAGACTTGAGTGATCTGCAAAAACGCCAAATAACCATGAAATCAGTACAAACTACAAAGTTGCCAAGACCAAGGAAAATAATAATTGTGAGAACAGTCTTAGGGTGTGGTTGGATGGAAGGAAATGGAGGGGAGGGGAAGGAAAGGATCCATTTTCCCCTCTTCCAAGCCTAATAAAAATCCTTCCACCATAGAAAAGATTTGGCGGAAAAACTCCCCCTCGCCTTCCCTTCATCCCCCTCCCTCCCTTTCTCTCCACTTTTGCTATCCAAACACATCCTTAGAGTGATACTATAAGCTCAGAACTCAGAAGGATCTTGCAAATGGAAGTATAGGCACTACAGGGTCTAGAACTTGATAAATTATACCTGACGACTTTCATGGTTTCCCCTAAGAATGGTGATCCTTTGACGATAGCGCACTTTGAGCGCCACCAGCAGCTGATGGAAAAAAAAAATCTTTAAATTAGTAGGTTCCCATTTCTACAAGTCTACAACAATAATTACCATGCAAAATCTTCAACCACGATAGCAACTAAGAATCAAGTTCTACTCCGACCATCCCATTTGTGTGGTGGAATAAAAGGTTAGTAAAAAATAAACCATTAATGTAAGGGTCTAATTGATACTGGACAATTATGCAAGGTCAAACGCCTTAAATTGTAATGGAGAAGAAGGAAAAAAATCTAGGATTAAGGCAACCATTTATATTCCACAAATGCATTCATCAAGCCTTGGTAGAAAAAAAGACTATTTTTAACCATGCAAATGGATAAGCCGAGTCTAAGGCAAAACTGAGTGAAGTAATGGCAATAAACAATACAGCTAAGTGTGGTGGAGATACCCATATGTATCAGAGCTAAAAATCGAAAGCAAAACTTCCAATTGTAACTCTTGGCAGCCAAACAAAAGTACAAAACCCATTCTCCCACCATCTAACTGTACAAGTAATGGTGCTTTCTAATCACTAAAATCTGGAATAAGAGGCTGTCTAATCTGCACCATGACAAAATCAAACATATACGAAGTACCGACTGATTTCAGTGGAGGTCCAGTACAATTTAACCAATTCAAGACCTTCAATGAGGTCAAACTTTAAAGCTCAAAACATGAAAGAACACGTGAGTGACAGAAGTGATCTTGTAAGTGCACACCCGCATAAATACAACTAATCCCAAAAGAGCAAATTAAAAAACTTGATATTATGAACACAATCTATCTAAAGCTCTCATAGCAAGAGTAAAAAAACGCAGAACGACAAAAGTATGTTACGGTAATCAAATAGAAAGGACAAAGATAGTGTACGCACCGTTACAGTTTCAACTGAATAGTATCCACGATCAACATAGTCACCCATGAATAAATAATTGGTATCTGGGCACTACAGGAATAAAACAAGGGCCAAAATAAGCATGATATAAATATATCAGTTGATTAAGAAAATTATTAATATACAATTGCCCTTTGCACATGAAACGACATGTTTGAAAGCAAACTGGCAACTTATCCAACTCAATGTAATTGAGTTTAGCAAATAGACAAAAAAGATGCTTTAAAACGTAGACAGACCTTTCCCCCAATACGGAAAAGCTCAGCGAGATCATGAAACTGTCCATGGATGTCACCACAAATAGTCACAGGACTTTTCACTGGCTGCAGGCGAACACAATACGAAGTGATTAGCATCTTGTAATATCATGGTTTTATCTTTCCATGAAATGTTTTCAAAAAGTAGTAACTGTTTACGGTCCAATGTTATACAGAAGCTGATCTACAAATGCTAAATGCACACCAGCATATGAAAAAAGAACTAAGTTCAGGAGCTGGAGCTGCAATAGAATCCCAAAATGCACCAAATAAGAAATTATGTGCACATATCTACAGAACCGAGCTATGCTGTATTTCTAGTTATTGACCCCACTAGGTGAAAGGAAGAAAAAAATCAATTGAAATTATTGCCATAATCGTAAAGTGCACGTCACTTGCGGAACCCTAAGACCTAAACATCATACAAACCAATTTAAATTTTTAAAGGTTAGGGGTTTAGCTTCCCCAATGCTAAACAGGCTAGTAAGTCGAAAGGTTCTTGCATCCCAAATTTAGACACTAACAATCTATGTTACTCCCTGGGTCGCGTGTCAGGTACTTGGAGTGCCTGCCACGACACGACACGACACAACACTACGACACTTCATTTTAGGGCAAATGTTAAAAACTTTGCAAGAAAAAAAAATCGCATCCGACACTAG
Organism: Silene latifolia; assembly: GCF_048544455.1. Lineage (NCBI taxonomy): Eukaryota > Viridiplantae > Streptophyta > Magnoliopsida > Caryophyllales > Caryophyllaceae > Silene > Silene latifolia. The sequence goes on along the minus strand of NC_133537.1, from coordinate 341,488,767 downwards.
ACACGGCATCATGTCTGAAAATTGTTGACCAATATCAAACTTATAGCGCAACTCCAGAAAGACTTCCAACTAACCAATATCAACATCAATTCAGCTGTGATGCAATGTGTATAGCAACTACCAAATCATCAGTTAATCAACGCACCTGAACATTGCTCTCCTCCATCAGTATCTCCTTGGCCTTGTCGCATAAACCCCTAACCTACATCACCCAGAACACAATTTCACGATAAGTACACAACAAAGATTGAAACTTGGCCCTCAAAAACACAAGCATTCTTTCAACTACACTGAATTCTACCCCAACAAAGAACCGAATCTGTAGAAGTGGAGGACCAAATCACAAACATCATTAACAACCCTATATAAAGAGCGAGGCGTAAGCTAGAGACGTACATATAACAATAATAGCACCTCCAACGGAGAGCAAGACCAAAAGAATGCGAAATTTAACGAGAACAACGAAACACAAGACGTAACATGCAACGAATTGCAAACAATACAAACAATCTCGTTCTCTTTCACTCAAAAGGCACCACCTTCTTCCCAACATATCTACAACAATCGCTACAAAAAGCATCTTCACCGCAACATCGAACCATATTCAGGCAAATCAACTTTCGAAAACGTTGCCTTACGTTTTTCAGCTAAATAATGAACAATTAAAGACGGCGAACAAATAGTACCCCAAAAAAACATCCGATTCAAACAAAAACGATAAATCTTGAACAAATCTAACAACTTTCCACAAAATTCCAGCTAACTTTACAAGATACAAGCTAAAAAGAACAGATCAAGACGATTTAAACCTAAAATCAAACAAAACCACAAGATTACATCAACATTTTTCACAAAAATCAAACAAATCTCACACATTTTCCAAACAACATCACAAAACATCCAAAAAAACACCGAAACAATCACAAAAAAACTCGATTTCATCAACATTTACCACAAAAATCAAACAAACTCAAACATTTCCGTAACAACGTCAAAATAACCACAAAAAACACCAAAAAATCAGGGAAAAATAAATCTGACCTCCTGTTCAGAAAGAGGTTTGCATTGCATAAGCTGAGCGATCTGTTCATCAAGATTAAGATGCGAGTTAGACGAAGGAACTGGATCGAAACTCATCTTCTCCGCAAATTGAAAATCAGATCTTTAGTATTCTTCGATTCAAAATCGGAAACCCTAGATTTCGCGATTTTCCCCCTTTCGACACCGTCGTTCCGTTTCCGAAAGGAAGAGATAGAGAGAGAAAGGAAAGAAAGAAAAAAAAATGAAAGGGAAAAATATTAAAATAAAAAAATAATAAAGATAATAAAAGTGAGAAAATAAGAGGAAGGGAAATGGAAGAGAGAGAAGGGGAGGAGGAGGAGAGAGGGAGAGAGTAGCGGTGGTGGTGGATTGTACAAGTACCAACAAACGCAATAATATTACTCTGGATTTTGATCTTGATCCGTTCACCACTCCTTTTTTTTTAAATAAAATAATTTGGAAAATATTATTTAATTATTTGTTTATTTGGATCTTAGTAAAAAAAAAATTTATTTTTGATTTTAATTATTTTACTGGAATTGGTAAAATTGAATTGATCTGAATAATTTGATTCGTAATTGATTTTGACTTAAATAAATGACTCGATTTTGAATTTTTTAGCTGAATATGATTATATCGCAATAGTCAATGTCTCTAATGAAAGTATCTTTATATAGTTTGTTAAGAACATGACTTAAACTAGCTTAAACACGAAATGACTTCTTGTATAATAATATGATCCGAATTCGAAATGATTATATTTATACTTTACTTGATTAACATGTTGTTAGGTCCACCTTATCACTACAACGAGTATGAAATAACAAAATAATTTCACTAAATTAAGAAAAAGAAAAATGGATTGTTTGTAGGAAGAAGTTTGAAGTTTGATTAATATATTTTCAAAATTATTGATGATTGCAATTTGAAATCTTTGGTGGGGTGGAGGGTTGTTACGTCCAAAATAGCCTAAATAAAATGTTGATTGTTTGTTTAAAATAATCATTTTACTTAGAATCCGATATGTTTTAATCTATAGTAAATGTTAAAAGAAAATCAAATTTAAACTTTAGTGTTTTTACCTAGAAACAAAATTGAATTGAGATAATATAAAATTTCAAACCATCTTACTTGCGAATTATGATCGTCAAAAGCTCGTAACCTTTCACAGTCCATCACACTTACTCTTTGTCATGGTGCACTTAAAATCAATTATAATATGAATATCTACCCATTTGAGTTAGATTATTTATTGTTACTCTACTAAATCCAAACCCAAAACATGTACTCCATATATAGTTTGTTGGTTTTGCTTGGTCTATATGTTTCCTACCTAACCTAGGAAGTGTTAACTAAAGATGGAAGTGTTGTGAGCGAGCTTTGATTGGTCTTTATATTTTAAGCATTACATATGGTAAATGTTATACTAGTTGGAACTTGGAAGGTCGGTAGATAGAAACAAGGCGTACTCTTAATCCTTAATAATCCTTCATATTCACTATTTTCTTTTCTATTTCTTAAACGCATTATTCAGGTTTTCTTTCCCTTTCTTATTTTGGAAACTTTTATTCTTATTTTATTCATCCCTCTTTCCTATTATCAAATCTCACTCAATTTTTACTATTATTTTATTCATCCATCTCTCCTACCACCAAACCCCACCTAACTCACATTTCCTTATTTAATTCCTAATTATTCATTCATCTCTCCAATTCACAAACTCCACCATCTTCCTTTATTCATTCTTTAATCATTTTCTAAAATCTTTTGCCCACATCAAAGGGGAAGAAAACCCCAAATGGGAGGGAGTATATAGTCCAGCTCAACTACTAGGAGTATATTGTTTTTGCAAAGAGTAATCATAATGCAGAAAGTCTTGCCTATGAGTTCTTACAATCTCTCTTTCACTAGCTCTTTCACTTATTCTGTGTGAAAGGTAATAAGTTTGTAACGGAATAGTGTCGTCACAAATGAGAATTTGTGATAATAATGATACGGCAACATCAGATACTACTGAAACTTGATACCATCGTTCTATATATAACTATATATGAAGTTGCTATTCTAATAGGTTTTAATTATGCATAGTATATGAGAGAATGACATCCAAACTCGCCTACTCGACATCACCAGTGGGCCCATCTAGTTTTCCTTTACTGTGTCAACTGTCGAATAAAGGGACTCGCCGATGATGAGGCCATCTATATAACAAACTAATAATAAGGCGGCATTATATAATAGTTTTTTTTTTTTTTACGGTAAGCAAAAATAGTCATACTCATTCCATCGTAACTCTTGCAATGGAATGAGCAATCCTATTAAACTTTCGATGATAGTGACTAATATAGTAGTCTAGTACCGAAACTCACTACTATCATCTTACATGACCAATTGATCATATATAAAGTCCATTATCTTAATGAAGTTTCTATATTTTGTCCAGAAAATAAAAATAAAGTTTCTATATTATACTAAGAAGGTGATACCAAAACTGGCATACTCTTGCGGAAGCAAAAAAAGTGCGGATCAAATAGTATCCTTGTTGTGGAAGCACTTGCTTTAAAAGAAGGTATTTTAGCAGCTAAATACTTAGGAATCTCGAAGTTAATTGTGGAGGGTGATAACTTATGTGTTATTAACTCGATTCGAGGTACTTGGTAAATTCCGTGGGAAATTTCTAGTATTATCAAGGATGAGAAATTAGACCTTCATTTTTTCGATGAAGTGATAATTAAACATTCCTTTCGTGAAGCCAACAAGGTTGCTGACTTTATGGCTTCAGTTGGACATTCATGTCCAACTCTTTCGAGGTGGTTTGATAGCTGGTGGCTTCAACTTACCTTCTTCATTCGAAAGGATGAGATATGTTGGTCCTACCCTAGAGGATCAACCTAGTTTTCTTACCTAAAAAAAAAAAAAAAAATGGCATACTCTAGATCACCGATGAAACCCATCTAGTTTTCCTTGACGGAGTCAAATTTAAATAACGTGAAACAGGATGTACTTCTATTAAACACCAGAAACAGGCGTACACGACACATGTAGTTCTGCCTGCTCCAACTATTTATATCCCAAAACACACACAATTTATATGCATCATGGCTTCATTATCCAAAACAATTCTCTCTTCTCTACTAATCCTCTTCACAATCACACCCTCCCACGAAACCGCAACCATCCACGAACTCCTACCACAATTCGGGTTACCACCCGGAATCATACCCGACTGCGTAACAAACTGCACATTCAACCCTGAAGACGGAGAATTACAAGTAGAATTAGGTGAACAACCATGTTACGTACAGTTAGATAATTACTTACTGTCATACGACAAGCGAGTTAGCGGGTTTTTAAAAATTGGTTCGATTACTAAGTTAACGGGTCTCAGAATGAAACGATATTTGTTTTGGGTTGATGTTGACGAGATTAAAGTCGATTTGCCTCCTCATGATCTTGTTTATTTTCAAGTTGGTCTTGTTAATCGGAAGCTTGATGTTGAGCTGTTTCAAACTGTTCATTCTTGTTCTTCTAGTAAGAGACTGCTTACCAAGGTTTGTTTCTTCTCCTTTTTTAGTATCATTATAGTATTACGTCTGGGCTGTGACACTAAAGACAAAGATTTTAAAGGCTATCACAATTAGTGGCGGAGCCCGGATTTCCAGTTAGGGAGCGAAAAATTTCAACGGGGTGAACGTGAAATTTCATAAGATAAATTTGAAATTTTTTCGAAAATTTCGCCCCTGCTGTCTTAAAATTCTGGCTCCGCCACGGCCTGCGGTAAGTTTTTCTTAGAACAACAGTATCCGTCTGAAAACGGTTCAAATATGCTCTCACTTGTATGTAGGACAAACTTTTTGTTAGTCCTTAGATATCCTTCTTTTCTCCCATCTTCCATATTTGACTCGTTTTGAGTTTAAAACTGATATTAACGTCTTAAACAAGAATTTGTGATGTAGGAATTAGTGCATTGCTCTTACTTGTATATAAAGGACAAACTTTTTGTTAGTCCGTAAGCGTCATTCTTTACTCACATCTATAATATTGACCTGGTTTAAGTTTAAAATGGATATTGCCGTCTTAAACAAGAAAGAATTTGTGACCTAGGAATTAGTGCATTGCTAGCTAACGTGGGTGATAACTACACTTAACGCCTGTTGTTCTTTACAGTTGCTACCTCAGGTCAACGTGATGCAGCAATTGGTCATGGAATAGGCAAAGCAGACAAGATTCAATAATTAATGTTGTAAAATAAGGTAGTTGGAGACTTGGGAGATTACAGGATTAGTGATGCTACTACAAGCAAAGTGTCATATACTTGTAAGATCGTCTTATAGTGTAAGACTGCCCTTTATCGATTAAACGCTTGTTTACTCATCCCGAGTAATGCTCATGTATATGTACAATCACTCAACAAAGCAATCACTTTTCATAAGTTTTAAAGTGGAAGTAGGGAACATATGGTGATCCCACAGTGTCTTTTGCTGATAGGATTGATAGCATCATTACAGGAGTTTTACACTCAAATAAACGACATACGGAGTACTTAAAACATAATCCGGTTTGTAAACCCTTGGTTTAAAGTTCGAGGGTGACTACATACAATTTTCTTCATAAAAACCTACATATTATGCATTAATACTCCTAATAAGCAGATTGGAGACCAAACTCTCCTGTTAATGTTGAGGCATCGGCCGTCTCAAAATCTGCGTTTAGGAGGATGCATCGTCCCTACTCTGTCAGCAGCATCGGGATGTCATCATTAACACCAGGTGGAAGCTGCAAACGACATTAATCAAAACATTAGTAATTAGTAAATGAACCAAGTAGTCCGTATATAAATGGGATCATGTACGCAAGAATCGGCAACATTTTATGCATTGTAACAGCTAACTCCGTCAATGTACAGGCGCCAAAATCTCTTCAGCTTCCCAATTTTTGGGTGCTACAGACCTTACAGTCGATACTGAACAACCCGACCAACCATTAATGACAGGATAGATACAACGAAAGAAGAGTGGACAAAGCAGCAAGAGCCCATATAGGCTAGCAATATAGCATAGTATGTGACAAAGAATAAGAAAGCGAAACTTCTTCGGCATTTCTAGCAGATTCACAGGCTCACCACACGACATGGGCCATATGCCCATATATAGGCAACAGGCCAACAATGCAACACTCAAATAGATACACCACCTATTTCAAACTAAGACGATTTCATGACCATAATCCAATGTTTGTTTGTCCTTACGAAATTAATACGGAGTTGAAGATTTGGTTTTGAAAAGTCTAATTTTAGATCTAAAGTAAAGTAGATAACCAATAAGAGAGAACGTTATTACTTCATTATTATAAAAAGGTGGAAGAAGCTGAAAGGAGGAAAACTGGCTGAAAAATGAGGAATAATTTTCTTTGCCAATGTTGTGGGGCAACAGAAAGCAACCAAATTCGTTACGGAGTACAATATTGTGGAACTCTCGAAAAACATGGGATTATCATTATAGGCATTCAACTTCGGATTAATAGTATCAGAGCGCCAAACATGTAATCATTGGCATTAATTTGTCCGTTAAGACAGCCAGAACAACAGAAGATAAGAAATCTATTTTAACTAGCTAACCTCACGTAATCTGATCAAAGTTCATCGAAAACAAACTGCATAGTCATACTCAGAAAGTCACATTTACTCGCATATCAATGTTCTTCAGTGGCATGAATGCATGATTCCTTCATGTAACGACACTATCCATATCTAAATTACAATCCTTTTTTCGGATCACAACTGTAATCCTACTTTTGGCAGCACACTTGCATACATTGTCGCTCAATCTAGACTACCAACATAAACTTTCAACAAGATAACCAATTGTACAACCAATACAATTCATTTTCAAAAAATTTCGCTGAAATGACTCCTCCAAGACCAATATCTGTTTCAGAAAAACTTTCCTAAACTGACATTCATGGTCAAACAATGCTACCTATGATCGAAAAAACGCCTTTGAGGGTGTATCAATATTCAAAACAAGCAAATATGGTACAATTTGTGTACCAGAGGTGAGGAGGACCTTAAGAGCTAACCATGCATTCAATCAACATAACTGGATTCCAGCTCAATGGAAAAAGATCCCACGACCGCTTGTAATTACACCCACATTAAAGTCACTAAGCTCATTTGTAAAATTTAAAGTAACTAGGCTACTTTGCAAAGTTGCTAAGCTAAGTTTATAGCTGAACTCAATAACTTTGTAAAGGAGTTGAGGAGCTAACTTCAGAGCTATGTTGGTAACTTTTTGAAAGAGCCAGAAAAAATAAACTTGGTGTAGATGAAATCGGTTGTAGGATCAATTAAACCAAGCACTTACATTCCTTCTACGATGATTCAGTATTCTCGACATAATCACAATAACTGAGCATTTATCACAAAGCCTACTTCCCAAAGATTATACACAAATTCTTGCTCGTGACCAGTGGTGGAGTAAGGGAGGGGCTAGCAGGGGCGGTCGCCCCCGCTGGCGTTTGAAAATTTCGAAATTTTTAGTTAAAATTTTCGAATTTTTTTTAGACCCCCTTATAATATTACTGTTTCGCCCCCGCTGAAAATTTTCGCCCCGCTGACTTACATTCCTGGCTCCGCCACTGCTCGTGACAATCACATGCTTTTGACGACTCACCCGATTTAAATATTGTCAAAAAGGAAAGGAGACCGTGAGACATCAAAAGCTTGTGACTGTCAAAAGCAAGACTCACTGAAGATAATAATCCCCCATCTAAAAGCATCATGGTCAAACTTGGCTACAATTGACTCAAATACCAATAATTTGAGCTATAAATAACACTAGTATAGTCATCAATCTACTAGGGAGTACTGGATAATCTAAATAATATATTCCCTCCGTCTCAATCATTTGTTTACATTTTATTACAATCCTCCTCTCAAAGAAGCACAAGAAGGTAACAAATAACTGGGACATATGGAGTACTCCTTAAGGTCTATGTCCCAAAAACGTAAACAAATGACCGAGACATCCAAATATAGAATGTATAGGGGAAAAGGGATTCGAACCTGGGACCTAACATACATTATTCATTTAACCACTAGACTAAAACATCTCCTTTTTTTTTTACTACATTAAAAACAAATGATCGGAACGGAGAGAGTAATAACGGATAAAATTACCTCAAAATTAAAGTTCCAAGACCGGAGACTCGAACCGGAACCAAAAGTCAACCGATTCTTATCACAAGACCGAACATTCAAGAACTGATCAACACCAAGCTTCTTATTAATAATCCCAACTTGAAAATAAATCGAGTTTGACGGCGGTAAATCAACTCTAATCTCATCAACATCAAGCCAAAGAAACAGTTTCTTGACTTGAATACCTTTTAAATGAGTAATCGACCCGTATTTGAGCTGACCCGTAACCCGTTTCTCGTAATAAACCGTGTAATCGAAGTTAATGTAGCAAGTATCAAGAAGATTAACTTGGAATTCACCTGTTGGTTCGGATAGTGTGTAGGATTCGACACAGTCTGGTAATAACCCGCTTGGTAGACCGTATTTGTTTAGGACTTCGTATACTGTTTGGGTTTGGGTTTGGGTTTGGATACCGGTTTCGGATCGGGTTTGGGTGAGGATGGTTAGGAGGAGGAGGAGGAGGAGAGGAAGGTTTTTGGGTGGTGCCATTTTTTGAGAGTTTGAGTTTGAGTTTGAGTTTGAGTTGTGTGTAATTTGGTGAGTGTGTGGATTTGGGGTTTGGTGTGGGGTTGAATGGTTGATATAGTAGTGGTGGGTGAGGGTAGATTGGTGTTAGAGATGTGGGGTTATTGTGGGATCTGAAAAGGTTGACCCGAGATTTAAAAAATTCGATAATATAATAAAAAATTGTTTTTCTTAAGGCCAATTTCTTTTGATGCGAAATAAGACGAGAATACGTCATCATTTTACATAAAATGTTGTTATTTTCGATAACATGTTACCATTATTGTTCACATCATTTTCAGGGTAAAAAATGACACCTCTAGTCATAACATTTTGTGAATTAATTGGTTACATTTTCTTAAAAAATGACAACATTTTATCCATCTGACAAATAAGACGAAAAGTGTCCGTCTGAAACAAGAATTTGTGATATACGGAGTAATAGTGTAGGTGGCCGGCTTGTGGTATGTGGTAAAATGTCGGACAGATAAGTTTGACTCGAGCTTTGAAAAACGACCGTTTTTTTTTAACAACGATAAACTAAGATTAAAATAAAAGAAAGTTGGTTACAGTACAAATCCCGGGATGCCGAGTACTTTAGAGTTTAGACTACAGGAAAGCTAATTAATTGAACTAACATTATAAGAGTATGAAACGGAAAAAGTAAATATTGTGAAATTAAATGTTTGTATGGGATTTTTTTTTTTTTTGATGAATTAAATTGAATAATTGATTGTGGGTGTTTCTTTTGGTGGGAAGGAAATTTGATTATTCAAGGGTGAAAATGTGGAATTTGTTGTTGGGGTTGATAGAGTAGAATTGTGTGAGGACGGCTTGGACAAAGTTAAACGTGGCAATATGATCTTATTTTGAAAAGTCTAATTTTAGATCTCAAGTAGTCAAGTAGATAACCAATAAGAGAAAATGTTACTATTATTAAATTCTCAAAAATCTTACTCCCTCAAATTCACAATAAACCTCTCATTTCATTTTGGCACAAAAATTAAGGAAACACACTATCCCACCATATAATTAAATTTGGACCACACAAATACACTACCCCACCATATAATTAAATTTGGACCACACAAATACACTACCCCACCATACAATTAAATTTGGACAACACAAACACTTACCAAAAAAGGAAATAGGGAGGTTATTGTGAATAACCGAAAAAAGAAATAGAGAGGTTTATTGTGAATTGGAGGGAGTATTTAATACCGTATTTAACGTGAAATAAATGTTAGGACTATAGATACTAGCTAACATAACTGATAAAGTAATGAAGGTTGATATCCATGATAACATTGTTTCAAACTGTGTCAACATAGTGAGAAAAGTAGATTGTTGTTAATGGTTCAAAATTCGAATAGATCTTATGAATTCGAAATTGTTTAAATTAATTTTTTATTTTGTAGTATTATAGTTTATAAACAATCGTACACGCCACAATATACGTTAAGGATAACAAAAGTTATTGTTGGTAAGACTTTGCTCTAATTGATAAACCAAAACTCTACTGAACAGAGTTCTAACCTCTAACTCGAAACAAATCTCGTATTCCCTCAATTCAAATCCAAATAACACATTTAGTATTTGCAAGTCAAAGTTTCTAATCGTGCATAAATAAGTGTTATGTTTGGATTTAAGTAAAAATAATGTTTTATTTTGTTTAAAAGGAATAACAGGGATAATTTTGATATTCGTACTTCATTAATTAAACTAGCTAATTTCCGTAAATAAAGGAATCAAATAAGACGACTCGGATTTGAAATGACCCTTTCCTATTGGATAAGTGTGACTCGTCCGAAATAGATCTACGTTGCATAATTGATTTTATCTACCGAATTTTACGGGATAATTTAAAATTTAATTTACTAGTTTTAAACCCGTGCAAAATTGCACGGGTATGTATTTGGGCCGGTATTAATGATTTTGGATGATTTTTTCTTTTTTTTTTTTGCATTTCTATTGTAATTATCTAGTTGGTTTAAATCAGCGATCTACATAGTTAATGTTTACACTTGTTTCAAATACGTGTTCAAATGCAATGGTTTAAGAGGAAATAACGTAATATACTATTGTAAATAAAATTTGCATACATAAAAAACTTTACATCCCGAATAAAGAAATATAATTTAATAATCTACTTTAACACAGCTTAGTGTAACATCAGAATATCAAAGTTTATATGATTTATTGGTGAAATTAGTGTGTGCTAGTAAGCCCATATACAATGAAGTACATGGATCGATAAATAATACTTCGTATTTTGTTTTGATGATTAAATATTTTTTATTTTTAACTAACAAATTGAAAGATGCCGTATATATCATAAAATTTCGAATTGTTAAAATAAAATTAATAACTTGTATACAAATAAAATCAAAGTGTAAAGCTTGGGCTATTATCGCTTTGGACTCGTTGTCAGTAAATTTATTGCATATGTATAAATATAGTTTTATCAAATTATTCAGAATGTATAAAATTATTTCATAGTATTATTTTCATTTATTCCGATTTGTAATTCAAACCGCTTATATCCCATTAATTTCATTTATTTGGAATGTATAAAATTATTTCATAGTATTATTTCATAGTATTTGTTCTACGACCGAATTTGTAGGATATTTGTATTGGCGGAATTCTGAAGAAATATACTCATTTGCACACTTACGGGTCCCACCATAACATGAATTTAAAAAAAAAAAGACTGAATTAATGAGGTGGCACGTCCTGGATTGAGTATTGTCTTCTGAATTAATAAAGATAAGATTTTTGATTTAGATGAAGAGACAAATTACGATAAAATTTGGTGTGGTCTACGTGTATCGTTATCATTCAAAGCACAAACGGCCCTATAGGCCTTATAAGAGTCATGGGCTTGGAAATTGTTCTGTGGCCTTGAATCGGTTATGTACTTTTGAGTAGGACTGAGCATCGGTCCAAAAACGGATCGAATTGGACCGAACCGGTTTGGATGAGACCGAAAAAATAAATTTAGTGGACCGAATATCGGACTTATCCCGAATTTTTCGGTCCGATTCGGGTTTTGATCCAAATGGGCTGAAAAGTACAATTTGTATACTTGAGCTTATAGTGAGATTTTAGGGGTTGTTTGGTTACCCAACATAAAACACATGAATTACAATTCATGTGATTTGTAAAATTGGTGGGTTGTTTGTTTACCCCAAATCACATGAATTGAAGTTCCATAGGAACTCTAATTCCTCCATGATGGGGGAAGTTGCTTACCTAGGTCCCCCTAGGTAAGTGGGAATTCCTATGGAATTCACTTCCTACATTCCAACCAAACACTTTTTTTCCATTTCACATGAATTGCAAAATCATGTGAATTGTAACTTCCTTGGAACTTCAATTCCTCTAGCGAACCAAACGACCCCTTAGTGTAAAATATTCGATTCATTTACAAAGTTTTAATAAATAGACGTGAAAACCATATGTTTCGGTTCATTCGATCCGGACCTAAAATAACCGTCTTGGACCGGACCAGACCGAAGTCCGAAACTTCAAAAAATAAGGATCGAGGACCGGACCTAAAAGAATTCGGTCCGGGTTCAGTCCAGACCAAATTGCTTATGTATCACTTGGAGAAAACAGTGAAACATGAGAAACACTCACACCAGGGATAGAGTTAGGGATTAGCACGGGCGCTCACCTCCACTAAAATATGATATTTTCAAAGTTGTTGATGGGGCATATTCTGCACCGCTGACCAAGTCAACACATTGAGCAAGGTCAAAGATATCCACAGCAAGTCAACGACTTATGCGGCTGGCCGTCTGACCCATCTACTGTTAGCCTAGGTCTCGGCTAGACAACCCGCCAAATAGGGACACATACCCGCGTACTCATATCCAAGACCCCTCGGCGGCGTCAACACGGCCCGCCGCCGCCCCGCTATAGGTATCTCGGCCGAGGGGTAGATCAGTCTTTCCACCTGCTAGCCACTTGGCCACTTGGCCACTACGTGACAAAAGGTGAAAGCCTATAAATACTCCTCAACCTTCATTGAGGAAAGGATCCCACAACTAAAACCTAAATACGCTATTCATCTGGTAATATCTCCCTTATCTCTCTACAATACGTATCTAGCCAAGTAACACACTTAACCTTTAAGTTTACCGACTTGAGCGTCGGAGTGAGTACGCTTGGCACACGCCCAAGCCCTCGCCTTCGTTCAACATTGCAGAGAGGCCGAGAGAGACGACAAGCGAGAAGGTTTCAATCAAGACATTATTCTACAAGCCACGGGTGGTAACTAATAATCGCTCTGGAAATTACACCGGAACAATTGGCGCCGTCTCGTGGGGATAGACACTAGAAGTCGGTCACATTCATTCCCAAACAAAAACAACAAATCACGGAAAAACCGCCTATTTATAGGAAAAAGCCCATAAAGAAGGACCAATCGAGCACGGCCCATGGAGAAACGAACAATCGGCGAAAGCGGACACGTGTCGAGCATGCAACCACGGAATGTCAATCGTCGCAACAGCTTAAACGTCAATCAATGCAACAAATGACCAAGCGTCTTGAAGACGCCCATTCACATCTCTTCGACTATTCATCTTCCTCAAACAAATTCCTAGGTATCTAGTCACCGCCGCCACCCGATCAACCAAGCCGGAAGCACGGCGGGGCAATCAAAATCAACCTAAGACTCTCGGCATTGGTCTCGGCCAGCCTCATGTTCTTTTCCACATCGGATGCCCTTTACGCATCCATGTGGAGGGGGATATGGTATACGGTGCGGCCTAACAACAAGAGCCACGCCCGATGCACGAAAGAAGTAGCCGATCTGAAAATTTTCTCAAAACACTTGTGCAGAATATACGCTCAACGTACATCGGAGCCCATACCACGGCATAGACTACGCTGGGGGCAAATTGATGGGGCATATTCTGCACCGCTGACCAAGTCAACACATTGAGCAAGGTCAAAGATATCCACAAAGAAGTCAACGACTTATGCGGCTGGCCGATGCAAAATTACCCGTGGCTGTTAGCTAGGTCTCGGCTAGACAACCCGCCAAATGACACATACCCGCGTACTCATATCCAAGACCCCTCGGCGGCGAGTCAACACGGCCCGCCGGCCGCCATAGGTATCTCGGCCGAGGGGTAGATCGCCTTTCCACCGCTAGCCACTTGGCCACTTGGCCACTACGTGACAAAAGGTGAAAGCCTATAAATACTCCTCAACCTTCATTGAGGAAAGGATCCCACAACTAAAACCTAAATACGCTATTCATCCTGTAATATCTCTCCTTATCTCTCTACAATACGTATCTAGCCAAGTAACACGGCTTAACCTTTAAGTTTACGACTTGAGCGTCGGAGTGAGTACGCTTGCACACACCCCCTCGCCTTCGTTCACATTGCGGGAGAGGCCGAGAGAGATGACAGAAGCAAGAAGGTTTCAACTCAAGACATTATTCTACAAGCCACGGGTGGTAACTAATAACTGCTCTGGAAATTACACCCGGAACAGTTGTAAATTAATATTTTCATACATTTTTCAAAATTACCTTACACTATCATTATCCATTTATCCCCATCTAAAATTTGATCTCGGTAAATTCAATTATTAGCTCCGTGCCTCTATCATTATATATTTATAACTCGCACTGCAATGGGAAAACACAAAATCTCATTGAAGACGGCGATATCCGTCACAAGCTTGTGACGGATACCATTTCCTCTCACAAAATACTCATGAGAGGTGAGTGAGGAAGACACGTAGAGTCTTGCCACCTTGTCTCTCTCCTTTTTGTGAGAGTGCTTTTCAACTATGACGGGATTAGCCCGTCACAAGTAAGACGCTTTGATGTGAAAAACGTATTCCCCACAAAATTCATTTTCGGAATGGTATTATGTCTTGAAATTTATTTGGCCAACGACCAACAACCCTTGTGATATGACTGTTATGACTGTTATGATGAGTAACTAATAATTTGCAGGAATGTACAATTTGTGGTAGATTTTGTGAAATGCGATGGTCACTCTAAATTTTTTGCCAAATCAATAGTAGACAAACCCATGATAGGCTATTTAAGATGAACATAATGGCCACCGAATAAGGACTTGTTCTATTTCACCTAACTCTAACATTGAATTCTATGTACTTAATATAGGTAGTCTCCATCACTCCCATTTTAATAACATTGTCCTTTATTTATCTCATACGGAGTACTAAATATATTGTCCTCTTCTAAACATAGTTTGCAAAAATAAAAATAAGGCCGATTTTTTATAACTTAATTTCAGTGCAGTTCAGTTCATCTCTTCACAAATTAACGTTTAGTGCAATTTCATTCAATTTAGGTGTTGTTTGGCCTAGTTTATGTGAAATAACTTTTACTTTCTAGAATGAGTTTTTTCATAAACTATTTTTTGAAAAAGTTGTGGTTGTTTGGCCTAACTTTTGTAAAAATAGTTTCTTAACAAATTGATGTGTTTGGCCTACTACTGCTTTTTAGTTTTTTTTTTTTTAGTTTCCATAATCCTAAGAGTTTTTGGGAGAAGTAGACGCAGAAGCATCAATTTGGTACTTCTGTTTCTAGTAGCTTTTTATTAACTTCTGATTTTTCAAAAGTACTTTTTTATCTTATAGTGTTTGACCCAACTTCTACTTTTACAATTAGAAAAACATTTAGAAAGCTTGGCCAAACACCCCCTTAATTTAGCTCCTTTTGAGTAAAAAAGAATAGGGTCTAGTCTTTTTTTGGACGGATATTCATTTTTAAATGAAAATTGGTGTCTTTGGTTCTGTTGTTCGCTGATTTTCTTGTAATTGAAAGGTGTATTGGATTCTCTTAGATTAGGAGGAACCAGCAAAATGGTCATTTTGTATTGGTGACTTGTTTTTAATTAGCTTTTATAAGCTGGTTTATAATATTACTCACATTTCCACCTACAAAAATGAAAACTGGCCAAATCTTCTTTTACTTACATGTATATGACAAACATTTTATTAGTCAGTTGACATTTTCTTTTTGTCTCATTATCTATCATACTTGACTCGTTTTGAGTTTGAGATTGGTATTATCATTATAAACAAAAAAATTGTGAAAATAAATAAAGAAGATACCAAATTATCCTTAATAAAAAACATGTTTTCACTCAATTCAAATACTGTTATTTTATCTTAGCTAAAGGGTAACAATAATGTTCTGCTTTCCTTCAAAAACCAATAATGTTCTATTAATTTTTTTTTCTTAAATTCAACTTTTAGTTAAATAAGACAATATAAATATGATGGAGGAAATAGTAATAAAAACCTCCTATTTCTACTCCTTATCGCGTGGCACAAAAGAATTGTCGCTTCACTTAATCCATCCCAGACTCCCGGTTATTTGTTTACCTTTGGTTTTGACATAAATACAAGAAAATTATACCAAATGCGCGTCAATAACTAAATAAAATCTTGACATTAATTAAGCTTCGAATATTGTACTGGTCATGCGTCACAATTTTTTTTTTCCTTAAAAAGAAACATTTTAAGCTTCGAATATGAAATTAAACCAACGGAAAATTACGATTAAATTTCTCAAATAATTTTATTGTTAAAAATTGCAACCGGTACATAATTCAATTAAACAATGCAAGTTAAAAGACAAAATAAAAAGTGAAGCACCAAATCAGAACGCCACAGAACATTTGTAGACTCGACCATGTGTTGCCAATGCTACCGTTAGTCGGCGCCTTGGCGACCGGTGTACTGGTGCTATCCAAAGCCTTAGCTGCAACCGGAAAAGATGGTAATTAGCAAGACGATAACATGCCTAACAAGTTACACGTAGGTATTATAAGGAGGTCAAATATACACAGTCTTAAATAAAAATACCGTGCTTAGCTTAAATCCACAATAATTAGACTTACGAGTTGAAGAGGGAGTCGCGGGAGCAGCACCTTTGCCGAAATCAGTAAAGACCTTAGCCTCCGGAGAATTGGGTGCTAGGTGGAGTAGAGCTGAATCAAATTGAAACTAAGATGAGTATAGTTAAGCTTAAATTAGACCAGTGGCGTAACCAAAGTTGTTAGATTGTGGAGAAAAATTAATATAAATGTCGTTTATTTCTTTTTATTGTTGAGCAGTGGGGCATTACAAAGTATAAAATTTTCAAATCAGACAGATTTAACAATCTAAAACGCCGATTATTCAAAAAATGTTGTCTCAAGACCCCTCTAACATACTCCCTCCATTCAACCCCACTTCGCATGTTTGCTTTTTGCACGGGTATTAAGGAACGGATTAAAAAAACTATAAAAAGTACATAGGGAAAGAGAATAGTAGGGTTAAAAATGTTTAAAATATATAAAGGTGGGGTTTTATGGTGGATTAGTGTGGGGTATAGATGACATTTTTTGTAAATATGGAGTGTGAATACGGATAGAATGATCATTTTCTTGGCCTAAAAAGGAAACATGTAAAGTGGAGTTGAATGGACGAAAAAGGAATACATGTAAAGTGGAGTTGAATGGAGGGAGTAATGAACTCTTTCATGTGATGTGTATATCTCATTTATGCATACAACAGTCTCATACAGAATTCGAAATTTAGCATATAAGAGGAAGGGAAAAAGAGACATATTCAAAGAGTTTTTTTTTTACATGAGGGATCATAAAGTATAAAATTTTCAAATCAGGCAAATTTAACATTAATAAAAAAAAAAAAACGATTATCCAAAAAACTATGGCCTCATGACCACTCTAGTCACTATGTGACTACGCCATTGAATGAGACTAATATGACGTATATATATCTCATTTATGCATACAACAGTCTCATCCAAAACTCGGTATTAAACATACAAGAGGAAGGGAAAAAAGAGGCATACCAGGACAAACAGAAATGTCATGATCAGGGGAATTGCATTTAACAGGAAGACCAAGAGCTAAAGTACCATTGATTTTCAAACCGACACTCGGATCGTCTTTATCCTTAATCAAAATACACAAACATTTCTTGTTAGTCTTAATCACTTGATTAAGACCAGTACAACAATCCATGGTAGGTGCCTTGGCCTGGTTTCCGACGTAAGGAAGACATGTTGCTAAACCTACTAACTGATCTGCACACTCTTTTTTATCCTCATTTATGTCACCATTCGCGATAATTACTAGCATCATCAGCAACACTACTATGCTGCCATATCTAAGCATTTTGTTAGTGTTGTTTTTCTTGGGTGTTATTGATTTAGTACTATTGTGAGCTGTGTGGCTTGTGACTTTATAAGAGGGACTACATGATGATGCAATAATTGTATACCAATTATTAGCCTTTTGGGTAAAAGAACAATTACACCAACACGATATTATGCAGATGTCAATTAGTTTAGTTGATAAAGTCATGACTCATGAACGATGATACTCATGACCTGAGTTGAACCTCCATCAATATTAACATTTTCCGTCAGCATTAACATCGCCCTTGTGACCCTGTTTCCACCAAAAAAACAAAAACACGACACTATGTGAGATAGTTGTAGGCGTATAATAACTTTACACCACACATTCACTCGCCATCATCATTCAATGAAATTCCGTCAATTTTATTTTTCTTTGAATTTAGCAATATCTAAGGAAAACAGTAATCATGGCACTAGTTAAGTACTCAAGGAACGGGGTTGGTAAGGAATTTTTTCGGAAAGTTAAAATCGCTTAGTGTTAAACACAATTAGCATCAAAACGTGTCTTTCTATTTCGTATTTCTGGCATATAAGTAGTACATTAGACTTAGGGTTGTATTTCGTGGCACACGGCCCATTACAGCTATGGACTCGACTCATATAGTCTATTACCCCCCCTCAAGTTGGAGCATACGGATTCAGGATGCCCAACTTGCGAACTAATGACCAAAACTGAGAGACACCCAAGGCTTTAGTAAGAACATCGGCTAATTGAACTGTAGTCGAAACATGAGATGGAGCGATAAGGCCGTCCTTTATGGCATCACGGACAAAATGGCAGTCGATTTCGATATGCTTAGTACGCTCATGGAACACCGGATTCTGAGCAATGTGCAAAGCCGACTTGCTATCACTAAAAATCTCAATGGGAGCAGAATGCGGTATGCCTAAATCCTCCAAGAGGCCTTTAAGCCACTTAACTTCACCAGTAATAGCACGTAGAGCTCGATATTCGGCCTCAGCTGAAGACAATGAGACGGTAGGTTGCCGTTTGGTCTTCCACGCAATAGGAGAGGAACCGAAAAATACAAACCAGCCAGTTATGGACCGCCGTGACTCAGGGCATCTAGCCCAATCAGAATCACACCAACCCGACAATTTCATGGATGAGTGCGATGATAATAAAATGCCCTGACCTGGGGTACCTTTCAAATAACGGACGGTACGGAGCGCAGCATTCCAATGATCTTCCCGAGGGGCACTCATGAACTGGGACAAAGTATGGACCGTGTAAGAAAGGTCTGGCCGAGTCACAGCCAAATATACCAGCCGACCCACTAACCGTCTGTATGGTTCGGGATTGGAAAGGAACTTGCTCCCGCTTTCCCCAAGGCGATGATGTTGCTCTAAGGGTGTAGGTGCGGGTTTACACCCAAGGAGGCCCACCTCGGTCATAATGTCCAACGTGTATTTACGTTGACATAAGAAAATACCGTCTGCGTTGCGTGCAACCTCTATGCCAAGGAAATACTTTAAATCTCCCAAGTCTTTCATATGAAAACATTTGTGCAGATATGTTTTGAAGGCAGTAAGAGCGGGTAAATCATTCCCGGACACAATCAAATCATCCACATATATGAGCACATTAAGACGAACTGAATCCTTCACATAAGTGAATAACGAATAATCATAATAGCTCTGAGAGAACCCGTACCGTTTCAAGGCCGTACCCAGTTTCGCGAACCAACATCTAGGGGCTTGTTTGAGCCCATACAAGGACTTCTTCAAACGACACACAAGGCCCGGATTTGGAGCAGAAAACTCGGGAGGGAGACGCATAAATACCTCTTCGTCCAAGTCACCGTGAAGAAAGGCGTTATGGACATCCATTTGGTGAAGGTGCCAATTCTTTGCAGCCGCCACAGATAAGAAAGTGCGAACGGTAGTCATTTTTGCAACTGGAGCGAATGTCTCATCGTAGTCTACCCCCTCAGTTTGGTGATTGCCAAAGACAACCAACCGTGCTTTAAATCTTTCAATTGTCGAATCGGACTTGTATTTTATTTTGAACAGCCACTTGGGCCTTCGTTGCTCTGATACCATATTAAATTCAACAACGGGCCTGGACCGCACTATAACGGAGGAGAAAGAGTCCACAACGAAGGCCCAAGAGGGTTCCACTCTAAAACCAATTGGCGATAGAGGGAGTAGCCCCTTGCCTTATAAAGTGGTAATTCTTCTCCTCTTTTTATCAATGTGGGACAACCCTCACATGTGGAACTTTGAATTTCTTCACACTCCCCCGCACATGTGAGGCCCACTTTTCACACAGACTGGACAAATTCATTCAACTGAGCAACTTTGCTCGTCCAGCTGCAAACATGGCCCATGAAAACCCAGGTCTTTAGCCATGGGCTCTGATACCATGTTAAACACAATTAGCATCAAAACGTGTCTTTCTATTTCGTATTTCTGGCATATAAGTAGTACATTAGACTTAGGGTTGTATTTCGTGGCACACGGCCCATTACAGCTATGGACTCGACTCATATAGTCTATTACTTAGGCATCGTGTTTTTGGACTTAAAACTTTTTAAACTTGACACAAACTGAATTTATCAGAGTTAAACTTTTCAAAACTTATCGTAATTGAATTGGAGTTGACTAAAGTTATACTTTTCTAAACTAAACTTATAACAAGAAGTGATTTTAAGTAAAAAAACAACTCATCTACGTTATTATACTTCCTCCAAATCTCTCCGATTATGCCAAAATCATCCCATCTATCAAAATTTTCCTCATAATTTTTTGATAAATAGGACGATTTTAAAAAATCGAATAGAGGGTATCCTCTTTATCTCTCTCACCTTCTGGACATCCGAGTTTAGAAGAAACCGAAATAAATTTAAAATTGACCGAGTAAAAATATTTTCGATCTCTAACACATCCAAATAAAACAAATACTAATGTAGAAAGAATAAGTTTAGTAGAAAGAATCACGTGCTATGTTAATGTAGCTGAAATCTATACATGTGATTGGTCATAGGATTTGTCGAGTTGAGCACAGTTAAAAAAAAATAGATGAAACTTATACGTGAAACATGACAAATGATTTGTCTTCTTAGTAGAAGGAGGTCGTGAAACGTCTTAAATTAAAACCGTCTTAATAAAATCTATTGTTTGCATTAATATTTTTGTATGAATTGTATCATTGCTTTATCAGCGTGGAAAATAGGACTTCGATGCAAGTTTGTACACATAACCTATGAGGCTATGATAGGCATAAATGTATAATATAGATATCCGGGATTAACCAAAAAATATCGTGTTTATCACATTAAACCCGAATATGTTTTTTCATATAACTTAACTCGATCTATTAATTAATTAATATGCCCAATTTAAATAAGCACGGATTATAACTTATGATGGTCAAATAAGCATAAATTATTGTGAGTTTGTGACACAAGCACACGTCCGATTTAAGTTAAATATAAGGTTAAAAAGGGAAAGAGGTGTTAAGAATATTTCCTACAGAGTAATATTGTTTTTCGCTAGTTCGTCTCCATGCCTATTGTGATGCAGACTAAATTGGGACCGTGATTCGTATCATTCTACACCAGTTATCTATTGTGATAATCTAAGAGCTACACATTACTCCGCCAACCCAATATTTCATTCTCGAATGAAGCATTTAGCCTTGGTATTCCATTTTGTTCATGATCTTGTCAACAACTGTCAATTTCGTGTTCAACATATTTCAGGCAATGATCAACTTGCCGACATTCTTACCAAACCGCTTAATCGCCCTCGATTCACCTTGTTACCCTCCAAGACCGGTCTCGCCTTCGGGTCGTCAATCTTACGGGAGCGTGTTAAGAATATTTCCTAATATAGTTCTTTCCATAATTTGTTAATATTTTCGTCTCCTTATTATTTCCTAATTCAAGCTTACCTAGGTTTAGGTAAATTAATTAATTAATTAATTAATTAAATGAAACTCAACAAATCCTAATCTTATATTTATTAATTCAGAAGACAATACTCAATCCAGGATGTGCCACGTCATTAATTCAGCTATTTTTTTGGAAATACATGTTATTGTGGGACCCGTTAGTGTGCAATGTATTTATTTCTGCAGAATTCCGGCTATACAAACATGCGACAAATTTCGTCTTAGAACAAATACTATGAAATAATTTTATACATTCCGAATAAATGAAATTAATGACATATAAGCGGAATGAATTACAAATCGGAATAAATGAAACTAATTACAAATAAATGAATTACATAATTTTTAAAAAAATAATAATAATAGTAATAAAATTACATAATTACGAGAAGGAATTACATTTAATTATGGGATTGAATTACATATAATGCGAATAAATTACATGCATAATTTTTAAAAACTAGATAATACGATATATTTTTTTTAAAAAAATATCCTTTCTTATTTTCTCTTAAACCATTGCATGTGAACACATATTTGTAACAAGTTTAAACATTAATTATGTAGATCGCTGATTTAGACCAGCTAGATAAGTACAATAGAAATGCAAAAAAATAAAAAAAAAATATATCCAAAAACATTAATACCGGCCCAAATACATACCCATGCAATCTTGCACGGGTTTAAAACTAGTTTCTTATTTAACAAACATATAAATAGGGCCATTTTTTTTTTTTTTTTAAAAAAAGAGACAAGTATCTAGGGTTTTGCGTTCGATGAAAGAAACAGGTATGCGGTGGTTGGCGGAAGAGAAGATGAAGATAGAGGAAAAGGAGAGAGAGATGGAAAAAGCACGTATGCAGTGTTTGGCGAAAGAGAAGATGGAGCGGTGGTTGGCGAGGGAGAAGATGGAGCTTTTTGATGATAGTTCTGTTCCATACAAGATATCGTATCCGGGACATTATGATCCGTATCACTTGAGGCCATCCAAGGATCCTAGACTTGGTGAAGCTCAGAAAACCAAGGAAATATACTATCAAATGCATGGTTTCAAATTAGATGATGATGTTGATGTTGATCTTGATCTCGGGTATATATTCTTTCTTTCCTTTTTACTTACTCCCTCTTTTATATTTAATTTAATCTTCGTAATTAAAACCGCTTTATATCATAATTAATTATCTCTGTGTGTCTCCCTGGTTAAGACCTCCTGAAGATGATGATAGAGATTATTTCCCGTAAGTTAGCCGCTCAGCTCGCTCTCAATCTGTCTTTCACATCGTCTTGTCCATCTATTCGTATTATTTCTGATTCTTTTCTCAATTTTCCATCTATTTAGTGACGGTATCATCGAAATTGTTACTCTCCCACCCAATACGCCATTCCCCAATTTGCCCTGCCGTTATACAGAGGCTCAACGGTATCTTCTATTGCTCCTCGCTTCTTTATTTGCGAATTTTATTCCGACTACTTTAATTTCTTTAGTATTATGATTTTTTTGTTGTTTTCATTTTCATTTCAGTAAATCAGCGTACGAGCGAAACTTGAAATTTAAACTCAACGTAGCTGTGAAATATGAGGAACAATACTTGAAGAAACAGGATTGTGATTGTGCAGAGCGGGCTATCAAATACTACAATCAAATGCATGTATGTATCTGGGTTTTATTTTGGAATTTATTAGTTACAATTATTATTTAATTTTTGCCCTACATTCATTGATTGATAATAATATTTGTTTGTTCTTTGCAGGGTACTGATTACGAGATTGTCGAAACCCTTGGCAGCTATCAGCGCATTTATACTGGATTTTGGTTTCATTGCAATTTCAGAGCAAAGTGCTTCAAATCTGATCCCTCCTCGCCGCCTAAGCTCTTCTTTGCAGAGCTTAATAGGGTCGATCATGCTAATCTCATGGTCAAAGTTTGTATGCCTTTGGACGATGGCCTTGTCATTCGTAAGTCATTGAAAATTTCTTGTTTTCTAATGTATATGCATGTTTTTTCATTTTGCCTGTCTTTGATTCTATTTATTTTTCCTATGACTTTTGTTTTCTCCCTTTTTACTCCTCCCCCATCCTCTGACATATCCTAGTTCTTTAGCCAGACACAAAAGGACCATCCATCATCTTTTCCGATATTTGGCTTTGCTAGACTCTAGCTATGCACTCACTAACTTGGTGTCCACTGCATGCCTTGTTTTCTTGTAAATTTTTAGCACTGTTTAATTTCAAGTTTTAGATGTCTTGCGCAAATATATCCACGATCATCGCCGCCAATTCAGTAGAGATTGAAATTGGGTTGTTTTGCAGGTGTTCCTATTGTTCGTGGCTGCGAAATGTGTGACAATCAGCTCTTCCATCCTGTCAATGGATTTCAAGTTGGGAGGAAGCTTGGGAGTTCCTCTTCTCCATGCCACCGGGGTTTTTACTGAGAAAGCAACACACCACCGTGTTTGTTTTCTGAGATGTTTATGTTTCCTGCTTTTGGAAACGAGTTTTTTTTTTTTTTTGTTCTATGGTCTCGACTTTGTTTAGCGAGCGGAATATCTTCAGAGTAATTTCTATGGTGTCGACTTTGTCTAGGTTGGTTTTGTCGATGCCATATTTCATAATCGTTTAGTAGTACCCTGATTAATTTACATTTTAAGAGAAATCAAGAGTGAAATTTAGACGATAATTATGAAATTTATTAAGGAGTAGTGCTGTAGTTCCTAATGGTGTCTTTGGCTATTTTCTATTCAAATGAATAGCTAGCCCTGTTAGTTCCTAATATCCGTGCATCACAATTACAACCATCATAACGATAATGAAATACATATACATAGTATATGAAGTCGGGCTTCGTAATTGAGTGTATGTTTTATCCTAATCAATCCAAACCCGAACAAAATCGTAAAATAGATACGATTTCCCCTTTAATATCTCGAGTCTCATCTATTATTGACACCTTCAAAGTTGTCAATGTGATTTAGAATCGGTTTTAGTTGGTAAGCTCATGGAGTCATGGTTATAATCGGTCTCGAAGTTGTTACTCTCCCATGAAATTGAAGATTATATGCGGTTGGCTAAGATGAAGAAGAGTTGTGATAATTATGATGATGATGATCTTTCTCCTCCTTACAAGGTATCGTATCCGGGACAATATGATCCATATGAATCGAGTCCATTGAAGGATCCTAGACTTGGTAATGCTCAGAAAGCCAAGGAACGATTCTGCAAAAAACATGGTTTTACTGACGATGATGATGACTGCGGGTATTTTTTTTATATGATTCATCTTTGCTATTTTTTTATTTTTATTTTTTAATTGGAATCTTGTTTCTTTCTTTCTGTTATTTACGCTTGGTTTTCGTCGTTTTAAGATCTTCTGAAGATGAAAGCGAAGATGAAAGCACGTAAGTTAGCCGCGAGCTTACTCCTTCTACTGCATTGATCATTTTTTTTAATTGGAATCTTGTTTTTTTCTTTCTTTCTGTTCTTTTATGCTTGGTTATCATCGTCTTTAGACCTTCTGAAGATGAAGATGGATAGGAAACGGTAAGTGATACTGGAAGTGAAGATGAAAGCACGTAGGTTAGCCACCTCTCCTTCAAGGAGCTTACTCATTTCGTCATTTCTCAATTTTCATTCTTTTCTCAATTTTCAACAGCAAAGTCCCTCTGACCACCACAATTATTAAGATCCCAATAACTTTCCATCCCGCGCCCATGTCAGAGGCTAAAGTGTATGTTCTGCTCGCTCCTTGCTTCTT